>NC_135521.1:361250-682500 GCF_051989575.1 Stigmatopora nigra
CTTCATTAGGATTTCATGGCCAAATTGCCACCATTACCATTTCAATTCAAAGCATGTGAACCCGACTACATTTCGAGCCGTCCTCTCCTCTTGTGAAAGCTGAAAGGCCCGTGAAAGGACAGTGCCGCAAAATCGGCGTTTGGTGTCCACACAAAACCATTCCACTGAAACAAGGTTGTTTGCGTCAGACAATGAAGCTAGTACAAAGATTATTGTGGAATGAAAATGTTTGTGAAACCAAATCCTTGGGCCAGGAGTTGCGTGAAAAGCATAAACACAAGAAATCATTTGGTCAATAACGCACTGGCCTCTCTCCTGATGGCAATATGAAAGAGCTTTACGGTGGAAGGCCCCAAGTCAAATGATTTTCATTTAAAAAAAATGTATTTTTTTTATTTGAGACTTCAAAGAGAATTGGGCTTTTTAGATATACATCAAAAGTCCGACAAAATACTCCTCCAGCAAATAGGAATCCCTTGATGCTTAGGATCAGCAAGCATAAATAGAATGGACAGCACAAGATTGCTTTACATCTTCAATCTCCAAAGTCTGATTGATTAGTAGTTCTGTGAAATGATGATGAGGTAAATGTATCGAGCAAAGTTATCTTCTTAAGGGCTGTCCCTTTCAAAAGACTCACCTCAAATGGGCAGTACAAAACAAAAACAAGAGAATAATTCACATAGCTCTGAATGTATTGCTCCTATTATTTTCCTATATAATCTGCAGTTATGGTAGAGCAGAATATAAAATCAACTGATTCAGATGGAGAAATAACCTGTCAATGGACTTAATGACCTACACATTTAAAAGTCAAGCGATGTATCGTACCCATAACTTGACTTTAAAAAAATAAAAATGATTCATGATGAAAGTTACTTTTCCAATCTGGCAACTGGAATTGGGTAGACAGATCACAACTCCGAGCTTGTCACTTTTCCAGCAATCTTCACGAGTGACAATAGCAAGGTTAGGTGGTAGGAGAGTTGCTTTGGATGTGAGAGGAGAAGCCTTTTCTCTCTCCATCTCTCGTTTCCATTGTGGCCATCACGCGGTGTGACACTGCGGTACGTACGAGCTGGCTGACTTAATGAGCTCTTCTTATTGGAAGTAAGTGGGCATAAGATCCTCCCACTTCTTCCTTGGGTGCCGTGGCCTGTTTTGTCCCGGGGCTGGCCTCGGGGCCTGACAGCTGTGCGTCTGCGTCAAAGCCTTCCGTGTCACTCTTGTGTGTGTGTGTGTGTGGCGTCTTCCGCATCCTACCTTCCTTTCATATTGACTTGTTTACGCTTTCTCCGCCTTGACTTTTGACGCTAGCTTTTTCTGTCCGCCAACTTGAAAACTTTGGACTTGACATCTAAATTGTCTCCAGTCTTGTGATAGAACTCTGTCTCAACTTATTGGAGTGGAGACAAAATGTCCAAGTCTTACTGTCTGTCTGTCTGTCTGTCTGTTTTTTTGCACCATGATGATGGATGACAAAAAAAAAACTGATCAGGTGCTCAGAGGATTTTGTTTAAAGCAAAAAAAGAGACAATGAAAAGTTGAAGGCAGGGGTGGCGAACACCAAGCTTTCAAGCCGCACGCGGCTCCCGGCCAAAATGAATGTGGCTCTTTGCTCGGACTTTTTGCCGCTTCTGACGTAACATTATTATTATTATTCATTTGTATTTTAAATATCCATGACAATCATTCACTGGTTTGGGTCTGTCCATCCACATTCCCACGCCAATATGATATGATATGATACGAGGCCACCCAGAAGGGCCGCATCGCAATCTGGTGCAGAAAAGGGGATGAGCCGTACTTGAAAAATGAAATATTAATAGTCCGAGCCAATTAAAAGCTCGGCAGTCGGAGTGTCCTATGCGTACGAGGCAGACATTAATGGTGTGCTAATAAGGTGATTTCCATCACCTGTAGTCAGGCCAAGAGTCACCATGGCGACCGCGACTAGCAATGGGGAGGCCAAGCGGTGGCCTTGGAGATCAGGAAATTACTACTTTGCCCTTCTTTGTCTATCCATTTCTTTGCATCAAGTGGTGGAAAATAAATTCAACTCATTTCCAATTGTAATGACAGATTGTTGTTGTTTTTGATCATGTAAAACCACCCTGCTTGTGATTGGGAACGATGATAGCCATGCCACTTATCCGCTCTATTTACTTTGACCATCCTGTCTTGTGTTCCCGTTGGTTGGGCGGGCAGGCGGGCGTCCGGGTTTCGGTCTAATCTAGCCACATTAGCATTTGGGAATTTCTTTCCTCTGCTATCGCCCGCTGGTGCAAATTGCTGACTGGTCTTTTGGATAGGACACTCAGCAAATCACTTCCTCCTCTTCTCTCCTCTTTCCTGTTTCCTGGCCCGCTGTTTCTATTCTCAGCAAGGGATGTCACGTTCTCCGTGACAACCAAGCCACCAAACAGTCGGTGCTGTATATATACACATACACGCACACATACATATATGTATATGTATATGTATATATATATATATATATATATATATATATATATATATATATATATATATATATATATATATATATATATATATATATATATATATATATATATATATATATATATATATATATATATATATATATTTCAGCAACACTTATTTCTTTATATATTTATTCATGTATTTATTTTATTTATTAACTTACTTATGACCTGTCTATTTATGTCTAAAATGCCTTTCCTACGTCTGCATTCTCACCCTCTTGCTACTGTGACAACAAAATTTCCCAAATACAGGATGAATACAGTTATCCAATCCAAACATAGGTGACCAAGTTGAATGGACGGGGGTTGGGCCGCTTTGGGTGAGGAGGGGGGAGCTTTTTGGGGGAGCTTTTTGCTCAAGCATTGACCGACTGAGCTGACTGACAAACTTGAAGCAACGGGGGTTGGGCTCAAATGAGAAGCAGCTGACGCCAATCCACTGATTGCACTGGCAGGACACTTAGTATTGTGGAAAGCTTGCACTTCATGAAAAGCTACATTTTGTGTGCAACAGTTTGAAATGAAAGTCAATTCTTTCGGGAACATGTGAAATGGAGTTGACGTTAATGAGGCCCGTGAACCAACCTGAGTTTGACACCCTTGGGCTAGAGGAACTGATATTCTAGTATGACTTTTTCTTTGTAGTTGTTGCACATTCTTTGGCTAGCGCGTCACATAGTGGGGAAAAATGCAGCAGCATTTCACACATGCACACAAAGTGGCATTCACCCAGTCATGGCTGCTGCAGCTATTATTAATGAGGGGGAATCAGATCATCCATATTTAACTGGTGTCACTGAGGCCAGCGACTTGCGCGCATACTGAAAAGGGGTGTCGGTCGGTCGGGAGGGTGGAGGGACACCCAGGCGCAATTTCATCTGACAATATTGTCATCACCCCATCCATTAAAATAGTTGACTTGAAGACAAATTGACACGCAGGACTCTCCTCTCCAAAGAAATCTTCTTCATTTGCCATTCTTGCTCATTTGGTAGGGATTTGGGCCCCAATGGATATGGCAAGAAAAATCAAAGAGCAAATCATTAGTATTATTAGGAATAGTAGTAGCACGTCGTTACTCTCTCACTGGGTTCCTCACGTGCATTTCAAGATGATAAGGGCATTGACCGTTTCTATTCCCCAAGGCTTACACCAAATAATAATTGCTCATTGCCAGTCTATTGTTTCCTAGGCCGAGAAACACCCAATTAGTGGCCACAATATCCTAAACAAACAAGGTGCCAATTGTTCTTTTGACCAAAACGGGGGTTTTGAAAGTGTAGCGGTGAGTTTTTACACGGGCCCCGACCAGCTCCTTCCTAAAGGTCATTATGGTGTAAAAGCTACCCGCTGCGGCTTTAGCCAATCACACAAATGTCAAAAGTAATACGCCTGTTCCCATGTTACATTTGACTTTTGAGGTTAAACGCGCCTTTTAGTTGCAATTTTAATATTGGACAAGCGCTATTCACGTCCCCCGGCCAAACGAGGCAGTCCCTAGGTGGGGGAGGCTACCCTACCCTACCCTATCCCTACCCCATCCTTGGGGTGAACGTGACCCCGGGCAGAGAGCACGAGGAGTTCACCGGCGTGTGG
Organism: Stigmatopora nigra; assembly: GCF_051989575.1. NCBI lineage: Eukaryota > Metazoa > Chordata > Actinopteri > Syngnathiformes > Syngnathidae > Stigmatopora > Stigmatopora nigra. The sequence goes on from NC_135521.1 coordinate 365,354, forward strand.
CCCGCCCGGCGCCAGAGACGAAACAAAGGTTCCGTCGTGATGTTTTCATCACGGGAGCTCTTTGTAGAGACCTTTTCCCCCCAGGATTGGAGGATGACAAGTCTCCCGTAGATGCCCACTTGGCCACATTTATCAAATGGGAATAAACGCTGACGCTGGTGGCGCTTCCAGGGGTTTGGTCCTAGAACCGCTCCCTCCCCCCCACCTCCTCCTTCTGCCGCCATTGGGAGGAATATACTAGATCCAAGTGGACTCTATTGAATTGTCTTTGCCCATCCGGCACTGGGATTAGGGGGTATTATTGCCCTGCCAAGCGAGGAAAATGAGACAGGCCAGAGCCTTGATTTGGAGAGGATGGGAAATATTCTTTTCTAATAACCTGCCTTTATTAAATCTCCCTAAAGGACACCGCGCGGCCCGTTTGGCCCCGCCGATGCGCTCATCTGTAAAGCTGCCAACCGTCCGTATTGGTTACTTAATGGTGAATGCAATTTGGGGATTATTGCTTCTTGCCACTGGGAATTGCCTGTGTCCATTCTCAACAGGAATTCCCTTTTACTTCCTTGGAAAATAGAGCAGGAAAGAAAGGAAAATGCTTTTCGATAGAAGCTTCGTCACGAGCCTGAAATAACAAGCCGGACGTTAAAGATGCTCTGCTTTTGACTTTGTGGCCTGCAAACCTAAACATTGTCCAAAGCGCATCATGTGACTTGATAGCGCTTGAGAAAATGTTGAGCGAGTGGATGCAGAAAAGAAGGAACTATCCGCCATAGATAGAACCCCCCCCCCCCCCCCCCCCTCCCCAGTGTCCTTTGCCATCTGTCTGTGCGGACTGTCATTTGATTAGCTCGGAGCGTTATGAGGAAACGGAACCGGAGCTCCGAGCCACGTTGATATCCCAAGTTTCCAGCCCGCGCCAGCCCGCGCCAGCCCGCGCCAGCCCTCTCGGGTTGCGCTGGCGTTTGCGTGGAAGAAGCGCCATGGGTTGATGTGCGTGGGAGGTTAGGCACTGAACAAAAGGCCCCGTGGCTTTGTCATGACCTCAAAAATCTCTTTTAGTTTTGAAAAAAAGGGCCCATTGCTTTCTCATGAACTCCAAAGAAAGGAAGATTCTTTTTTTTGTGTTGGTGAAATGTTCATTTAAAAAGCGCAAGATTCAGATGGATTCAATGTTCTTTTGCCAGATGATGAAGAATGCTCTAGTCGTTTTCCGAGAAGCGGCGGCCACGTATCCCTCTATTATGATGCCGTCGGACATTTCTACGCACAGCCGTCCGTCTGGCTGGCCCCGAGGACTCGTTGCTACCGAATGACCACCAAGGACGCCTCATTGGTGGAATAAATGCGTATGGATAAATTCAACGTCCCGATAGAGTAGCGCATGGCTTCTTCCTGGAACAGATGCGTGCCGCCCGCACCGGCCAAGTTTTACCCAGAGATTCTCCCTCACCTGTTTCTTGCATGCTGCTAGACGTTCCTGACATTTTGTAAAGGTCGAAAAGACAAAAAACCTTTGTGTGCTAATAAGGCTGCACTCTGTATTCTACTTGAATTAGAATATTCAGAGAGATTGGGTGTGTTTGTATGGAGGGGGGGGGCTTTGTTTTGTATGCGTTATCGGAATATTTCAATTGCAATTGGTTGGAGTTCGAGTCCGAGTGCTCCCCTCCACTCGTCCCAGAAAGAAGAGAGGCACAGAACGGAGGGCCGGCCGGGTATGGTTGATGACGGGCCCGGCCTTGCGCACGCCAACGCTCTTTAACCTTGGACCGTCCCTCGGGCACCGTCACTAAAGCATACAGCTATAATCATGTCTTATTGCCTCATATATGGCGATAGCATTCATGTCATGTCATCGGCTTGCAAGACACGGTGGCTATGTGCTGCTGACTAGTGGACGGGAGTAGAAGCTTTTCAGACTAGAGATAGTTTTAGTATCAGAGCGAGTGGATATTGCAGAATGTATTTTTTGGAAAGGCCCGAGTTACGCAATGGACCTGGTTGTTTGACTTTTGAAGGTGATGTCGTTTTGCAAAGGCACACCAATGCCAGCCTCAGCGCCCCCTCCCTCCCTCCCTCCCTCCCCCACTCTCGTCTCGATGTTACATAAGTCAAAGGTAAAAATATCCCAATTTGCCTTTTAAAAGTCGTCGGCGCGGCTGTGACAGAGCTCGTTAAAGACAGCTTCAGCGCGTAATTGTCTCTTTTTGTCCTTCTCCCGCCGCGTTTCCCGCTTTCTGCCTTTATTCCTTTCTTTTTCTTTTTTTTTTCTTTGCCGTGCCTGGATCCGGGATCCTATTCCCACTTCCAAATTCAATCTCCCGACGACTCGGGAGCCAATATTAGCCAGCCACCCGGCCGTTGTTTTGCCGGCGAGCCCCGTTGCCTTGGATACATTGCGTAAGAGGGAGACGGGAAAGTGCCGTCCGTGCCCCTTGCCGATTGGGGGATAGGATAGCAGCTCTGTTTTTTTTTTTTTTTTTTCTCCAACGCTATTAACTGCGCGTGTCAAAACACTTGCCTTCATGTCTCATCTCTGTCATAATCAACTCCAAAATTCCAGAATAAACACCATTCTACAAGTGGGAGCATTCAAGACGAATTAGAAAAAAAACGTGTTGTCCTTGGCCGCGGTTCAAGGTTATTTTAAAAAAAAAGAGAGAGAGAGAGAGAGAGACGTCATTTTTAAGAGCACGGGGATCGTCCTTCCGAGGCCGGCTGTTGAGGGAGAGTGAAAGCAGGCCTTGCTTTAAGAGACAGCGCCATTTATCTGCTTTCCCTTTATCACACAATTCCGTGACACTTCAAATGCTCCAGTTAGCCAAAACTTGGCATGAAGGGTTAGGGTTGGGTGTCAACCGGGTTTACTCTGTTTTCTGGCACATGCGGCGTATTTGTGGCTCCGAAGAAATGATGTCCGCCTTACATGCGCCCAAATTCGTGACGAAGGGCCACGACGATGCAAGGCAACGGGGCCCATACCATTACGCTTCATCAAATTTCAAATGCGCTCGTGTGATTTCCCAAATGTGGCCGTGGTTTTTGTAAGCATGGCTTTTGCGTGTGCATGCAGGTGGCGATGTGGGCGCGCTGCTGGACCTGGAGTCCCTGTATCGAGGCGTCCAACAGAGCATCAACAGCACCCGAGCGCGGCGCGCTCGCCGGCAGAGCGCCGAGCGGGCCTACAACATTGAAGTTCTGCTGGGCGTGGATGACTCGGTGGTCCAGTTTCACGGCAAGGAACACGTCCAAAAGTATCTGCTGACGCTCATGAACATAGTAAGTGCTTCTCAAGAATCATTGTGCAACTCCCTCAAATTTGAAAAGCTAGGTTTGCCAGCACAAATTCCCACTCTTCGTATGGCTAACTTGCTCCAAAGTTCTGCTTTTTGCTTTCTTTGGGGACGTCTCCCACGTAGTGAGCTGGGAAAGACTCCGGCACCCTTGTTGTTGAAAATGACTGAAGGACCAATAATGGTCTGACAATGTGGATTGCAAACGTTTGAGGCATTTCCAGTTTTGTTTTCCCTCTGTTCACCTGTAACCAATGAAAGTGCCTTAAATGTCAGGTGGAAGAAAGGAAGGAAGGAAGGGAGGAAGGGAGGAAGGGAGGAAGGGAGGAAGGGAGGAAGGGAGGAAGGGAGGAAGGGAGGAAGGGAGGAAGGGAGGAAGGGAGGAAGGGAGGAAGGAAGGAAGGAAGGAAGGAAAGAAGGGAGGGAGGAAGGGAGGAAGGAAGGGAGGAAGGAAGGAAGGAAGGAAGGAAGGAAGGAAGGAAGGTAGGAAGGGAGGAAGGAAGGGAGGAAGGCACTCACTGCATGTTGATGAACATTAAGGTGAGGAATTGAATAGCCGTCGGTGATCCATCTGTCTCGCCCGTTAAGCGAGACCTTTCGTGAGGCGCCACGACGTGTTAATCCCACCTTCCTCATACACACACACACAGAAACACGCCACTTGCTACACGCAAGTGTGCTGTGCCAAGTTAGTGGCGTCCATTGCTGCTGTATGTATACTATATAGGTGACGTTGATGCCTGCTTGTCTGTTTAACAAGCCCCAAAAGTAGTGGAGTATCAGAGAGGGGAAGCGCAATGAAAAGCACTGGAGCTATTCATAGAGCGCTCCGTGATATTCGCACAGCGCTGTCACACAAGTCAGTCAGTCAAATTGCAGACATTTGAAGTTCCCCCCAAAAAAACATGTCGCCCTACTGCTGTGCGGAGGAGCCGCTTCCAAATCGGGACCATTTTCATTTGATTTCAAGGCTTTTATTGTCGTTTTGTGTCATTTCATGAGATTGGGTGCACAAACCACAACAAAACGGACCAATAAATAGGGATCAATACATTAGAAATGAATCAATAAGTATTGTGAAGATTCAGTTAGAACACTTTAAAATACAAGAAAATGAATACGCCAGATTGTATCTTACAATGAAAATGTTTTTTTTTTTTTTTAATGACTTTTGAGGGAATATTGGCAGAGTGGTTAGTTAGCACACACGCAAACAAAAGGGCAACAGGTTGTGGAGAGCTGCGGGCGGGACTAAAAAGACAAGCTAGGCCACGTTCTGGAGAAAAAAACCTCAAATCACTCTGCTTTACAACCCTACATTCTTTTCTTTTGCTCCTTGAATTTTTTTGTCTGTGTGTGTCCTATAAAAAGATTGAGTTTCAAAATCCCCACATTGTCTCATAGGCTAATTACAGTCTGCATTTATTCGACTTCTACTTTGGTAAATACACACTTCCAGATGGAAAGTGCTCTTTTCCACCAAAAGCGCCAATGTTATTTTCAAATGTCTGATGCTGATGTGGAATTCTTTTTATAGATCTTGTTTTCCAAAGATGGGGATTTGAAAATCTTTTATCCAGATGTCAACACAATTATATTTGGGGGGAATCTTTTATGACATGCCTCTCAAACCTAAAAGAAGAATGCTATTAAATGAAAAGTATTTTTGTTTGCTAAATGTCAGAGCAGAATGCATTTTGCCATCAAGATGTTTTGAATGGCAATTTGTCTCTTTTAATCAGGAGCCAGCACAAAGCATACTTGGCAAGTTCAGCTGATGATAACTTTTGATGTCCCCTGAAAATAATACCTTTGTTTATTTTTCCTCGCCCTGATTATTGTTCCTCGCGCATGTATATTTCCGCCCGCCCGTGCTCACGTACTGGCACGCACGCACGTGCGCACGCACGCGTTCCACTGGCCAGCCGGCGCGTCCGTCAGCCGTCTCGTTTGGGCTGTCTGTTTTTACATCCCTTTGCCTCATTAGGCGCCGCACGCGGCCATTAAGAGCAGCAGGCCTGGACTTTGGCACCAATTTGCCCCATGCACACACGTGCACGCGCTCTTATGCGCGTGCACGTGTGCTCTCCCACGGGATATTTCAAGTGCTTCCTCATCCATTTCCGATATATCTAAGTGACACGACGAGTGCATGAAAAGTTGAACGTTTTGAAAGCAGGCCGGCACTCCGTCAAAGCATAGCCGCCAAAACAAACGGCGTCGGGGACAAATTCTTCCCGAGAGCACCGCCGGCCGACCTCATTATGTACGTCGGTACTGCGTTATACGTATGTAAATGCCGTAATGCTGCCACATGGAATATTCTCAGACTTTGAATTCAGTCTTGACACAGCAGATTGTTATCTTAATTGAGTGACTTACTCGCCACCGTGGTGAATTAAACAGTAAATGCGTTCTTCCCGTTTGTGTCTCCAGGTGAATGAAATCTACCACGACCAATCTCTGGGAGCAAAAATCAACGTGGTGCTGGTGCGGATCATCACGTTGGGTTACGGAAAGGTAAGATCTGTCATTGTCAAATGCTTCTTTTTTTTTGTTTTTTGGGGGACACCTATCTTTTTCATTGTCACCTTTAAAGCCAGCCCTCGTTATTGTGTTGGAATTTTTGGGCTACAAAATCTTGTAGTGGAATCTGATTGGTTTGGAGCGTGCATGCACTGTCGAGGGGTAATGGCACTTGGAATTAAAAATGGGCCCCCACGGAATGACTGGACGGACCCCAAGAGACGTTGCAAAGCCTGGCGACTTCCGCAGTCAGTTTACTGGAAAGCGGCAGGCCCTTTCGGCTTGCCTATTTCCAAGAAGGAGAGCCGAGCCGGGCTCCGTCGTAGGATATTGCCGCAGTGGCTCTGAATATGGGCAGCAACCCGGTGGTTTGCCGGCGGCCAGGCGCACGCACGCACGCACGCGAGCGACGTTGCCCCGCAGCCCGTTATTCCGGCGGACTGAGCAAAAAGGAGAACTAAAAGCACGGGCCGTCTCGGGGGACTCTTCTCTCTTTTTTTTTTTTCCAAGTGGCACGCCTTCGCAGTTCAACACCAAAGCGCCGGGAAGAAGCGGGCGCTTATGCAAGCGGCCCGCTTCTTCCCGGCGGACCGCCGCGCGGAATCATGGGAAGTCCGGGCCGGGATAAACAATCCGTCGGCGTCCGTCTTCCCTCATTCATAAACAAAGAGGTGGGAGAGAGACCAGAGCCCCCGCTGTCCTTTTCCGTCCTTTTCCTGGACCGGCGTGTGAGAAGAAGGCCTTCAAATGGCGGAACGCGCGCATACGTGCTCTTCTCCGCCGGAGCTGTCCATCTTCCCCGATTACCGTGGCAACCGAGCCGCACCTAGGCAGCCTGCGGATTGGCCGATTGGAGAATCCCGGCCGTGCGTTTTTCTCATGACTCAATGAGCATATTTTCTGGACTAGAAGTGGCACTTTAGGCTTGGCTCCCCGGTATAATACTCTGTCGACTTTGTCCGAGGGTGCATGATTTCCATTTGCGTCCCTCTCTTGCAGTCCACGACTCTCATCGAGCTGGGGAACCCTTCCCAGAGTCTGGAGAACGTGTGTCGTTGGGCCTTTCTGCAGCAAAAGCAAGACACTGGGGACGCCGAGTATCACGACCACGCCATCTTCCTCACCCGGCAGGAATTTGGCCCCACCGGAATGCAGGGTAACGACGGCGAAATCTTCCGGGGCGACCCCACGTCCTCCCGATCGGGCGCTCGTCTTCCTTCCGCCTGGCTTTTTTTTGGCCCTTTGTGCTTTTCTGTGCATCGGAGTGCAAGATAACCGCCTCCTTCGGCCGGGGGGGCCCCAAGGGAGGCGGTGCACCGGCTACACGCCAGCCCTCGGGCTGCCCTTGGGCTGCCCGAGGGCTCGGCCTCCCGCAGCAGCAGAAAATCAATAGACAGAAAGAGTTCCGCAAAGGACACACGGGGAAATGAAAAATGGCGGCTTAGGGCTTGCATGGAAACACACAAATGAGGGAATTTCAAAAGAAAACAAGCACCAAATCTTATCTTGAAGATGGACTCGATGGCATCTTTTGTTTGTTGACCCGTTGTGTACGTACGTAGGTTACGCTCCAGTGACTGGCATGTGCCATCCGGTAAGAAGCTGCACTCTCAACCACGAGGACGGTTTTTCTTCTGCCTTTGTGGTAGCGCACGAGACCGGACACGTGTAAGTGTAACGTTCAAAAGTGCCGTAATCTATCATCCGGAGGCACGACGCCCGCTGGCCCACACTTGACGTTTCCTAACGTTTCTAAACGTCGGTCCGCAGACTAGGCATGGAGCACGACGGTCAGGGAAACCGTTGCGGAGATGAAGTACACATGGGGAGCATCATGGCCCCGCTGGTCCAAGCGGCCTTCCATCGTTTTCAGTGGTCCAGGTGTAGCATGCAAGAGCTAGGACGTTATCTCCAGTGAGCCACACAAACACACACAAAAAAGCTATTTTATATGCTATTTCACCATGATAGACTGCAAAGGAGAAAGGTAAATGTGTTGTTGTTTATTTTTCTTCCAGTTCTTACGACTGTCTCCGCGACGACCCGTTTGACCACAACTGGCCGTCGCTCCCCAAGCTTCCCGGTTTGCATTACTCCATGAATGAACAGTGCCGCTTTGATTTTGGCGTGGGCTACACCATGTGTACTGCGGTAAGGAAGCGCCGCCGTCCTCCCATCGCGTCCGTGCATTTCTCCGGCCGCCCGCCCGCCCGCCCGCCTTTCCTTTTTTCATTTTAGCCCGTCCGTTTGCGATGTTTCTTTTGAGACGGCTGGACGCCTGTGCACCCCCCCCCCCCCCCCCCCTCCGCCATATCGTGGCAATGATTGAGCACAGGTTTATTGCGGGGCTTTTTGCACACACTGCTAGATTACCCTCTTCTTTTTTCAAACTCATTCCCCTCAGCTCCAAAAGGCAGGCCTTTCGGGAACGCAGGTAAGGTAACCCCAATTTGCCAAGGACCTTTGGCCCTTTGTGTATACATTGATTTTTTGTTTTTGTTTTGTTTGTCTTTAAAACTTGGAAATGTTGCTCCCTTGTTTTTGTTTTTTCGATGTTGTTATTGTTGTTGTTTTTTTTGAGCCCATTGTCATTGCGGGGACTTTGGTCTGTAGGATTGGAATACACAGCCGATTTTTCCGGTACTCGCCAAATAATACACGATGAATGGGACAATATTTGCATATCTAAGCATTTAACACTATTCAACCATAACAATCAAAATGGTAATCTTTTAGTAGTCAGAGTGGGGGAAAAAAAAATCTTAGGCCCTGCCAAACTATCGAAAAAGTCTGACTTTTAGTTGGTAAAATACGGTGCTTATAAAAGCCTCAATTCAAATGGTTTGTGGGAATAATAATGAAGTGGGAAAGATCTCTTTCTCTGGGAAGACTCTCTAAACGAGTTGAATGGTTATGGCAGGCAGGGAGGGAGGGAGGGAGGGAGGGAAGAGAAGGAGAAGGGCTTCTTTTCCCCTTTTTTGAGGAGTTGGCAATGGAGAAAAAGGCCCGTCTCGTACATCCTTTGGCTTACCGTATTTTCTCGCATGTACGCCGAATTTGTGGCAAAAAAAAAAAAATAGGAGTCAATCCAAGGTATGCGGTCATTTCTTAAAAAATAGAGAAATCTTACCTAAGGAGGACAAACGAAAGCGCTGCTGCTTGTACTGCTCGCGTGACTTCCTTTTGGAATTTCCTGAAATCCTTTGGATTCGTACAGTATCTCAGAAATAGCAGTGGCAATAGTGGAGGGGAGCGTCCTATTAGCAGAGAAATGGTCCAAATCAACCATTTCCCAGCAATTTCAAGGGCACGGCTTGTACACGCCGGCGGCTAATACGCAAGAAAATACGGTAGTTTGCATGATTGGCTGTGTGTTTTTTCAGTGAGCCGTCATGTGCAGTGTAGTGACAGTGCAGGGCTACTGTGCTTGTGCTGGTGGTGCAGTTGCTGGTTGATTCTTCATGTTTCTCTCTTGGTTTCCCCACGGTGCGCGTTGCCACGGCTAACTTCAATTCCAACGCTCCGTCTGGGCTCAACCAGTCCGGTTTTAAGCGCCTCTCTCTGCGCTCCGCAGTATCGCACCTTCGACCCTTGCAAGCAGCTGTGGTGCAGCCACCCCGAGAACCCCTTTTTCTGCAAGACCAAGAAAGGACCGCCCATCGACGGCACCATGTGCGGCAACGGCAAGGTAATGGGGAGACGCGTTTTCCAGAGGTGGCGTGGCTGCTCGAGTGCTTTGTGCTCTGCGCTGCGTGCAGCATTGCTTTAAAGGTCACTGCATCTGGCTGACACCCGACATCATCAAGCAAGATGGAAACTGGGGCTCGTGGAGTGAATTTGGACAGTGCTCGCGCACCTGCGGCGGCGGCGTTCACTTTCGCACGCGGGACTGTGACAATCCCAGGTACTACATTCTAGAAGGTCGCGTGCATGGGCCTACGCCTACTCGATTGGTTAGCTGTCATTCCTCAATAGTTGCTTCCGATGGAGCCATTGTAACATTTTGGGGGTCACCTGACCCCATTCCGCCAGACCGGCCAACGGGGGGCGCTCCTGCGTGGGTGCCACGTACCAGTTCCAGATGTGCAACAGCGCCCAATGCCAGGATATCTACAGCGACACGCGGGAGGAGCAATGCCACGCTTGGGACCCTCGCTTCGAGCAGCCCAGTAACAAGCACTGGCTGCCCTACGAACACCCAGACGGTAAGGGAACCACCCCGCCAAGATCAAGTCGTTTGTTGTTGTTATTGCATTCTTAAAAATGAAATCCCCCACCCCCCTCCCCCTCCCCGCAAAAAAAAGACGACTTAACACATCATTTTTGAAGGTGGTCGTTAGCCGGTTATATAAATGATATGTTCCAATATGGTCGTCCACATCTGGCCGGGATTGAGTAAAGCTCTGAGCTATGACTCCACCCTCTCGTAAAAACACGACGTGTCTTCGAAAAGCTCTTTTAGTGGAAAGAAGGAAAAAAAAAGTTCTCTCTCTCTCTCTCTCGTCCTCTCTCTCTCTCTCTTTCTCTGGCCACCGCATTCCCTGATGTCATTCGACCTTGCATGACCTCTTCTTCCTGCACCTGTTCCTGTTTGCATACAGCTAGCAACATTTGCAGCAGAAGGCCAAAATGCTTCTCATATGACACACACGCGCACATATCCACACCCAATGTACAAAGACAAGAATATATATCAATATTTTTTCATGTTATACAATAGGATTTACTGTCGCAAAAAAGTCTCCCGCGCTTTTTGTGAGCTCCCTGTTTTTCACCCCCACAGCAAATAAACGCTGCCACCTCCACTGCCAATCCAAGGAGACGCGGGACGTGGTCTACATGCAGCGGATGGTCCAGGACGGCACGCGATGCTCCTACAAAGACCCGCACAGCGTGTGCGTGCGTGGGGAGTGCGAGGTGCGGGCCGTGGCCAGGGGATGGACTCGGCCGGGCCGCCAACCTCAAAACATCTGCCCTGTGTCCTCCTGAGCAGAAAGTGGGCTGTGACGGCGTGGTGGGCTCCTCCAAACAGGATGACAAGTGCGGCGTTTGCGGGGGGGACAGCTCCAGCTGCAAAACCTTCAAGGACACCATCACCCGAACGGTCAAGAAGCAAGGTACACGGGCTCTCCGTGGGTTCCTCTAGATCAGGTTAGGGCTGGCCAACTCCAGTCCCGGAGAGCCCCCTCCCTATCCAGTCTACTTTCCCCATCCCCCTTTTCTAGCACACCTGAATCAAATGATAAAGTCCTCCGCAAGCTGTCCACAAGCTTCATAGCCATCCTGATGATTTGATTCAGGTGTTTTGTTGGAGGGAGAGATGGAAAATAGAATATAGGTTGATGGGGGCCCTCCAGGACCAGTGTTGGCCACCCCTGCTCTGGATGTCATCTTTTTTTTTTAGATAAAGGTTCCCCCCTAGTGGAAATGGAACGAAAGTGAATCCCAGCCTGTCTTTTTCTTTTAGAATAATGAACTGGATTTGGAATGTTTTTTTTAATTGGATTGATGAATCGATTTGGAATTAAATGGATTGGATTTTGAGGAATTTTTGGGGAGAATATATTTTGCAATAAAATAGTACTTTGACAGTAGTATATTGCAGTGAAAGAATTGTCCCTGCTATTAAAAATGATATTATGCCTGAAGGTTTTTTTTTTTCCTTTGAACCCATTTCAGGTTTCCTGAAAGTTCTGGAAATTCCCCGAGGGGCGCGTCACCTGCTGATCCAAGAGCTGAAATCTACCTTGCACACTTTTGGTAACAAAAGTCTACTCCCCCCAACCCAATGTCGCGCCTTTCCATTCTCACCTTCATTTGTTTTGTGTTTCCAGCGGTGAAAAATATGGCTTCAGGACTGTTTTTTATAAATGGCGACAACGAATGCCCAGATTCCAGATCGGTCATCGAAAAGGGAGTGGAGTGGGAATACCAAAACGACAAAAACAAGGAGACCCTTCAGACCACGGGGCCTCTCCGACACGGGATTCTGATCATGGTACGCCGTCGCCGTTGGGCCGAACCAGAGCTCGTGGACTTCGTGGTGGCGAGCGTCCCTTTCTCCCCAGGTCAAATTGCACGGCGACGAGGATGTCCACTTGTCCTATAAGTACATGATGAACATGGACAGCGATCCCGCCATCCAAAGCAACATTCTGGTGGAGGACAGCGCTTACGAGTGGGCGCCCAAGAGATGGTCCTACTGCTCCAAGCCTTGCGGTGGAGGTACAAAGTCCGAATGCTTCGAGGCATATCCAGCTTGACGGTATGTATTGTATTTGTTGATTTTTTTATTTCATGTAGGCAAACAATACTTGCGTTACGGCTGCAGAAGGAAAGTTGACAGCAAGATGGTGCACAAGAGCTTTTGTAACAAATCCAACGTGAAACCCGGAGGAGACGCTCGAGACTGCAACCAGAAGCCCTGCCCTCCACCTGTGTACGTACGCACCATTGAATATTATCACCTGGGCCTCATTTCCCATTCTAGTCCAGAAAATGCAGCAGTTATGTTCTTCTTTTGTGCGCCTGGTGCCGTACTTGAGCCGCTTGAACCGATCTGGACTTTGACGTTGGTGTTTGTCGCCCATAGTTGGGTGACGGGGGAGTGGCAGAACTGCAGCAAAGCTTGCGGGAAAACCGGGATGCAGGTCCGCTCGGTCAGCTGCGTCCAACCGTCAGACGATAACACCACTCGATCCATCCACAACAAATACTGCAACGACCGGCGCCCGGAGACGCGAAGGTCCTGCAACCGGCACGCTTGTCCCACGCAGTGGCGAGTCGGACCCTGGTCCCAGGTACTGGACCTTGTTGGGGGGAATGGACTTGCGTCAAACCATATTTGATGGAGGATTTTTTCCATCCAACTATATTCCTTTTATGGCTATTCCGCGGGAACGCTCAAGTCGTCTTTTTCACCGACCTGGAGCCATTTGAGAACTGCAATGTCATTTAGTCTTGGCGCTGCAAATTTGGATCTTGCACAAAAAATAATACCATTGCTAACCACTTTCCCACCTCATTTCATTTTTATTGTACATCATTTGGACCATTTTTATGCCTACTTAAATGTCATTGTTCCATAGTGACAGTAATTCAAGATGATTGCTTAATGTACAGACTTGGGAGGCGGTGTGGTTAAAGGACAGTTTGCATATTGTCTAATTGTCCCGCGTGTGTGTGTCCAGTGTTCGGTGAGCTGCGGGAACGGAACCCAACAGCGGCAGGCGGTTTGCCACACCCGGGACAACACCATCGGCCTGTGTCTGAACAGTAAACCCGACACCATCCGAATGTGTCGGATGGATCCGTGTCCAAGTGAGTAGCAAGCAAGCCATTGGACCAACAATTATTCTTTTTATTTTGTGCGTGTGTTTTGCACTAAACTGAAGAATTTGTGCTATGGCACCAGAGTATGAGGTGTTTATTTTAATCTCAGTATGGGTCATTTTTGATGGAATAGCCAATGGCAGGCAGTGTTTGTTTTTGTTAGTCCTGAAAATGAGACTTTGGGGTGTGTTTTGCCGTGTGGACCAATATCCATTTTCCCGTGTGTCCCCCTTCCCTTCCCGCAGGGGGCTCGGCGGACCACAACAAGAACGGCAACATCCTGATCCAGTGGCTGTCCCGTCCCAGGCCCAATTACCACAAGAGCTTCTCACGTAAACCCTCCCTCCATAGCTCCCAAGCCGGCCTGGGCGACGGCGCCTGTCTTTTCCGCTGGGCCCTGTCCATCTCTGTCCTCTTATCTCAGCAGGGCCGCCCCGGGCTGGCCCCCTGATACCCTCCACCCCACCCCACCCCAACCCAACCCAACCCAAACACACCTTTCGGCTCCCCTCTCTCTTTGCCCGACCCTTCTACGTCCCGTGCCCGCCTTCGAGAGCGAGCGGCTAAAGCTTTGGCTTGTCTTTTCTGGCGGGGGGGAGGCGCCGCGTCCCTGTCCGGTGTGGGGCGTCCTCTGAGGCGTGCCCCCCCTCCCCCTCTATGCCCCCCACCCCAGGTCAGGTGTCCGGCTCCTGTGTGTGCAAGCTGGTTCTCTCTTGCTCTGTCTCTCTTGCTATCTCTTATCTCCCGCGTGGAGCGTTGTTGTTGTCGTCGCCGCCGCCGCCACCGCCGGCCACTTGAAAACTCAAAAGAAACAACACAAGAAAAAAATAATGATAATAATCAACGCGAGAAGGAGATCCGAGGGTAGGCTTTTTTTCGGGTGGGGTGGGGGGATTTGCCCGGCGAGAGAGAGAGTTAGAAGAATGCGGGTTTTGCGCCGGTTCCGCCCACGGTTGTGCTGCTTTCTTTTTATAGCACACGGTCTAGGTGAGCAAAAAAGATTTTAAGCCAGGAAGAAAAAAGGTATAAATATCTATAGCGGAGGAGAAAAAAAAACAAAATGTTTTTTTTTTTTTTTTTACAAATATATACGAAAGCTTTATTGTGAATGTGATCTTGTCACAATGAGGACATCTTTGCTTAAGTGCTCATCTCACATCCTGGTTCCATTCGGGGAGAAAAATGGCGACTCCTTGGGACGGTCCATTTTGGGACGGGAAGCGGCGTCCACAGCGACTTTTAGAGAAAGGGAACGGCCAGGTGAATGGCCTTAAAGCAAAGGCTAACATCAAAAAAAAAAAAAAAAAAGTCCCAACTCTAAAATAATAATAATAAGTAAAAGAAAGAAAGAAAAACAAACTACAGGGTAGTCTGACCACATGTGGTTGCTTCCCATTTCACCTCTTCATCAGTCATCCTCTCTGACTGTTATACTAAAGTTCAATAAATGCAGCTTATTTGTGCTTGCAGACTTTGAAGAAATACATATATCAATATATTTGTATTCCTATAAATAGATATACCTATAAATCTCAATAATGCGAATAACGTTTTACCATGAATAAGCTGTAGCTTATTTGCCTAAAACCTTTGGACTGCTATCGATCTCTCGGATCCCGACTGTTACGTGTCTTTTGCTTTTATTGGAGTTTTTTATTTATTGATTTATTTATTCATGAATGCAGAAGATTATTTAATAAAGGTCGTGTTAAGGGGGGGTTACGGGGGGTGGAACTACGTATAAGTATTATGCAGGCCTTTGACAGTTTGTTGCCTCGCCATTTCACTCTTGATCAGGAAATTAATTTCACTGCTGCAATCACTTTTCATCATTTGCATACGACTTTCATACGTGTGTGTGTGTGTGTGCGTGTGTGTGTTGTGAGGAAAAGGAAAGTTCTGTGTGTGTGTGTGTGTGTGTGTGTGTGTGTCATGGGGGCTTCTCCACCTTTCAATCTGCTACAGAAATACCTCATAAAGTTTGATTTGACGAGTGTCCGGTGGTATCGCTCTTATGTGATTTTTCTTTTTCTTTTTTTGGACTTTTCGGGGATGAACAGCAACCACGCGAACACTAACTTAACCGCCTTATCTCGGATTGAATGTAACGGCATTTATCTGTGAAAGATGGCTTCTTCACTCATTCAAAGTGTGACTGGGAAGGGAAGGCAGCTTCAAAGCGACTTCAACTCACGCCCGCCAAATCTAGCCAGGAAATGTCGGCCTGTTGACGCGTGCTCCGCTTGGCCCATTTTCTCGCATATAAGCCGGATTTGGACCTCCCAAAAATCAATCCAGGGTATGGCTTATAGGCACACAAATGAAACAGAGAAAAAAAAACGCTAAAATAAATGTATTTTGACGTCTAGCCCCCCAAAAAATGAAGCTTATCTTTTGCATAAAAGGTGAAAAAAGCCACTTCCTCGTGCCTGCCATCGCTCGCTCAGGGCACCGCCATCTTACCTAACGAGACGGCTATCGGCTGTACTGCTCACATGACTTTCTTTTTGAATTTGTCTACGTGCGGGCCACACCCTATCTGAATGTACAATCCAGCAATTAGTTATTATACCAGAGAAATTCAACCGTTTGGAGGCAATTTCAAGGGTATACGGCTTATACGCGAGAAAATACGATAGTTGGGGGAAGAAAAAAAAGAAAAGCAGGAAGAAAAGCAAAGCTTGAGACTTTACACCTCATCGTATCGTGATCACTCACACGCACTATTTCCGTTGTGACTATGTAGCCAGCTATCCAAGGTTTCCTTCTGCTGGAGTTTGGAGCGCAAGCTAGCGAGCCAGATCTAGCAAGGCGGCCGATACTGTATATAACGTTGATGTTGACCGTATTTAATAATGTTCATGACTGTTATCTTCTATAATATTCTATACTATGGGTAACTGTTTCGTGGCTTCACCGGCCCTCGGCGCGTGGCCCGGGGCCGGCCGGCTAAGCTTTGGGGAACCTTTGGGGAACCTTTGGGGAACCTTTGGGGAACCTTTGGGGAACCTTTGGGGAACCTTTGGGGAACCTTTGGGGAACCTTTGGGGAACCTTTGGGGAACCTTTGGGGAACCTTTGGGGAACCTTTGGGGAACCTTTGGGGAACCTTTGGGGAACCTTTGGGGAACCTTTGGGGAACCTTTGGGGAACCTTTGGGGAACCTTTGGGGAACCTTTGGGGAACCTTTGGGGAACCTTTGGCCAAGCTTTGGAGAACCTTTGGCTAACCTTTTGGTGGACGAACCGTTCAGATGGACTCTGTGCACTGCGTCTATATGCACTTTGATTTATCAGGGAAATTGTATTAATGTTTTGTAAATGTTTCATATGACACTTGACGTGCCATTTCCACTTTTTACATCACGGAGGGAATGGCCCCTTTCAGTTGGACGCCAGTCGTCACGGTTTTGCGTCCGTTCCCCCCCGTCCCGTTCCACGGCCGGTTGGCGAGATTTCCGACGTATTCAAGTGTTTTACCAAAGTGACTGTGAACTTGTAACTTTCGATACAGTTGAATTATTTTTCTTATGAAGATGATATACGTACTCTCGATATATTGAGCAGGGGGCGTGCATTTCATCTGTTCAGTTCCTGTCATTCTCAAACGGCAAAGTTGGATCAATAAAAATGTTTGGAAAATTAGCCCTCTTCTGTCATCACGGGTTTCCGTATGTCAAGTTGGGAAGGGCGCCGTGGCTTTTCCAAAGATGGTAACCACGGCAGGATTTTTCTTCTCCTTCTTCGTCCTCTTTATCCCCGAGCGCACTTCTTCTCTTTTTCTCCCCCCGGCCCGCCTTTCCTTTCTCCGCATGCAAAAGCCAGTCTCTCCGCCGCCTCTCCGCCGCCTCTCCGCCGCCTTCCGGCCAGCCTTGGCAGTTTCTTCCCCGCCCAGCTTTTTTCCTTCTGGCTCCACCGTCGGCCACGCGAAAGCACCCATCTTTTGTATTCTTTCGCAGGTCGCCGTTGTCATGGAGACCGCTCCGTCTTCTGTCGCATGGAGGCGTTGGAGCGCTACTGCGCGCTGCCAGACTTTGAACGCCTTTGCTGCCAGACGTGCGCTGGCTCCACCCATTGGGAAAGGAACTCCACCCGGAGTGACGCGGACCCCACCCCTTCGCCCGTCCCGGACCCCGCCCCGTCGTCCGTCCCAGGTCATCCCACCGCTGGCCCGGCTACCTGGTCCACCCCAAGCGCCCATCCGACTGTAGGGACAGTCGGCGAATCCCGGACGGTGACTCGGCCGCCCACGTGGATGGTGACTTCAAGCCTTGGCTCCACCTTTAGCTCAGAAGCGATCAGCGCCTCCGGCCCATCTCCAACGATTCCTTTCTCCCGGTGGGGAGGCACCCGACGGTCGACGACGGGCTTTCCGGAGACCACCGCGGAACCCCCTCCGGAATTAGACATCAAACAAGATTCCCAAGCGCAGAGCACTCCGGATACTCCAGTGGCGACAACGACAACCGACTCACCCGGAAAAGCCACAACGGGTCTTGCGCTCTCCACCAAGCGTACTGAAAAAACGCTTGTAGCCAAGGCGGAAAAGGGCCATTTGCCCAAGAAATTGGGGCCAAAATGGAAGACGACGGGTAAAAAGATGGCTCCGCCAAAGGCCAATCCCAAAACAAAGACACCCAAAAAGAGCACGGCGGCGGGCGATAAAAAAAGAAAAGGCGCCAACGTTTCTCCCAAAAGGACCACCCCTACCAAAAAAGGTGTTGCCGACCAAATTCCCATCCACAAAGCTCCAAAACAGGCTGCCGAAGAAAAGGCAAAAAAGTCTCCGGGAGTCAAAAAGCCTCCCAAGAAGAGCCCCCCAATCAAAAAAACTTCCAAAACAAAAAAGTCCAAGCCCGCTAAGAGCCCACCCCAAAAGATTTTGAAGACGGCCCCCAAAAAATCCAAGCCGGTCCAGACGGTGTCCTCCAAAAGCTCTTCTCATTTGAAAGGCCCAGACAGACAGGACGGAATATTCAATCCCCCCAAAAATGAGGCCAAATCCCCAAGGGTGCAAATGACAACTACTACTGGTCCCATCTCAACGGCCGTCTACGATTCTTCCAATCCTCCTTCCTCCGGCGTCAATTTGGCGGACCGGAGAGCCCACGGCCCGGCCATCCGGCCAACCTCAGAGACGGAAACCGTCTGTCAGACGACGACCCCGACTTACTTTGAAGACGTGGCCACGTCCGGCGCATCGATGGCTGTCGGCATAACGAGCGGCGGCGGGGACGGCCTTCCCGATGGCCAAACGACGGCGCCGGACGAGCGCTCCGCTGCGCCAATGGTCAGCGGCGATGGCGCCAGCCGTCCGACTCCCCGACCCGGGACGGACGTTTGGGCGAGCGAGCCGGCTCCCGGGGCAACGTGGCATCCCGCCATCTCGGCCTCCGGCACCACTCCGCCGCCCCGGCGAGGCCTCAAAGACAACAAGTTCACGGACACCTCGGACATGGTGGCGGAGAATGCGGCGACCGAGGCGGAGGACGAGGTCTCTCGGAACAACGTGATCCCCAAGCGTGGCGTCAACCTGTGGGAAAAGACCAGGAACAAGCGCATTCAGGAGCTCCTGGAAGAGAAGCGAAACGTTCTCCTCCTCCGGAAGAAAAGAGGCCATTTTTAACTTCTCCCATTTTGCCCAAACTCTGGTAGAGACCAGCGCCTGAGACAGACCGAGCTGCACACCGAGCCGGTTGGCCAGCCGGGTCGGAAGCGCACCGACCGTGGCATGGTCTCCAGACTAGTATTGCGAATACTAGACTAAAGGCAATTGTGGAAGCGGCGCAGTGGAAATACGCCTCTAGTTTAACTAGCACTTTATCAAAGCAGACTTATTACTAGTGACGTTCCAATCCCATACGCCCATTTCAGAGTGTGGGATTTGCTGGCGAGATGGGTGGCGCCTTTTCTTTTTCCCATGTTTTGAATCAAAGCGCTTGGCGAGCGTGTCTGCCGCGTGGGGCGCCGCCTCTCTCGAAACCAATAACCCATGGTGTAATATAGTAAACAAAGCATTTCTCCACTTTTAATATACACTCTCGTGTGACTTAGTATCATTTATAGATGACACTTGATATGATGCATTCTTTTTACTGTTGTCAAAATATGGTCATCGGTAAAGCATATTTGCTCAAATCGGATGAAAAGTCCATCATCCCTACTTCTTACTACTTTCCCTTCATCTGGGTTCCCGTGGGCCTTTTCCACATTTGCATGCTTAACTTGAGAAGGCAGGGCAGGCCTGACGGGGACATAATGGCAAGCTGGCACCAATGATAATGTGCTCATAGAAAAGGGGAAGGGAGTGCGGGGGCTGTAACTTGCCCCCACCCTCCCTGGAATTTCCATGCACTTTTGTAACGGCATGGTCGCAAAGCCAATGCCTCAACTTGTTTTGCGTGAGTGACTCAGAAAAAGCAGAGCGCTCTCGCCAAAACAGACTTGCCATTGAAAGATGAAGCGTTGGGCCGCCGGAGACGGCGGGGAGGATGAAAATGGACGCCGTCGCCCTCCCCCGGCGGAGGGAAAGGAGAAGAGAGTGCAACTGGGGAAGAAGGTCACGCTGCTTTCGGGGATTTCGGTCATCGTGGGGACCATTATCGGAGCCGGGATCTTCATTTCTCCCAAAGGGATCCTGAAGAACACGGGCAGCGTGGGAATGTCTCTGGTGGTGTGGATTGCTTGCGGCGTGCTTTCGCTTTTTGGTGAGTTTTTGGCACCGGCGCTCGGACCACGTGACTCCCGGCTTTGAACGGGTGTTCAAGTGGTCAGATGAGCGGCCGAGAGAGGCCTCTTCAAATTTCCATTGACTTTCATTAGGGACAGATATCATGATGCAACCCCTTTCTGTTGTGTAGTCAGCAGCAGATAAACCCATTTTCTGCTCTGGAAATGGTCCCTTTTTTTCATACTTTGGTGGGACCTGTGACTTATGCTCCACTTTTACATTTGTCTTCAGTTTTCAATTTGACTGCCAGTGATGTTTTTTAGGCTATCCTTATCTGAAAAAAGGTGAGTATGTGACATGAACAGGTGCTTTTTTGGACCTTGTTCTTTATTTTTTCTATGACTTTTTAATGGTGACGGATAATTAATAATTGTTAGTTTCTGATCAATTCAACGCCTCCCCCAAAAAATCTCATTTATACTCTCATGCAGCCTATTTTTTTTATTCCTTTTGTATTTTTCCATGATGCAATCTAGAGCCTACGGTAAGTTTTACAAAATGTAGGCACGTCTCTTAAAGGAAATGACAAACAGACAATTTTGAACATTTCTTTTCCGACACCTGTGGCGGTGGTTTATTTTTATAACACAACTTTTACAGATATTTACAATCAGCACTGGGTTTGTTGGTGTACTTGTTGAGTCTTTACTTTAAAGTTCTACTCTGTTATTCATTAAACATGTATCATTAATCATTAAACCTGATAACGACGTAGCATGGAGCTCTATTTATCCATTATTTATCTCATTCATATCATGTGGGTGAATGCATTGTGCAAGGTTTCCTTTTGGCCACAGGAGAGCAGTATAAAGTTAAAAACCAGACTGGAGCCTAAAGCCTAGTTTTAATAGAAAAATCCAATTTGTTCTTTCTTTCCCCAAATGTTCCCTCTTCATTTTTGATTTATGCACAAACGAGCAATCACTAATAGGTGCAATTTAGAGTGAGCCCATAGGCCTACCATAAATGTTTTTGGAATGTGGGAGGGAACCTGGCAGAGTACCTGGAGAAAACTCACCCAGGCCCGGGGGGAACATGCGAGCTCCACAAACGTGCACCGACCTGGATTTGAACCCAGAGCTCTGATATATGTATCCACTTAATGGCAATAAAAAGCTAATATGTACTATATGTGGAGAAAAGTGTTTTTGCTCATCTGAATGCTTTTTTTTTTTCTACCTGTAGGAGCCTTGTCCTATGCTGAACTGGGAACTTGCATCAAGAAGTCCGGTGGACATTACACATACTTACTGGAGGCTTTCGGTCCACATTTGGCTTTTATTAAATTATGGACGGATCTCATCGCTATCAGGTACTAATATTTCTTCATCCAGTTTGCAATTGGCAGAAAGGTCATCATGCCATGTATGTCCTCAAGGGGTTTAAAAAAATATGTCTATTCCTGTAATATTTGTGTACATCTCATCATTTCTAATAATGATAATAATAATGATAATCAGGCTTTGTCATCATTATTGACTGGACAAAAGCCAAATTGTCATCATACTTGGCTGCGTATATGACCAAATTGGTGTTGGTTAACCTTATTTATTCATCCCGTATTCGGGAAATTTCTTTGTTGCAGTAGCAAGAGGGCGAGGATGCAGAAATAGGAAAGGCATTTTACACAAATAGGTAGTTAATTGTAAGTCAATAAATAAATACATGAATAAATATATAAATAAGTAACCCTGTTGCTTCTCCACAAAGTTCGATGCTGTTTTCTAGTCTTGTGTCCTGTTTTCTTTTCTTTTCTTTTTTCCTCCCTACTGTTGCTTTATTGATTTTGATGTCTTTTTAACATCAAGCTGCTCAAGTGAAGTCAAAATGCAAATGAGCCTTTTGCTATGATCTTACATACTATTTAAATGTATCGGTGGGTCCCTTCACGAAATCATTTGCACCTCGACTCCAATCTTATTTAAATGCCAACAGCCGTCCAAATGTTTGTTTCTCCCTCCACCCTGCTCCCTCCCCTCTGGCTTTCTGGAGCAGTGGACCTTGACTGACACGGATTCATCCGTTTTGTAGGCTCCGTGTCGTATGCGTGTCTATGCGTGACCAAGCTGTATAAACACCCTTGTCGGAATCCTCCAGTCAAACGCTTTTTGCTACAATCGGGCTATCGCCGTTCAATAAAAAAGCCAGTATTAGTCGCAGGCTCAGCAAAGTTGGAAAAAACAGCGTATATATAAATATTGTAAAGATGACTGCAGAGATCCTAATTTCAAATAGCAGCTAGTTTAGGGATCCAGCACCCCTCAAATTTGACCATGGATGGTTGTTTTAACATGTCTTCTTTGTCCGTTTGTGTGTGCGAGAGCATTTTTCAAATCAGATGATGTCAGTAACCATCCCATTGCTATGTGTCCGCCGCCCATTTTGCGTCCAAACAGGCCTGCCGGGCTGGCAGTCATCAGTCTGGCTTTCGGACAATATATTCTGGAACCCTTCTTCATGCCCTGCCATGTTTCGCCCGCTGCTGTCAAACTGGTAACAGCCATTGGCCTCAGTATGTATGCTATTCAACATTTTATAATATCAAAATAACTGTCGTATATGTAGTTTTGACGGCAGACAAAGCCAGACCCAAAACACCATGGAGCTCTCGAGCAATCCGCGAGCTATCGGACGTCACTCGACTCTTTTGTCATTTCCGTAGCTTCCGTCATGTTCACCAACAGCATGAGCGTGACGTGGACGGCGCGCATTCAAATCTTCTTCACCGTCTCCAAGCTGGTGGCCATCGCCACCATCATCTTTCCCGGACTCTACCAGTTGTTCAAAGGTAGGCCAAGTTTCGCCAAGTTTTTATTGCAAGACGTCTCGTCTACTTTTGTGTCCTCTAATAGATGATTGGGAATGAACGAGCTTCTTCCAAAAGGTCCAATTGTTGTTTTGATTTTCTTTGAGTTGTGGGGCTTCCATTGTTGCATTGGGTCAGCGTTATTTTTCTTTCGTCTTTGAAATATAGATGGGATTGATTTGTTCCTTTGTGTCTAGGGGAGACGCACAACTTTGAGAATTCCTTTGAGCTCAGCGACGTCAAGGTGTCAACTTTACCTCTGGCCTTGTACTCTGGGATGTACGCCTACGCCGGCTGGTAGGTTCCCAAATGAATCAATTCTTTTCCCCTAAAACGTTGAAGTGCGCATAAGGTGCAGGCTTTCTGTCATACTCTCTTTTTTTTACAAATGGCCTAAAATTCCAATCTGAAAATCCAAACGAAGTTTGGAATGGGTGTCCATTTGAATTGTATGACGTTGAGCAGATGTGCTTCTGGGTTTGAAACTTTCTTTTGCAGGTTCTACCTCAATTTTGTCACAGAAGAAGTGGATCGCTCGGAGAGGTGACTTTAACTCCCACCTTTTTAAACATGCGGCATCATTGTTATTCATTCATCCATCCAGAATTCTTCTAAAGTTTTTAGGACATATCCGTACGTAGAAATGTCAGTCATTTGTGATTTGCATATTTAGCTTCTCTGAGAAGCTATTTTTTCACAAGCTCATTTATAATTTGACATTTTCTTTGTTTTAAAGGCCTACTTTTTTTCTCCCTTCTTCTGAGCAAAAGATCTAGCAAAGAAATGGATGTGTCCAGGTCAAATTGGACGCACGGCTCTTAGAACGTACTCTTTTATTCCAGGACGGTTCCCTTGGCTATCTGCATCTCCATGGCCATCGTTTCCGTCTGCTACGTGCTGATTAACGTCGCCTATCACACCGTCATGTCCGTGGAGGAGATCCTGGCCTCCGAAGCGGTGGCTGTGGTAATAAAACCATCTACCGGACCCGTCCGTACTCGCTCGTAGGTCAGCGGACGTTGGACCACGCCAGGGGCTTTCCGACTTGCCCTCTTTCAATGTGGCGCGCCGGGAAAGGGCTGGCGGAAAGGAGCGGCGACGGAGGATTTTGCCGTTTCAACGTGGTTTCCTTATTCGCAGACGTTTGCAAAGAAGTTGATGGGGAATTTTTCCTTTGCAGTGCCAGTCTTTGTGGCCTTGTCGTGCTACGGCTCCATGAACGGTTGCCTCTTGGTCATTTCCAGGTAGGCTTCCCTTGACTTTTCACCTCTTGCCTTCTTTCTGTCAACTATGCAAGGATGATTGATTGGCGAAAATTAATGTTAGCAACCAATCCTTCTTCTTAATGATCTGATTAGAATGGACTTGCCATTTAGTAGGCCTTGACAAAATATTCCCTGACAAACAATGCCACGCCTCGAAAGGGCTTTGCACCATCATGCCATCGGGCAAGTTTTGGCACTTCTGAATGGAGTATATGAGTGTGTTGCATTCCGCTGGTGCATAAAAGAAAACCAATCCGTCGGATGACTTGCCCATGCGCGTTTTTCTTTGTCCAGAATGTTCTTGGTGGCATCACGTGAAGGACAACTCCCCCAAGTTTACTCCATGATTCACGTCCGCAGAAACACTCCCATTCCTGCCGTCCTCATACTGGTCAGTTCACCCTGCGGGGATTCAAACTTCCATTTCTAGTCTGTGAAGTGGATGTACTAACCCTTCATTTGCACGTTTTTTGTTATGGCTTTATAATGGAAATTATTTACAAGAGGAGCAATTGGCCGAGGGAATGAAAATGGGAAGTAAAATGAGCCTCCAAATCAAAGAAAGCGGATCAAATCCCAGGTTGCCCTAAAATGTTTTTCCAAAATGTGCGTGCAGTACCCCATGACCATGCTCCAGCTGTTTCTGGGGGACATCTACGGCCTGCTCAACTTTATGAGCTTTCTACGTTGGCTATCTATCGGCATCGTGGTACTTGGTCTGATCTATCTTCGATACACCCAACCCGACCTCCCGCGTCCCTTCAAGGTTAGTATTTGACTCTTGATTTATTGAATAAGTGACACTATATATTCATCAACATATACATGTAAATATGTAAGAGTGTAGCTGGGGCTACATTTTCCTTTGTAGTCTCTACCACTTTTGAAATTATTGATTGGTTTTATCCACATGGTTATCAGAGGGTAAAAATAAGCTCCAAATAACTGGTGAGACTTTTTGGAAGTTTTGCTTTTGACACTTTTGGCAGCCCTTGAGGACAATAAATATCTTCTACTTTTCCCTTTTGAATACATATGGTATAGTATGGGTAGGGCTTGTGTTAGGGTCCCCAACGAAGAGAAATACCAAATTGTCAACAGGAGCTGGTCGTTGACGTGAGCCTTGTCGTTCCCCGGTCCAGGTGCCCGTCGTCATCCCGCTGGTGTTCAGCCTGACCTGCTTCTTCATGGTCTTCTTCTCGCTGTACTCCGACCCGGTCAACACGGGCATCGGATTTGCCATTTCCCTGACGGGCATCCCGGCCTACTACGTCTTTGTGCACGACAATTGGAGGCCCAAGTGGCTACAAAATGCTTTAGGTACCTTCTGCAACACACCTAAACCAAATGATCAACTCATCAGCAAACCGCCCAGGAGCTTGATAACATTTGATGCATGTGTGTTGGCGGGGGGAGGCACGGAAAACATATTGGATAGGATCCATCTAGAGTCTAGCACCCCTGTTCACAACACAGGTTCAAGCAATTTTTCCTTTCTCTCTATTGTAGATTCTCTGAACAGAAGCTTGCAGATTCTTCTGGAAGTGGTTCCTGTTGAACAATAGGTCTACCGGCATCCCATCATTTTGTTTAGTCTAGTCTGCTGTCTCTGTCATATAGTTGTACTTTTCGTCCACAACAATATCATTTTTTTAAAAACACATCTGCAATGGTCGGATGGAAATAAGGTATTGAATTTTGTCGCGTGTTTTTGTTCTTCCTACATGAATTAACTCAACCTAATTTCTCTGCGCTGAGTTTAAATAGATGAAGCACTCTCTGTGAACAATTAGTAAATGCACCGTATTTATATTAGTCATCCTTTTTTCATCGGTTGACTGAGCATACCATTTATAATTACTTATTGTCGCCTTGACTACAAATGTCAAAAAACCTATAAGCATCTTCTGTTAACATTTAGCCTGTTTTTAAAAAAACAAACACATTAGTCACAGTGGAATATAAGTCACATTTTTGGGAGACCCACAACAGACATTCATAATAGTAACATCACCACTTTTCAGATAAAAGTCGCTCTCTCTCTTTGTGAAGAATGCGCAAACAATAGACAGAAGATCATTATTAATGTGTCAAAGTGAGCGGTTGCTAAAATAAGGCCAAACTCCAGCGAGCGCCAAGAATGTCCTCATTAAGAAAAGAAGGCTCCGATCCGCCGCCGAACAACACGGCGGGCTAGACTTTGCTGGTAATCTGCCGTCCCCTTGGCAACCCAGGCACTATCTTTATTCCACGACGACGACAAATTGGAAAAAGACGTGGCGGAGCGACGAGGGAGAAAGTGGATCTCTTCTCAAGCTGACAAAGAAGCGGCGAAGAAGACCACCATTGAAAAAGTCTCCCTTGAAGACCATCAGAGTAGCTTGAGTGAAAAAGTCTCCCTGCTTTCCTTCCTTCCTTCGTTCCAGTGGCGCGATAATCAAAGAGCAAGTGAAAGTCAGATGTGGAGCAGATGCGGCTGACGACGATGCCGCTGCCGCCACCGTCGCCACGCAAGACGTCTCTTCAAATGGCGCGTGACACAATCGGGTCTTTGAAGACGTGGCTGACCCCAAACTTTGGATTCCCGTTCCCATTCCTTGCCGTTGAGGGATGACAAAAAAGCGACAGAGAAGATGAAAAGGGAATCAATCTATTGTCAGGAGGACAATTTCAACTGCATGTTTGGAATGCCTCCAATTTGATACCTTATCGCTCCAAAAAAGGAATCTGATTTGGTTTAAAATGGAAAACAACTTGCGTAGCCGTAGCCAATACACAGCTTGACAATCAAAGTATGTGGCCATTACTGGCCTGTTTTATTTATCTATTTAATAATTGAGGGGTGGAATTGTAATATATTGCTGTGGCCTAATGAGGAGTCCATTATTTTGTTGTTGTGACAAAACCAATTGGAGCCAGAAAAATCCAACTAAGCCATGTTTGTTTTCTAAATGCAAATGGCAGCGTCCTTTTCAAGCCATTAAGCAACCATTGCACAGATGTGTTGGCTCCCCATAGAAAAGACTTTGAATGCACTCTTGTGAATAACAAACCATTTTCAAAATGGCAAAAAAAGGGCTCCAAATGGCCATTGGCCGGATTTTCCCAATTCTGAGCTCACATTTATATTTAGCCAATGGAAAATATTGGAAGGGCTCGGCTTACATTTTTAACAGAGAAGCCCCTATTTGACAACAGGGTTTCCGATCATACATCCTTTCAAGTAGTTGCTAGTAAAAGACAGGCGAGATTGTGGGAGAGACAAAACCCCTCCAAAAATGGCGATACATGAAATAAAAGTGAGTTGGGCGTTTGAAGAGCAAGCTGGCGGAGAGACCGTTCCATTCCATTCACTGAGCAATTGGCAGACAAAAGGAAAGAGTTGGCAGCCAACCACATAAGCGACAAGTCCACCCAATCATGGGCCCTGACGAGAAAGGAGTATTACGGGAAAAAAAAAAGGGGGGGTCTGACTGCGTGGCTTGAAATCCATCGCGGCCATCACGTGGCGCCTCCCTCCGCGTTTTGACTGTCAGCGTTACACGGGCCATTTCCATATCATTGGGAGAGACAAGAAGCACCCGGAGCTGACACACTCCATCGCTTTGAATAGCTCTCTTCACTTTGCCTTCCTTGGCCTCCCCCTCCTCTTCCACCTCCTCTTCTTCTTCCTCCTCCTCCTCCTCCTCCTCCTCCTCCTCCTCCCCATTTTTGTCCTCATTTGGCGTTTGCAGCCCAGAAGCTTCTCTCATTGTGGCTCTTTTATCTCCAAAAGCATTTCTCCAATGACAACTCTGCCATCTTCCCCCCAGTTTAGCAGCTAAAAATAAATGGAGTCATGTGAGCCCCCTTGCCAAAAAAAGCTCCATATTGCTTATCTTTCTTTCCAGTGTAAATGGGCAGATTGACCAAGGCAAATCCCGCCCATTGATTCCTTCCTGGCATCTTTAGCAAAGTTAAAAAGAACTCCCTTAGTTCTCCTATCTCAGGGACTTTTCACTCCTCAAGGGATTGTTTCTTGTGGGATTGTTTTTTTTTTTGTTGATGTATGTGACCCACCTGTGCGTGTCCGCCATGTTTTCTAGTAAAAGTCACTCATGGTCGGATGGTCCAGGCATCTGCTCCAAGGCACGAATTGCATTGAAAGGGACCTTTGACCTCCCCAATTGGCGTCGAAACCTCGGCGGGCCGCTTGCGAAAAGAGGCATCTGCCGCCTTTTTCTTTTGCTCCCCCAGCCGCCGTCTGCCACTTTCGCCGGAGCCCACGCGCCGGCAAAACGGGCCCCTCCCCCTCGGCAGCCACGCGCGCCGTCCGTCCCGGGGAGGTCGGAGCCGTGGCAAAGTGGCCGCGGCGAGTGGAGCCGAGGTGACATCAAATGATGCCAAAAAATAATCATCATCTTTAGGTGAACGTAGCGGGTGCCGACAGAGGCGTACCGTGGGAAGGCTGCCAGGGGTCATTGCCCTTCAAGTGCTTCGAAAACAGAAAACTTCAACTTAGGCATTTATAATTGTTGGCATTTTGGACATATTTGTCAAGACTGCCATGGGGGAAAACTATAGAGCTAAGGATGAAAAAGTGCGACTTGTATGTATTGAGACATTTATATGACTGTCAATTCTATTGTTGTTGAAGAGCCTAGGAGAGAGAGGGAAGAAAATGGTGGGCAACTAACTGACAAAAACACACAACTTCCCAACGTTCCAAATGAAAACTAAAGAAAGAGGTCAGTCGTGGAAAATCTGGGATTTTGAAAGTAGGCTCCTTTATTTGAAGTGGAAAAAAAAAGAACCCAAGTGCAAATCATGTATCTCTATCCTTTCAAGTGAACCACTCCGTCAGTTGATTAAAAAAATTGTAGCATATGGGTTGATGTTTGCAATGGTGGAGTGTTTGCCAGATTTAAGAGTTGACTTTGAAAGTATCTTTTCAGCTGGAAGTCTTTTCCTTTGGTTGGGATGAAAGAAGGAAACCCCGCGCACTGAAAAAACAAGCCCCCCTATTTTCTATTTTCAGCATCTGGCCAACATCTTTCTTTCTTTCTTTCTCTCTTTCCAAGTGTCTGGAAGCCATTAAGAAGCAAATCAACCCCCTGCGGTGGTGGTGTCAACTTTAAATACGACGTCCCCACTTTTTAAATAGCATATTTCCCCCTGCAGTCGCAGACAAAGAGTAAAATGAGCCCGTCTTAAGGGCTCCCCAGTCTAGGCCTTTGCAGGATTTTCTCCCTCTCTCCGCTTTCTTTATCGACAAATGCCAGAGGGAGACCCTGGCACTGGCACTGGCACTGGCACTGGCACTGGCATTGGCTTTGGCACCGTTCTCGGCCTAAAAATATCAAGCTAAATCCTCGCTTGTACTGTCCAGATTGTTGTTTGGGTCATTCCAAAATAGATGTTCAAGTCCTTAGTGTCCCGCAACCATACCGACATACAAAATGTTCAGGTTCTGAAATTCAAGTCACCAAAAGTAAAGAGACTCTTCCTGTATCGTATTTTGAAATTGGCCTGATGGAGTGGCCTCCTATTGGCGAGGAGAGTCTCTGCCATGTTTTTGGGGCCATAAATTGACATGCATCCATTTATTTGGAGTGTGTTTACGTGTATTTTTGTCAGCTGCCAACCGTTTACTTCAACAGTAGACCGTGCTTGATAGTCTTTTGAAGGGCTTAATACATTGTTTTATTTCCTTTTTTCTCAGTTTTCATGCAAAATCCATTTTAAGGGTGGGCTGGAACGGTTTAAGGTTCTTTACGTGTAAAATGTGTCTCTATTTACGAACCGAGTTCTTGAAGCAATTCATTTGGTACAGAGTGCTAGGCTGTCTAGTTGGAAAAAATATTGCAGTTGGAGAGTTGAATAGCAGAGGCAGACATTCCCATTTGTATTTGATATTTTTGCACTCCGACTCTGAAGCCAGGGTGTGAGTTTTTGCCGCACGTCTTTCCCTTTTCTCTGTGTCTAATTTGCGGTCTGGAGCCGTTAACGTCGTGTCACGACGCCAACGGAAGTAGCGACGCTGGATGTGGGGATTGAGATGGATCGTGCAAAATGAAGGGATTGAAGAGGGAGACAAAAATTGGGGGCCGACGCAACAGCAAAATCCGGGACTAATCAAAACCTGGACGCTTTTCAAGAACCATTGGGAGCTGGCGGGTGCCCTCCCTCCTCATTTTAGTCATCCTTCTGTGCCATGTGTGTGGTATGTCCATGTGTGTGGCGCTAAAATCAGTGTATGATTGGTTTTATTTTGGTCAATATATGGCTTGTTCGTGTGTGTGTATTGAAATCTAAATATTCAGAGTAAGAAGCCGTCTGGTGCCTGAACACACACACACACACACACACACACACACATTGACACACATTGACACACACACGGGGCATATAAAGATCCCTTTGTTTTGTCGGAAAATGGGAGCTATTAGATGGAGCGGATATTATATTTCAAGCCGTTGGGAGGGCTTTTGGGACAGCAGAAAGGTGGAGAGAATGAATTTGCCAAAATAAATAGCCTTCTTTCTGCTGCTCACCTCAAACATGTGATGGTCAAAAAAAAAGAAAAACTTTGTACATACACAATAAAGCGTGATTAGAGACACATGTGGTGATGAAGTACACTTCAGCTATCAAAATAGCATCAAGACTAATGTGTTATTTTCATTTTGTGGAGAAGAGAAAAGAACTTGGGAGAAGGTACATTCCCCTAAAAAGAAAAATGCATATTTTGCAGTCAACACGTTTTGAATGACTAACATCAGTTTATGCAATGTTTTTTGCAATAACTTGACTTGATATCACCAAAAAGACACTAAAATGAAAGTGGAAAATACAGAACCAGTTGACAAATATGCTTTTTTGACTGGTCTTTGTTTATATTGTACATGTTGAAAAGTCCGAATTTTACTTTAAGCCGTTTTTCACGTTGGGTGCGGCGTAATAATTAGAAAGAACTAGAAATCTTTCCTATAATGTTAGTAATGATTGCTTCAACTTTTCGAAATGTCTGAAAAAAAAAACCTAGAGAAAACACTCCTGAGACATATTTTCACTGCTCCCCCCTCAAATGTCAGTCCTGAAAAGAAAAACATTGAGACTTACGTTAGAGACTCATAAATAAGACGAGAAATGTAAACAACGCGGCAGCAGCAAAAAACCTGGCCGTGCTTTTTCCACCACTCAAGATCTTTATTTGTCATAAATAATAAGTGCATAGCAAGGGGCCTCATGTTGTGCAAAGCGGACCGGATTTATCAATCGTGCGAGAATGGGGTCAAAATGATGCCAGACGCTTTGTGCTTACAAAAATTAATTGTTGGATTTGGCCCTCTGGCTTTCAAATGTAGCCTCTTTGTGTCCATCTTGTTGTCCAGCCCTGATCTAGAGCCAGGAGAGAGTGACGGTAAAAGGACAATTTCCAGTGAATGTGGACGTACGGGTGTCAAAATGTGTGTTCTCATGACCTGTGAACATTTGTGACTGTGGCTGCAGCTTTTTGTCTTCCCCACAGAGGAAACAAAAAGATGAGGTTAGGGGTCATTTTGCCTTTAAAAGGGACACCACGCCCTAAAAAGAAAGAAAAATGGCCGTGCATTGGGGGATGCCAAGAAGGAGGTTAATTAACGCAGGCCCGCCTGCCTGCCTGCCTGCCTGCCGGGCTGCCGTCCTGCCGTCCTGCCCTCCTCCCAACAATGATAGGAGAGCATCTGTACATCCCGACGTAGTGACACTTATCCCACAGTGGGCGGGGAGCCCTGATGGCAAGGTGGGGGTGCCGGACATCTGTAGCTGGCCAAGAGCAGTCCATCTTGTTAACCTTTGGCAAATTTGCTTGCTAACGCTATTTTCCATCTGAGTCGACCTCAATCCATTTATTCTGGGAGGACCTTGTCTAGTCTCTAATACCTACTGTGGAACCATGACACAAAACTATTCTAATTAAAACGTATCTTGGTTACTAATCGAATAAATATGAATTTTGTATACTAGACAATAGCCTAGAAGAACAACTTAACAGGCTGCCGGCGGTTAGAAAAACACTTGAGTATTATTTGCAGGCCCAACCAAGCTCTGAATAAATTGCATTTTATAGTCCGGAAAATATGGTAATACGTATATATGGCCATGAGTGGAGATAGAAACTAGATGGCAAAAGTGCCAAAGCTTTTAACGAGTTCCTTCCCGTCAACAAATGATTGAAATCCATGGCACGTACTCTGGTCCACGTTTGAGATTTTTCAAGCAAAATGTGAAGAGTGATTTGAGCAGGCAGCTTTTGGGACACCTCATTTCTGCCGTCCTTTTTTTTCCCTTTTCAATTCCGTTCTTGGACTCAATGTTTTGGCCTGGATGTCTGCTGATCACCAGCTCGTAAATGTCTGCTTTTTGAGCTGCCTTTAAAAAAAAGGCATTATTTTTTCTTCACTTTTACACCACTGTGACCTTTATTTATCGCTGCCACATGTCTTCCGAAATTCTTCCTTGCTTTTTCCCAAACGTGAATGTTGAAGAGACGACACTGATTCAATGGACGGTTAAACTAACACGTGTTTTGATCAAATGCTTGACCCGGGCGCCGTTATTACACGGAAAATATTTCAAATACTTTACTGTGTTGTTGCAGAGTGTGCTGGAGCCAATCCCAGCCAACTACGTGCACGCTCTGAATGGCCAGCCAATCGCAGGCAGTTATTGGCTTCTTCATGGTTAGGCAAACCCCATGGTTGTGGGTGGAAACCGGAGTACCCGGAGAAAATCCACGCACTTCCAGGCAGAACACGCAAAGTTCACAAAGGAAGACCGACCTGGGATTGAACCCAAGACCCGAGAAGGGTGAGCTGACACGCCAACCACTCGTCGGCCCGTTATTTGCTTATCAAATGCAAAATTGTCTCGGTGTCGGGCGGGATTTTTTTGTTTATCCTGGACCCGAAAGTGGCCTACATTAGACCCCTGTAAAAAGTTGCAGCCTCCCCGTGGGCCTCAAAAGTCAAGAGTTGTGTAAACAAGAATCTTGGATTCCTGCGCTGGTATTTATTTGCGCTGAAAGATCCGCGTGGCACATGTGTCGTGGTTTTTTTGAAGGCAGACCACAAACTATTGAAGTGCATCATGCACATGTTTTAGGTGACTTTTTTTTTCTTCTAATGTGGGACCGAAAAGGAAATAGCGCTGGGGATAAAAATAAAGGAGCCCACGGAAAGCATACCTGTCAACTGGTACGTTCTCGCCGTAATTGGTACAACTGAAAGCCCATTTTTATATTGGTACGCTGTACACATGAAAATGGTACGCTAAACGGTGATTTTGAGAAAAAAAAATAAATTAAGGCACTTTCTAGCCATTTTTCACCATCCGCCATTGTTTCTTCCCGGAAACGCATGTCTGCCAAGTGATATATGTACCGGCGCCTCTGATTGGCTAAAAAAAAAAGATCATGATAAACATTTCGTTTTGTAACACTTTCACCATGTGATTTCCGTTTCCTGTTCCCTTGTTTATGTTTACTTTCATTTGATCAGCTGTTTCTGGTCTGGTAAAGTAAAGTGGTAAGATTTTCCATGTATTTATACATATATGTAAGGGCGAAAACAAAATTTGGTAAGATCACAAATGGTTCGAGGTTGACAGGTATGGGAAAGGGGCTCCAAAAGTGGAGCCAGGGAGATTAGCGGCGTTCCCACACCGATGGCAGCAAAATGCAAAACACGTGGCGCTGCGTCCTCGTCTCCAGCAAAAGCAAAAAGAAAAAAGAAAAAGGCTCCACTACCCCCACGCTCAAAAGGAAAATAAAAAGAAAGAAAGGCCAGCCAGCCAGCGCCTGTCTCACATCTGCCAAGGAAAACAGAAAGAAAGGAAAGGAGTGGGGGATGGCGGGATGGCGGGCTAGCGGGTGGGTGGAGCAATAGCGCAGTGGCGCAGTGGCTCGGTGGCTCAGTGGCTCAGGAGGGGATGAAATCCGTCTAATGATGGTGCGCTGCCCAAAAATATGTCAGCGTACCGGCCTGCTGTTTGTCTGTGCTTTGTTTTCCGCCTGGCTAAGTCAGCTGATACAAACTTCTTGGCTCGCTCTCTTGTTTACGACCTCACATTCGGACTTTTAATGGAAAGCAGTTCTAGTTCTGCTTCTGCTTTGCACACCCCCAACGCGGATTTTTCACTGACGGTTATATTGACAACATTTTGCGGCAGCCACATTGGAAGCGAGCACATGTTTCTTTTTTATGGAAAAGCACCAAATCTGGCAAAAGTTAGAGAATCGCCCCTTCTGGAGGACATTGATTTAAATGTGCCATTTTGGAAGAAATGGAGATAGTTTAAAGTTCAAATTGCAGTGATCCCCCACTTTCGAAAAGAATCGCTTCCAGAAGTGCTCCCAGCTTTTTGCCTTTAAGAAATCAGACAAAAAGCAAGCCAAACATTTGGTCAAGCCAAACCACTTCCACTTCTCGTCACCTCAAAACCGACGGTTGGCGGTGGCTGCCTTCTTTTGTCTTTCTGGCGTTATGACCAGATCGCGGCAGCTAGGACGCTCGATTGTGCGGCCCGAAAAACAGTCAGGATACGCTATTGTGTGGCCCAGATAACAAGCGGTATCAGGTATCCGCGTGGCAGATGCCTCACGTGTGTCCGTTGAAGAGGAGGGCGTCGCCGCGGCTTATTTAGGAGAGAGAGAAGTTTTTTTTTGGAGCATGGGTGTCAAAGCAATTCCAGCAAAAGGGGCAAAACCGTCCCGATTTTGTCCCCGAGCGGATGATTGAAGTCGTGAATAAGCAGCACCTGAGCCATTTCTCACATTGGATAGCTTGGATAGCTTGAAAAAGTGCCGTCTTTGGGACAAAAATGGAACAAAAGTGGGCCCACGGTGGAATTGCTTTGACACCTGGCTTTTATGCAACGCGCGGTGGGCGACACACACACACACACACACACACACACACACACACACACACACATGTAAAAATACACATTCCAAAGAGCGTAGCGAGTATTTTGAACATTTTCCAAAAAGGCCAAAGTGGAGATTTTTTTCCGTTGGTATCTTTCTCGGCTTTGAATTGTGCTGTCAACATTTGGGGATTGACCCGCTCGTGCCGTTTTCTTTTGGCCAAGAAAAATGCTCCTTTGGACTTTGAAAATGGCTTTTCTCCACTGTGGAAAATGGACAAAAGCAGTCACATGAGTTCAGGCAACAACAAAAAAGGAGAAGAAAAGAACAGCTTTCCCTCATTACAGCATTAGCCAAAAAAGAAGTCTTTGCAGTTCTTATTCAGTCTAAGGGCTTAACAAATGCTCCTTCTGTTTTTCTTTTTAGCATATGTCTGTATTTAATATAACATGGCTATACTTTGACCAGGATTTAAGCACAAGTACTAAGAGTGCTGGAACAAATGAAGCTCATTCGATCTCCAACATGCTCCTACTTTTGACAAATTCAACTTATGAAACCTGTTCATTTGGTAAGTGGAGGGGCTACGATGCAGGGCATTTCTCCTTGATTGTTTTCCACTTTTTGCCGCTTGACTTTGAGCCCGAAGGAAGCATTTTTCCAAAGACTTTGCACGCTCCAATGCGAGTTGGGCTGGCATTTTGTATTTGCCCGAGTGAGCACGCTCCATTAAAGCCCCCCGCTCCCAGAAGCCAATGGCAATTTGAGGGTGACGGAGGCTCACGTGCCTTTACATTCTCCACGGGCCCCTGCCTCCTAAAGCAATAAACAGAAAATGGATATGCAGTAGGCTACGACCGCACCAATGAGTCGGTCACACGAACGTAGCCCCGATTTCTCTCTTTTTTTTCTTCTTCCCCCGAACGAAGCGTGCTGCACGGTTCTCAAATTCCGACATGACTCCTCCATTGGCGTCGGCCTAGTCTGCACAGATTCTCTTAGGGCTGAGTGGGGGGTTGTGGGTTAGGGGCTCCCCTTTGCCGCCTCTCCACCTGCTAGGCTTCCTTTGTCATCAGATCTCCTGCCTCATTTCAATGACAAAGTTTGTGAGGCCTTCATGCGACACCCCCCACTCCCTGGAGCTCTTCTTTGTAATTTGGTGCTCCCCCCGGGGCAGCTTCACTTCCCCGCCACCCTCTTTGTCGTCTCTGCACTTTGTGATATTATTAACGCGGAAACAAATGTACTCCATCAGACTATACTCTCTATTTAGAATATTTTTCATGGCGCGGGTTTGAAAAGAAAAACAAAGTGTGGCTTCAAACTCTTGTTTGAGATAAAAACATGACTTTTTTTTTTTTAAAACATATTTTGTGAAGCATCCCAGGGGGATTTTTCCTCAGATTCTTCCATAAAGCATGGGTAGAAATTCTAAAAATACAATAAAAGCTTCTTACCCCAAAAATCCATCAGAGTAAAGACGGGTTAAGAGATGAAG
The DNA here is from genome assembly GCF_051989575.1 of Stigmatopora nigra. NCBI lineage: Eukaryota > Metazoa > Chordata > Actinopteri > Syngnathiformes > Syngnathidae > Stigmatopora > Stigmatopora nigra. The sequence goes on from NC_135521.1 coordinate 401,690, forward strand.
ACCCCCAATTATTGACCTAGCGGAGAACAGGTGTTCACAGATGGGACTCGCACCCCTCCCAATAGAAACAGACTGGCTGGAATTAAATGGCAGCTTTCCAAAATGAATCTGAGAATGTAATTAATAATTGGATTTTAATTAGCGATGACTACATAAAGACAGCCCAAAATATCTCTATTAGAGATAGAGACCTCAATGTCATGTGGTGACATTTTACTTTAAAACACAACTTCTACCCCATTCCAATTATACACATTTTCCTTCTTCATTTGGCATTCTTTGGCTAGTGCGGCTTATACTCGGGTGCGACCTATATGGGGAAATGTGTAAGCTATCATTTTGTTTACCCTCTTGGTGTCAACACTTCTCTCCAGTGTTCTGAAATATGGAATGCACATTCCAAATATTTTGTACAACGATGTAACGTGGAATGTCTGCAAAGCTGCTAAATCTGAAAATAGATTTGCGGCTTGCCCAAATAGTTGCGTTTCTATTGGTCCCATTCAAAAGAGATCCTGCGATCGTGGTGGTACTTTGTGGCCTTGTTCCACAAAGACTGAGTGACACCCAACAAAGTTATTTGGAGGGCACACGCATGCATTGAGAAGCAAAGCACCCCCGGTTGTTGTGGTGGCACACGTCGCCAATAAGGGTTTGTCTGAGACGTGTCTGAGCCCCCGGAACCCTTCTTTTTCTCCCCCATTGTTGTGGCACACTTTTAATGCTCCCTATTTTGGGAGGAGGGGGCGGCCTCGCACACTTGCAGTAGTATATAGTACGCCATTTCGTGGAGCAGGGGGGAGGATGTTGGGGGGGCTGACGCTTGGGTGGCTGACTGGCTGGAAGGAAGGAGCGCACGCGCTCCCGGACATGCGCGCTCGCTTTCACTGCGCTCCTCTTTTTTTTTTTTTTTGGTAAGCCCTCCCTCCCTCCCATTCACTCCCACTCAGCCACCGGCGAGGAGCGCACGGTGCGAAAGGACGCTCGCCTTTCTCGCCTTTTGGAAACATTTCCCCTTTTCCTCAACGCGTCCGACTTTTTGAGGACAGTGCGAGGATTATCCAAGATGTTACTGGCTTAATGAAGGAGGATTTCTTTCTTTTTTTTCTTTCTTTCTTCTTCTCCCCCTCTTGCCCCTCCACCCCCAGAAAGGCAAATATGCTGCTGCTGGCGCAAGTCTTTCTTCTCCTGTGGGTCTTCCAGAGCCTCCACGGAAATACCCTCAAGTACCAAGTGTACGAAGAAGAGCCAACGGGCACGGTGATCGCACGCTTACGGGACGACGCGGCTGAAGTTTTATCCCGAGTCCCGAGCTCGGTTCCCCTGCGCTTCCGAGCGATGCAACGGGGGAGCGCCCCCTTCCTGTCCGTCCGTGAGGAGGACGGCGAGATCGGCATCTCCTCCAAGATCGACCGCGAGGCGCTCTGCCAGCAGAACGTCAACTGCTCCATCGAGTTCGACGTGGTGACGCTGCCCACCGAGCACCTGCGACTCTTCCACGTGGCCGTGGAGGTGCTGGACATCAACGACCATTCGCCCCGCTTCTCGCGGGCCATCGTGCCCGTGGAGATCTCCGAGAGCGCCGCCGTGGGCACGCGGATCCCGCTGGACGGCGCGACCGACGCCGACGTGGGCGACAACTCGCTGCACGCCTACGCCCTCAGCCCCAACGACTTCTTCGAGATCGGCGTCCGGACCCGGACCGACGGGGCCAAGTACGCCGAGCTGGTGGTGACGCGGGAATTGGACCGGGAGGTCCGGCCCGGCTACCAGCTGCAGCTGACCGCCTCGGACAACGGCTCCCCGCCCAGGTCCGGCTCCACCCTGCTGAAAATCAGCGTCGGCGACTCCAACGACAACAGCCCGGCGTTCGGGGAGCAGGCGTACGTGATCGACCTGCCGGAGAACGCGCCCCCGGGCACCCTCCTGGTGGACCTGAACGCCACCGACCCGGACGAGGGCCCCAACGGGAGGGTGGTGTACTCTTTCAGCAGTCACATCCCGGCCAAGGTCTCGGACGCCTTCCGGATCGACCCGGACGACGGCCGGGTCACGCTGATCAAGAGGGTGGACTACGAATCGGCCTCGTCCTACGAGCTGGACGTTCAGGCGACGGACCTGGGGCCCAATTCCATCCCGGGTCTGTGCAAAATCGTGGTCCGGGTGGTGGACGTCAACGACAACAAGCCGGAGATCAACGTGGACCTGATGACCCCCGGCAAGGAGGAGGTGGCCTACGTCTCGGAGGAGGTGGCCTACGTCTCGGAGGGCGCGGCCGCCGACACCTTCGTGGCGCTGGTGCGGGTGGACGACGGCGACACGGGCCTCAACGGCGAAGTGGCGTGCCGACTGCACGGCCACGGTCACTTCCGACTGCAGAGGACCTACGAGAACAACTACGCCATCCTGACCAACGCTTCGCTGGACCGCGAGAAGCGGTCCGAGTACAGCCTGACGGTCATCGCCGAGGACCGCGGCTCGCCCAGCCTCTCCACCATCAAACACTTTGCCGTGCAGGTGCTGGACGAAAACGACAACCCCCCGCGTTTCCAGAAGGAGCGCTACGAGGTCTTCAAGTCGGAGAACAACTCCCCGGGCGCCTACCTGATGACGGCGGCGGCGTCCGATCCCGACCTGGGCGCCAACGGCCGGCTGACGTACGCCCTGATAGAGGCTCCGGTCAACGGGAGCCCCGTCTCCACCTACGTGACGGTGGACCCGTCCAACGGGGCCATCTACGCTTTGAAGAGCCTGGACCACGAAGACGTCGCCCGCATCGCCTTCACCGTGCGGGCCTCGGACGGCGGGACTCCTCCCCTGTCGGCCAACACCAGCGTCCTGCTCACGGTCCTGGACGAGAACGACAACCCGCCCGTCATCCGCTCCCCGGCCCTCCGGAACCGCTCGGCCGAAATCCCCGTGTGGAGGTACGCGCCCCCCGGCCGGCCGGTGGTCACGCTCGGGGTCACCGACCGCGACGCCGGCGCCAACGGCGAAGTGGTCTGCTCCATCGCCAGCGGGAACGAAGAGGGCCTGTTCGCCCTGGACGCCCGGCGCTGCGAGCTGAGGACCAACGGCAGCTTGGAAGGAGTCGCGGGGGAGGCGATAGAGATCGGCCTGGAGGTCCGCGACCGGGGCGGCCCTCCGCTGAGCGCCTGGGCCTTCCTCAAGCTGACTCTGCGGGAGACGGCGGACATTGTGCCGCCCCCGCCTCCCACGGGCGGCGGCCCCACCTCTGCCGATGTCTCCCTCATCATCATCATCTCCCTGGGGGCGGTTTGCGCCCTGCTGCTGATGGTGATGGTGGCGTTCGCCGTGGCGCGGTGCGGCCAGGAAAGGAAAGACCCCAAGCGGAACTACAATTGCCGAGTGGCCGAAACGAGCTACGAGAAACACCCCAAGATGCCCGCGCGGCACATTCACAAGGCGGACATCAGCCTGGTTCCCACCGTCAACGGGATTCTGGCGGCGCAGCCTCACCCGCGCTCCCCGCCGGCCTCCCCCGCCCTGGGGAGCGCGCCCAGCCACCACAGCCGCCAGTCGCTGAACAGCCTGGTCACCATTTCCTCCAATCACGCGGCGGAGAGTTTCGCCCTGGAGTTGGCCCACGCCACGCCTCCGGTAGAGGTAGGGAATGCTGCTACTTTTTCACATCCATTTTGACCTCACTCTTTTAATAACGCGAGCAAGTGGTTAGCGCGCCTGCCTTACTTTTCTGAGATCGAGGGTTCGAATCCCGGTGGGTTTTCTCCGGGCACGGTGCTTTCCGCTCACATCCCAAACCAATCCGATTCAGGGTGTCCCCCGCCTGTGGCCCGGAGACAGCTGGAATATGCTCCAGCACCCCCACTAGCCCAATGAGGATAAAGCGTATTTGAGAATGAGATATAATCAGTGGCATATATTTGAGTTGAGTTAAAGTTGAAAGCGTGCTATCGCTCCAGCCATTTTCCACGCGGACCGACTCAAACGTAGCCATTGTGTTTGTTCATCCAGTCACGAGCCTTCCCCCTTTTTGTCCCGCACCTTCATGTAACATTGTCATGTGGCCTTGCTTGTGTGACTCCTCCATTCATTTGTCCCTCTTCATTTTTTTTCCTTTCTTTTTTGTTCTGTTTTGTTTGTCCTTGTTTGTTGTCGGGGGATTGTAGCAAGTTTCACAGCTTCTGTCCATGCTCCATCAGGGCCAGTACCAGCCACGGCCAAGCTTCAGAGGCAACAAATACACAAGGAGCTACAGGTAATACATCAACGTTTAACCTACCCTATTTTGCTCACTTTAAGTGGCACTTTTTTCAGGCCTGTGACTCAAGTTGGACTAATATACGTTTTTTTAGGGCCAAAAGTCGCCAAATGTGAATATTTAGTATTTATTTTGTTTTGCTCAGATACGCCCTGAACGAGATGGATAAATTTAGTCTGAAAGACAGCGGTCGCGGCGACAGCGACGCCGGTGACAGCGACTACGAGGCTGGCAGAGACTCGCCTCTGGATCGACTCCTCGGCGAGGGATTGGCCGAGCTTTATCACCCCGACGTCCATCACAGAGTACATGCAGGTACACTCCTTCACCCCAGCTCACCGTGCAATTTTATTCTCTCTTGTCAAGTTTCCTACTTTTATCATTTATTTACCAATGACCGCAATATAGATACATTAAATGATACTCATTATTCATGGGCATTTTTCCAGCTTTTAGACGGCACTTTGATGAAGAGGAAATGTTGTGACTGGGATAGTCACCATGCGTTCCAAAACAAAAAACATTCATTTTGAATATTTCAGATGGGCACAGTGAGACTTGCCTTGCACTTTTCCGCCCTAAGATGTATAATAAATGTGTATTTCATGTTAATAAGGGATTAATGAAAGGCTCCGAGGCAGAAGTGAGAAGAGCACACGCTTTAATGAGGGCTTTCACTTGGCATATTTGATTTGTCTAATGTATTCTTCTGATATTTTCCGTTCGATGTATTATTTAAAAGGCTGACATAAAAGCGCCACGCTTTTAACTTTGAATGGCTAATGAGCGTTGAACAAGCATGTTAAGCGGCTCTAAACAGGGCTCGCTATTAGTCTAATGAGATAAGATTTCGACAAAATACCTGACAAGAGCAAAGTATTGAGTCACATTATGTTTATTAACATAGCCCACAATCAGCCGAAAGAATGCTTCGATGAACGCGAACCCGGCCCAGACTTTGGGGGTTTTTGCTCCCAAAATATTTGAATAGTACTCCATTTTAATGGCCATGGATCTGTGTCAGTCATCACAATGACTTTTTAATACCTCTTCAAAAGTTTCATCATTTAATAAATGACAAGAGTGGAACACTATAGTCCCGAACTACTCTACTCTACTGTATATTTAGGCTACCTTATTTTCCCAATTAAAAGTTTTTCATAGTTTGGCTGGGCCAGAGAGTAGTCAAGTGTAACTTAAGTATTTTTTTTAAAGACTTAACTGTTATATATTGTGGAGTTAGCCCCTTGTTGTCCATTTTCCTATTGGTAGTTGCACGCACATTTGTTCTTGCTTTCTATTCCAATGGCAATCCCATTTTGTGCATTCTTGGACCGGCGTAATGACAACTTGTAATATCGGCCCCATTTCCGGATTTTATTCCAAATCTTTGCCACTGTATTTCCAGGAATGAGACTTTGCACGGAGGAGTGTCGCGTGCTGGGCCACTCGGACAAATGCTGGATGCCGCCCGGCGCTCGCCCGGCGTCGTCGCCCTCTTCCTCCTCCTCTTCCTCCGACTATCGAAGCAATCTGTACATCCCGGAGGAGCGCCACGCCGAGGAGCCCCCCGAGCCGGCTCCCCGGCCGTGCGCCCCAAACGTCCGCGGCCGCAACCGGAGCTTTTCCACCTTCGGAAAAGACGCCGGCGCCGGCGGAGAGGGGGACGCCCGGGACGACGGGGGTCGCCGCCGGGCCGGAGACGACGAAGACGACGACGACCTGTGCGGAACCACCTCGTTGCTCTCGGAGATGAGCGGAGTCTTTCAGCGTCTCCTGCCCCGGACTTTGGAATCGTACGTCCAAGTGGAGGACGAGCGCAAGGGGGCTTCCTCGGGTGCCGTGGGCGTGCCCATGAGCGGATCTCTAGACCGAAGGAGGGCTCATCTCCCGGGCAAGGCCAACCTGTCGGCCCACCAGCAAGGCGTGGCGGCCTGGGCCGCCAACACCCACTTCCAGAACCCGGGTCAGCACCCGGGCTACCACACGCTGAAGCCCGGCACCAAGCTGGGCTGTCACAATAACGCGCAGGCCGCGAAAGCCGGGGCGCAGCCGAACGACAACCACAAGGCCAAATCTCACGGCGGTGGCCCAGTGGGCGCGGGGCCCGCCGCCACGCAGCCTTCCCAGGGTCCCGTGCCAATCCCGGCCTGCAAGTGGCTCCCCGCCATGGAGGAAATCCCGGAAAACCACGAAGAGGATGATTTTGAGTGTGCGCTGAGCCATCTTCAGGGAAAACCCAACGAGCCGGTGGACGCCAGCGAGCTGGTGGCCGAGATCAATAAACTTCTCCAGGAGGTTCGGCAGAGCTAGACTCCCTCCCGAAACCTGCTGGCCACCCGTGGCTATCTTTAATCCTGGGTCGCCCCAGGGTCCTTGGGCCTGACCAGAACCTTGTCGCTCCTTCATACTGTACATACATTTCTTGGACACGGGTGCCGATAAAAACTGAATTTTGTGAGTTGTGTGATCGAGGGTGGGCACCCATTTCCTATCCGCAGTCCTATTTGTTGCCCCCCCCCCCAAACAAATTGGCAAGAAATGATCTGTAAGTATCCTAAAATGACCAGGACAGAGTGAAAATTGCCTGCCATCCACAAAGATAGATGTCTAAGTTACTTAAACTGGCCGTGCATGGTTTTGACGACAAGTGCCGTCAATGGAATGGCCACAAAGTGAACTTTTCGGGCTCCAAATCAAGTAATGCGACCCAACTGAGTTTGACAGCCCTGCCTTTGACGAAAGAGTGTTTTATTTGAGATCGAATAAGGAAAAGAGAAAAAGAATTGTTGTTCAAGTTGAATTTCCATTGTTTGAATGCTAAAGATCCCAAAAATGTTTGTAATTATTGGATGGTACACAATGTACATCATTCCACCGTATTTACCTTTGTATTTTAAAAATACATTTGTAACTTATTTATACGAAACATGTAAATACATTTAATCAAATCTATTTTTATATATGGACTGCATGTTCGGCCAATAGCATCGAATCAAGATTGACCTGTGATGGACATTCTGCTTATTTAAACTGTTTTTGTACTGCCATTTATTTTCCTTCTTAATATATTGTGATATTATCTATATGAGAATGTATTGCTTTTGTGTTATTGTGCAGCCTGTGGGAAAAAAAGGAGATGTGCAAATAAAATGCCCCAAATTAATGCCTTTTCTGCCGAGTCATCATTGTTTGACTTGTTTGCCATTGGATAGCACCTTCACCAATGAGACGTCGCCGTGGTCATCACGTGACCTCGGTGGTCTGCCCTCAGCCAATCCCTGCCTCTGGCGTCGCTTACCTGTTCCTTATTTAAACCCCAACACCTGGCTAGCATTCTTTGTTGTTAACTTTGCACTCTTGCGATTTGGGATTGTCGACTTCAAGGCTTTTGTTTGGAAATGAATTTGACATCGTACTCAATGCTTCCCTTCCTTAACAAAAACGGATGGGCTTTTGTGCAAAAGTAAGTTCTCACTGAGGGAAAAGATACACCATTGTTTTTTCAAAAGAAATCCCAAATTAAAGGCAGCTGCTCATGACTTGATCATCCTTCTCTCATTTTGTTTTGTTTTTCAGTTGAAAATGAAATGTGGTGACCAGAGAAGAGAGCATGCAACACGACCCCACTCACTACAAGTTGAGGACAAATGAATTCGCATCACGTGAGTCAAGCTTTTTTGCCGCATACACACGTGTTTCGAATGAAAACCAACATTTATTTGCACCATGTCTGGATGCAATATCCTGACAAATTGCATCCAAATTTTTCCCCACAAGACTTGTGCATTGTGAAGCTGTACTGTCATCTAGTGGCGTTTCAAATTCAACGGACTTCAATGAAAGGAATAAAACTATTGCTGCATAGTTAATAAAATGCAACCACATTCCTTAGAAAAATAAGATTGGTGATAGTAGTACTTTTTAGGCATGTCCTAATTCATTTGTTAATTTAATATTGTCATTGGCATACTTCCCTAACTACTGTCTGACCTCATCTTGATAATAAACGGCCAAAATATGTATGACTTTTACCATTTTCCGGATTGTGCGCTCCAAAATAGTATATTTTCCCTTTGCACGGTCTCCATTTGGCCAGTGTGTGGCAGTAGCAGACCAGAAACAGTCGTGGTATTGTCACAAAATCAACCTCGGTTGTTGTATGACTCTTCTAACTTTTCTAATGCCCACGACGTTCTTCAATTCCTTCAGATTGATTTTTTCCTCTGTGCAAATTCAAAAGTTAGTTGGGGAAAATTAACCAAAGTCTCAAAATTACAGCCTAGGATTTACCACTCCATCCCATTTTGATTTCAAGAAATTAAGAAAATGAAAGCAGTCTGCAAGGTCAGGGGTGCATAACCCCTTGCTCCTTTTTTTGGTAATCCCCTCTCTTCTCCCTTAAACAACAACTGAATCAAATCATCAGGACAGTAATCAAGATTCCGGATAGCTTGCTGATGAGCTGATTATTTAATTTGGGTCTGTTCCAGGAGGGAGATATGAAAAAAAGACCAACTTCAGTTCCATCCTGCGCTTGGGTTTTCCATCCGGTCTTGAGGTGGTTCTGCCCGACAGCCACGTTGTTGCTCATTCTTACTGTAGGTGCACATTCTAATACTTTTATTTGCACAGAATCCAAGAACAAGCCTAGGGTTAAAGTCACCATAGTACAATGGAGAACAACAGGCTAAATAGGCATCTGTTAACATAACCCTTTTCAGATCATAAAATTCAAGACAAATAAATAGTATTTATTGCTTATTAGTATTTACTGCTTTGAAAAGACTGTCACAGCTCGCTCGGTATACAATTAAAAGTGTCTGACTTCAAAATGTTAATCTCTATATTTAGAGTCAAAGGAAAATGGGTTTATTTTTACTGCAAATGTTTATCAAGGGCTTTTGATGTGGCGCACGGCAAGAACAACATGTCATTTATTTCCGGGGCTCATCTTATGGCATTTTGCTACTTAAGCAAAGCTCAGACGAGATGCGAGAAACGGCAGCCACCGGGAAAAAAAGAAGGGCTATTATAGATGGCAGGAGACTTTGGGCCCGGTGTCTTTTCAATCGCAAACGTTGTTCCCTCAGGTCCTCTTGAGAGCGTCTTTAGAAGAATACAAATCACTTCAATTATTTAAACCACAGCCAAACCACAAAGGAATAAAAGCTAATATGGCAGGCTGTTTAACAGATAAATAAAGCTGAGCATCAACAAACTGCGCGCACTTTTATTCTACATTTTAAAAGAGAAGGAGGTGAATGATTCTGGCTGAGAATAAAGCGCCACTTCACTTTTATGTGGCAGATTTTTCTACACATGCTTATCTGCCAGCGAGTAATGAGCCCACACAGGTAAACAAAGCAACTCCCTGGATAGGTTGAAGAGAAAAAGTTTCCCTTTTTTTTTGCGCCCACTTTCTTTCGTCAGCCGTCGTTGGATCAAAGCGGGCCCCTTAATAGGGGCGTGGGCGGCTTCCGTGGCTCGCCGGCGGTGCCGCTTCCGCCGTGGAGAACATGTGATGGCACAAAAAAACCAAAGTGATACAATATTTGGGGAAAAAATGGATTTCATTCATGCAATACGGTGGTCTACCTCTACTTAAGAAATGTTCACAATGCCATCATTCTCATTTTGTTCCAAGATATGAAAGAAAGTCAAGGTACCTGAACGTATGCCCCGCCAAAAAATCAAACATCTCCCCAAAACCTGAATGTACTTCATGCATTTTATTTTGAATTTGCTCTAATTCATTTCACTATTAGACGTACAATTAAAGGTTAAAGTAACAATAGTAAAATGGTCATCTGTTAACATCACCCTTTTCCAGATAACTTTAGCCTAAAAGTATAACATAGCTTGCAGAGAGAGAAGAAAAAAAACCCATAAAAATGGCACTTGGGTATCAGTCGCCGGCCCACCGAACTCTGATAAAAAGTGTGATTTATAGTCCAGAAAAGATGCTAGTCATAAAAAAAAAGCTTCACGCAGGTAGAACGCTATGGAGCGAGCGAGAGAGGCTTAAAATGATATTGAGGCCAAATCCAAGATTTACACAAATAAGGGATTGACACCCCTGTGGCGCTGCAAAGCCCGTCTACTGTGGTGTTGTCATACTTATGGCAACGCCGCGCCGCCGTCTTCAAACACATTACATGACGTTTTCTGTCTGCATCGCAAGCTTTTGGAGGTTGAGACGGGTTAGGCAAATCTGATTGTTTCTTTAAAGATAAGCCCCAAAATATGAGCTGTTAACCAGCGCCCACGGATTTCTGCCGTAAGCCTCTTAGGGCGCAAAAAGACACACCTGGGATGGCTGCTCTCTTGGAACTTAATCTCATGCCATAATATCATCTCGCCACGAATGATCAAACAGACCCCGGTAGAGCCCGTGAAAAAAAAAACAAGTAGATGAGTCGCACGCTTTTGCTACATTTCTTCGGAGAGATGCCGTCGTTTTTTGGGACTAGCCAAAACAATGTGCAATGAAAGTGGCGGAATAGATGCAAATCTAAACTTGCATTCTTGTATTTTCATTGATCAAAAAACAAGAGCGACATTAAAGTAATGGTAAAACAAAACAATGTTGCATATCATAACTATAGAATCAAAAAAACACAAACTGTCGGTGGCCAGAGAGAGGAAAAAAAAAACACAAGTCGCACTTGACGATCATTGTATTACATCAAATACATATCGGACACTGACTAAATTGCTGTTTGCATTTTTAAACATGTTAAAACTCTTTTATCCTCCAGCTGGTATGAAAATGCATTATAAAAAAAACTTCTTTTATTCCCCCATGTTCCTATTTGATTTGATTCTCTTTCATTTGATATCCCTTGTGAGGAAAAGCGGTCCAGAAAATCAATGATGAAAAGTATTCTGAAGTAAAAGTGAAAATACTCTGCGTGGCTTACTCGCGGCAGAGTGAAGTTTATAAGATGATCATATTTTAACACTCTCGGCGTCTTCTTCTTTGGCCTGTTCTACATCAAAAGTCGGACGGCACGCGGCGGGGTGTTTGCCGCTGCGGATTTAAAGCGTATAGCGTATTTCCAGTGGAGCCCCGTGGAAATCCCTGTGGGACACACATCGCTTACTTACTTACTTCATTCACTAAAGCCCAATCAATTGATATCGGAGCTCAAATCCTCTTAGGCCGCTTGACTGGACTAAACTTGTAGAAAAACGGATCTTTTTAACTCATGACTCCAGGGAGGGCCGGCAGGAGGGAAACGGCTTGTTTTGATTTCATCATAAACGGCCCCGCTTACCGTATTTTCTCGCATATAAGCCGTACCCCTAAAATTGCCTGACAATGGTTGAATTTGACATCTCGTATAAGATGCCCTCCATATTCATAGTTTCAGAGAAACATATTTGCTATCGAGTTCCATATATATCAGGCTTTGGCTCATTGCACTTTTTTTTTTTTTTTTTAAGGGAACCACAGTCACCTCTAGAGCCACCTTCTTGATGTGTTGGAATATTCTGGTACAAAATCTGGCAGTGAAGGAGGAGCTATGTGACGGAAGATTTTGTAAACTAAGGTAATGTCGTCCCAGGTCAGATGTTTGTGTTTTTTTTTTCTTTTTTAATATCTAACATGAGATGGAATTGGCATGAACGCTGAAAAGTGAGTTTGCCTCCCCTGCTTTGCGGCTTCTCGCCGTTGATTGGCAAAATGAGGTTAGCACAAACCTGAAAGGAAAAGGCTATCAGCAAGGATTAGTGTCAGTCAGCGGCGGGCGCTAACGATCAATTACGACGTCAGTCGGATTGGAAGGCTGACAGCGACTAGAAAGCACGTGCTGTCTGTCATGTTTCTCCGTGTCTCCTACGCCGTCAGTCCGTCCTTCCGTCCGTCCCCGTCCTATCTTCCATGAATGATTATCCGCTTTTTAAGTGGTAGCCAAGTGTATGATGGACTCTGGGTAGAAAAGAGCTGGAAGAGACAGATGGGAGGTGACAAGATTCACACAAAAGCCTGTCAGAACACTGAAAAAGGATGATGAAAGCCTGTCAACATTTAGGCAAGACAACCATTTTTTTTCCCAGGCACTTTTAAAAGAGCTCGTCATTAAAAAAATGTAAATGACCAATTACTTTAGACCATGTCGTCTTGTCTAGGAAACATTTATTGGAATGGAAGATTGTAGTACATATATTTAAGATTAATCTAGTTTCTTGCTTTTCTCCATCTGTTTTGGCAGTACAAACACATTATATACTATTTTTATTAAAACAACGAGGCAGGACTAAGTACTATATTTTATTTTTTTTGGCCTGCTGATTGTTTTATTATTACCATCTCTAAATAGGAATGTGCGTATGTGAGCCGACCCTCCTAGTTCCTTTCATTTGGTGACAACGAGACATTTAACAGAAATGACTACATGATCTATATTTATATACACTTTGTATGCATCATGTAGGCATGGCATGAATGAATTAACTTTATACGTGTATTCTTCTGTTTGCAGTGAATTCATTCCGAAAACCAAGCGAATATGGAGACAGTGTTTATTTAAAGCTAAATGTGAATGGTATGTTTGTATGGCCTTTGAATGTACAATAGCGCCGGCATGCAAACTCGCTTTGTAGCGGTGAGGCATTTGCATTTTTGTTTCTCTTAAGTGCGATAGGGAAGGTATTTGCCGAGCGCTGATTTATCCGGACAGCTTATCCCCTCCTGTATGTCTAATTCATTGCCCTCATTCTGTCTCCTCTTGAAATGGACATTTCTTCCATGCTTTCTTGTTCCCAGTTAGTGTTCATCACATTCAATTAGTCAAGTCCTTGTTCATTGGGCCCACCCCGGAGTCTCCACGGGCCCCCGCGGGCCCCCACGGGCCCCCGTGCTTGCTCGCTTGCGCTGTGACAGAACGTAAATGCAAACAAAGTCGCGTTTGTTTTCGGGCCAGACCCCAAGCGCTCGCCAACGGGAGAGCGTCGTTACCGCACACGAGAAGCGGGAAAAAAACATGACAACTTTTGGTGGAGCCAATTTCTAAAGCGCCTGCCTTCATCAAAGGCGTGGTAGCTACAAGGGACTTCACTTATCAACTTCTATCTATTCGGAAAGACGGCAGCTATATTCAACTCAATTGAATGCTTTATTGTCATTGTACATGCATACACTTACAATACATCCTAGGTACAGCGTAGCCGGATAGCTATGACTTATGTGGATTAATTTACAATACAGCCACGCCTCTTGCCAATTCAAGAGCCTTACTATAATATGTCGTTTTTTTTTTTAAAAAGCCTGACTATACTAAAGTGAAATATTGGGTTGGGAAGTGTGGACTTTTACTCCCCTTGGAAGGAAGAAGTATGGCAAAGGACAACATTAAAATGAGTGACAGGCCCTGTGGGGAAAAGTTTTTTGCAAGCACCCTCAAGTATCCCGCCGCTTGCCACATGTCGCCGCAAGTCCCGGCTCCACTGGCGTGTCCGAGCCAATAACGACACCATTCCGATTTAGCAGGTTTTATATGGCCACGGTGCCATTGGCGGTTTGATCAGAGGTGGGCGGGCGGGCGTGCGGGTTCATGGTTTTTCTTGGCCCACAGCAGGTCGACGGACGGCTCGCTGTCGTCCCCGATCAAAAGCCATTTCATTCCATTTATGATGATAGGCCAAATACATATGTAGAGACCCTGGGGATCCATTATCCCGATTCTTTAGTTGCGCCGCCTTTGAACCCGGGCCCCCGGATGCAGCGGGTGGCGGCGACCGCGGTGACAAAATGCGTCTGTCTCCTCACCTTTGCCCTCACTTCTGTCTTATCCTGCCATCAAGCGTGTGTGCCTTAAAAGCCGGGGTGGCCAATCTACGGCCGGCGGGCGGGCGAGCGATGGCTCGCTAGGTCATTGTCGCTTATACACGTGAAACCGGAGTCGTGCTCTACCGCACTTATCTCAATTTTTTCTTTTTATCCATTGCAGTCAACACAGCACGTCCGCAGAAGCCAGCGAGTGAAGGGAGAACCTGAAAATGGCTCAAAACGATCAGCAAGTCACCTGAAAATGCTGCAAAATCAACAAAAAGCGACCCATAAACAGGAATCAGCCCGGAAATGTCCCAAAACCAATAGGTAAGAATCTAAAATTTACCACAATTGACCGGTAAATACCCTAAAATGACAAGAAAGTCACTCTTTGCCTTTCATTGACAGAGATGGATGTCCAATTCAATAAGACAGGCTGTGGATGCTCATGGATGTTGAGTGCCATTGACGCTGCTGGATTTCAACGGGAAGGTAAGTTCACTTTTTGACATTCAATGGCTACTTATTGTTGGATTTTGCAGTCGCAAAGATGGGCGAATATAGCATGACAAGGAATATGTAGCTTGACACAATATTTTTTTCCAATGTGAAAGAAAAGCTAATTTGCGATATCAGGCGAGTGACAGCGTATCAAAAAGGCAAGTTTAAAGTGGAGAAAAAAAAAATCTTTTTTTTTCTGTTTTGTGGCCAACCAAAGAAGAAAACTTTGATTTCCAACTGAACCAAGAGACACGTCTATATTTATGGTAAATCAGAAACAAGATGTACAAAGAAGGAAAAATCAAAGCGCTTTTAAGTTGAGGTTGAATAAGAATCAAAGTTGGAGATCTGCCTGTCTTATTTTCAATACTATATACTTCTCCGATATTCAGATACAACTACTAAAAAAAAAATCATGCACGCCCAATTGCACAAGAAAATGTCTTGCAGCCATATCCAAAAACTCACCACGAAGTTATCCATTTTGGATAAAAATAGGAAAAAAATGAGCCATTTGGATTGGATTTGATGGATCCTAGTTTCTACTGTAGTTTGCCACATTCCAAAAAGGCCCTTTTAAGAATGTTGTCTTGTTAGTGTGCAAAACCAACAAAAGGAAGCAAAAATAACAACTTCCTTCCCCTCATCATGGTTAACAGAGTAAATTCTAATTGCTGTATATTCACGAAACCCAGACACAATATCTTCCTTTTTTACGCTCCCCAAAGACAAATTACAATAAAAAATCTGATAGCGCAGCCAGCGTATTTCCCATTAAACCAGATTTGCAAGCGATAACACCGTTGTGGCACTGTAAACAAAGTGCCGTATAGTATTTTAATCATGTGATACGTGATCTACTTTATGGTACATGGGAGCCTCGTGTGCACGCCTTTGCTTGATGAGCTTTTCTTTAATTTAGGCTGTAAAGGGAATGGGTGAGCATGAGCATCTTTCTTTGTGTGGTTGAATAGGAATAAATCCACGGATGGAGATGCGCTTCCTTCCGAAATATCATTTGAACAACAAGGTTGCCTTCCGGACTGAGCGGGCTGTAATTGGCAAGCTCCCCTCTTTTCTGCTCTGCTAAACTTGATAGCCTTTTTGCTCCTGACCTTGCCTTTTGTTGTTTGCCCAGACCGTAGCTCATTTTGCCGCAGCGCCGCACCGCACTCGACCCCGCGGACGCCCGGGGCCCCCGCGGCCATGGAGTCGATGCTCCGTTAAAGGACGGCCCGTAACGTTCACTGGTATGTTTACTCTTTCAAAGCAGCAATTATTGGGAGGAACAGATTTGTCAAGGTCACCCAAATCTGGCTTTGGGGGGAAATTGAGAAAGAACGTGCATTATGGTTAATTTGGTCTATATTTGCTTGATGAATGTTGAAATCGACATAACAAAACCGACCGAATGCTTTGTCCAGCATTGTTTTCATAATGCGTCTTCTAATTTAGCAGCATTTTTTTTAATCTCATTTAATATTATTTATTCTCTGAGCCGCTTAGCCTGAGGTGGGGGTGCTGGAGCCTACCCGAGGTGAATGTTCCATTTCAGCGATTGTTCCATATAAGCCTTTGTTCTACTTTGTTTGAATTCAGTGATTGACTACTCCCTATTTGTATCCACGTGCATAACAAAGGCACTGTGTTCATGGGATTATTTGAATCCATCATCTGATCAAAACCAAATGCCATTTGAGAGAATTTACCTGCAATCCTCAATTTGGATTCCGAGGGCAATTGCTCCAAAGTATTATCTGATTTTATGACTCAATTCTATTCATTGATTAAAAGCAAGAAAATGTTGACTGGCTGCTATGGAACAAGAGTTTGAATTTTACGGCAGTCCTAATTCCATTGCATCCTTTTTATGATATACTGTACGCTCTAACAAAGAGAATCTTTTTTGCTCCAATTTAGGCAAACGTGTGGTTTTCTCATCACCAATATGAACAGAATCTGGTCCAACCCCCAAGAATTTGTGCTATTTTGCATTTGCGAGCTTGAAAGTAGAACATCCAAATCCATGTTTAGCAGCAAAATAGATCCCCTCTGATAAGTCCAAGTACTTTGTTCTTGATCCACCATTACTGTAATGAAAGCTCATCTAATCAAATCAAAGGATCCAGCGCGATGACGGCCATTTATAATGAAATCGCTGGCCGCAAGAATAATGAGAGGGGGAATGCCAAAATAATAGAAATGCTTGCGTGCGCCGAGGCTGCGAGGAAATTCTGTCAAAGTAAAAAATGGGCTCATCCAAAGGTCCCGCACGTTCCAATAGGACTTGCTTTTTTAAAATGATTATTACTACGTCTAGGAAGGAGGGAGATAGATAAAAATGTAGGTTAGGTTAAACAACTATCCACACAATCTTGCTTCTAAACGGACGTTAATTTGCGTCATTTCCAGAGGATCCACGCAAGATTTAAAAGGCCTCAAAAGTTTCAGTATCCAGGTGACAAAAGGCCACTATTTCAACGACGAATGGCACTTATATAACGTCCTCAAAATGAACTACAGGGGAAAGGGGGGTCAAAGAAGATTCCTTCTTGTTTGATGTACTTGATCCAAAGCTTTCTTTTGTAGTGCGCTGCACTCAATCTGCATCAAACGTTCCCCAAGCCGCAGTGGCATCCTCTCCAAACACTTCAATTGAAGTCAATGGGAGCCTCTCCTCAAAGGCGCGCTCTTTTCCTGAGACACTCAAGCTTTTTAGCGTTTGTTTATTTTAAAATTTCACGAGCAGCGCCTCATTTAACGGCGATCGGACCCCGCACAAGCGGTTTAATGTGCGGCGGGGCAGGGCTTTCGTTAAAATGCAGCGTGTTTTGGGAAAGAATCTCAAACCGTGGCCATGCAGTAAACATGAAACCGTGATTTGCCCCGACAAAAGCAGCTCCGCGGCCCCCACGCTCTGCTCGGCTCTACCGAAGATGCGTTGATGGCGGGTGACGCGCTAAGTGTCTTTAAAACCACGGTGAAGTCGAGTGGAAGACGACACGCAACAGGACGGCCTCTGAATTATGCAAGCGGGAAACAGAGAGACATTGTTTGGGTTTTAGCCACGCATGGTCTGGTCTCGCCGGCACCCCGTGCCGGCGGACACGTCGACACGTAAACGGACTTTGTTTGTCATTTATTCACGAAGGCCAAACTGCGTTAAGTTCCCCCCGCTATTTAAAAATGCAGGAGGACGTCGTGTCCAATGCATTTGTCCTCAAAGTGCACCTTAAATACGACGCTAACGGAAAGAGAACGGGACGTTTAGTCAACGCCACCAGTTATTTATTCAAGTCCGGGCGTCACCTGATGCCATTGAGTCGGAGACAGACGCTCGGCGAGCATCCGTCTTGGGCCTTCTCTCTTGAGGCCTGTTCACGGCGGGGGAAATCCCATACTTCCAATTCTTCTTCTTCTTCTATTTAAGTTCTTTTGTATCTTGCAACATCATTTCCCCCATGAAGCTTTTACTCACTTGAACCTATGTAGAGATATCCATAAGTAAAGGTACCACTGCATGATGTTGTATTTACAAGTAGAGAAAGTACTTTAAAATCCAAAGTATATTACATATGTTTTAACTGGTTTAAGCAGCAACAGTAAATAACGTGTTCAAAATAATATCTCCCAGAAATAATTGACAGACAGAACGCAAGAAAAATGCAATTGGATGCTGATTCTAAAATGTTAAAAAAATGTCAAATTCAGTGCATCCAAAACAACAATTTCCCCATTTTAGATGCAGAAAGGAATTAAAAGTTAACGACAAGTTCTCGCTGAAACTGGAACTTGAAAGCATGGCATGCGGCGCGTTCCATTCTGTAAATGTCAGATGACTCTTTGAAATATTTGCCATTTGTTTGTAAACTTGGTACTCCAAGCGACGCGAGGAATGCTGCGACTTGCCACAAAGCCCTCTTTGGCACGCAGGTATTCCTGCTCATTTGTCTCCCCAGCCTTTCTCGCCGTGTACTCGCGCGTTGATCTCCCCTTAATCCGAGGAGACAAAAGACGAAGCTTTTCACGCGACAAGCAATTAATTAGACGTTTGTGCCGCCTTGCAGAGCTCAGCCGGGCCTACGCCGAAAGAAATGCGGAGTGCACATTTGTCCTGGAGAAATCATTGTTTTCTTTTTTGTCCCCCCCCCCCAACATTGTTTGAATACCTTTACATTGTGGCGCTTTCTGTTGATTTGGCTATTATTAGCTTTGGATGGAGATGAACACAAATGTATCTATCTTCTCGCTGCTTGTTATTTCTGCCATGAGGGGAGAACTTTGTCAAAATTTGCATTTATACATGATCGTTTTTTAAAGAAAAAAAGCCTTACTAAAATTGAAAAAAATGACATGGTATAGTAAAGCTTTTTTTCAACCAAAAAAAATGACATAGTGTAGTATGGCTTCAAAAAAATGACATAGTATAGAAAGGCTTTTCTTTTTACGGACACTGGCGTAGAGGTTAACTCATCTGTCTCCCGTGTGGGCGGTCTAGGTTCGAATCCCGGTCACAAAACATTTTCCCTTAGTTGTTTCTGTGTACTTGTAGTCAAGACACTCAAATGAAGACAAAGGAAAGTGTGGTCACTTGGTGGCGTAGTGGTTAACTCACTTGTCTCCCGTCTGGGAGACCTGGGTTCGAATCCTGGTTCTGACACTTTTTCACTTAGTTGTATCTGTGGACTTTTTGTCAAGACACTCAAATGACAATAAAGAAAAGTGTAGCCGCTTGGTGGCGCAGAGGTTTGTTCACTGGACTCTCGTCGGGTAGACCTCGGTTCAAATCCCGGTTGGGACACATCATTTTCCCTTAATTGTTTCTGTGGACTTGTACTCAAGAAACTCAAATGATGACAGAGGAAAGTGTAGCCACTTGGTTGGCGCAGAGGTTAGTGCACCGGACTCCGGTCGGGGAGACCTGGGTTCGCTTCCCGCTGTCGCCATTTGGCTGATCACCATAACACCATGTAGGTGAGTAAATGGAAGAAGAAGAAAAAAAAAGAAAAACTTTTTAATTTTGATGAAACACTTAGTCATACTTTTCAGCAAAAGGTTATATTCCGAACTGCCTTCGGCAGTTCGGAAGACACTTGATGGACCTGTATGTGCGAAAGGCGTTCTCGGGTCGGCCTTCGGCCGACCCTCGACCGCTTGCTTGGTCAGTGAACCGCCGACACCGGGAAGCGAACTCACGTTCTCTCAGTGCAAAGGCGAGTGTGCAACCCACTACACCAACTCGTGCCCCACTTATACATAGGTGTTGAAAGGTTTTATCCAAGGAAATGGGGTGAAACACTTAGTCTTTTTTTGGACAAAATGCTTCATCCACCACTGAATACTTATTCAGTTAAACACTTAGGCAATTGTACTTGTTCTTTTACCTCAACAATTGTGGGAAAATCTTTGCAGGCACGGGGATTCGAACCCTCGACCCCAGAAATGGGAGGCTGATGACTTAACCATTGGGCCACTACCCTGTGAGACACAGTGGTTGTACTTATACTTTTATCTCATTCATTTACCTGAATAATATTTGGAAAATCATTGCAGGCACGGGGATTTGAACCCAGGTCCACAGAGGTGGCAGACTGAAGACTTAACCACTGGGCCACCACACCATGAGAGTAAGCAATAGTACTTATACTTTTGCCTCTTTCATTTACCTGAATAATATTGGGAAAATTTTTGCAGGCACTGGGATTTGAAACAAGGACCGCAGAGGTGGCAGACTGATGACTTAACCACTGGGCCACCACCTTATGAGAGAAGGTAGTAATACTTATATTTTTATCTTATTCCTTTACCTGAATAATATTTGGAAAATCTTTGCGGGCTCTGGGATTTGAACCAAAGACCACAGTGGTGAAAGGCTGATGACTTAACCACTGGGCCACTACCCTGTGAGAGAAGGTAGTAATACTTATATTTTTATCTTATTCCTTTACCTGAATAATATTTGGAAAATCTTTGCAGGCACTGGGATTTTAACCCAGAAACACAGAAGTGGCAGACTGATGACTTAACCACTGGGCCACCACCTTGTGAGAGAAGGTAGTAATACTTATATTTTTATCTTATTCCTTTACCTGAATAATATTTTGAAAATCTCTGCAGGCACTGGGATTTGAACCCAGATCCACAGAGGTGGCAGACTGATGACTGAACCACTGGGCCACCACCCTGTGAAAGAAGGCAGTAATACTTATATTTTTATCTTATTCCTTTACCTGAATAATATTTGGAAAATCTTTGCAGGCACTGGTATTTGAACCCAGAACCACAGAGGTGAAAGGCATGATGACTTAACCACTGGGCCACTACCCTGTGAAAGAAGTTGGTAAAACTTATACTTTTATCTCATTCACTTACCTGAATAATATTTTGAAAATCTTTGCAGGCACTGGGATTTGAACCCAGAACCACAGAGGTGAAAGGCTGATGACTTAACCACTGGGCCACTACCCTGTGAGGGAAAGTAATAGTACTTGTAGATTTGTCTCTTTCATTTAACTGAATAATATTGGGAAAATCTTTGCATGCACTAGGAATTGAACCCAGGACCACAGAGGTGGAAGACTGATGACTTATCCACTGGGCCACCACGCTGTGACTGTAGGCAATAGTACTTATACTTTTGTCTCTTTCATTTACCTGAATAATATTGGGAAAATCTTTGCATGTTCTAGGATTCGAACTAATGACCACAGATGTGGAGGACTGAAGACTTATCCACTGAGCCACCACACCATGAGAGTGGGCAATAGTACTTATACTTTTGTCTCTTTCATTTACCCTCAATAATATTGGGAAAATCTTTGCAAGCACTTGGATTTGAACCCAAGACTAAAGAAGTGGGAATCTGATGACTTATCCACTGGGCCACCACTCCACAGAATGAGATAGTAGTATTTGTTGTTTTGCCTCTTTTCACTCCCAGATCACACTTTTGTACTTTATGGTACCTTTCAGTGGGAAAAGTTAGGTAAGCAGAGCAAACCAGGATTTGAACTCAGGTCCACAGAGGTGGGAGGCCAATGACTTATTCACTGAACCACAGGCTCCCAAAAGAGAGCAGTTGTATTTACTGTTTTGTTTGTGTGAAGTTGCTTAAAACAGGAGTCTTAATATAATGTGCATTTCTAAAGAACATCCTGTCTATAATCTCTGTCTTAATCTTATGCTCTTCCATGATGTCTATAAAATCTTCTCAACTCACCTCAGTGTTCAACTGTTGTATTATTCCATGATGCCTATAATCTCAACTTCTGTACTTTTCCATGACATCATGCTGAAATTTAATAAAGGCATCCTTCACCTTGAAAAGAGAAGGGAGTACGACCGAGACACGCGAGTTACCACCTCGCGCCTCGACCTCTCTTCCTTAAAATATAACAGTCTCTGCCTCGTTTTTCCTTTGTGCACGGTTGGTAATTACCTTTGAAAAAACGACATAGTATAGTAAGGCTTTTTTATGCGAAAAAACGACATAGTATAGTAAGGCCTTTTTCTTCAAAAAACGACATAGTATAGTAAGGCTTTTTTATGCGAAAAAATGACATAGTATAGTAAGCCTTTTTTCTTCAAAAAAAAACGACATAGTGTAGTAAGGCCTTTTTCTTCAAAAAACGACATAGTATAGTAAGGCTTTTTTATGCGAAAAAACGACATAGTATAGTAAGCCTTTTTATCGCAAAAAAACGACATAGTATAGTAAGGCTTTTTAATGCGAAAAAACGACATAGTATAGTAAGACTTTTTTATGCGAAAAAACGACATAGTATAGGAAGGCTTTTTTTACGCGAAAAAACAACATAGTATAGTAAGGCTTTTTATCGCAGAAAACGACATAGTATAGTAAGGCTTTTTTATGCGAAAAAACGACATAGTATAGTAGGGCTTTTTTATGCGAAAAAACAACATAGTATAGTAAGGCTTTTTATCGCAAAAAACAACATAGTATAGTAAGGCTTTTTTATGCGAAAAAAAGACATAGTATAGTAAGGCTTTTTTATCCGAAAGAACGACGTAGTATAGTAAGGCTTTTTTCTTCAAAAAAACGACATAGTATAGTAAGGCTTTTTTCTTAGAAAAAACGACATAGTATAGTAAGGCTTTTTTCTTCGAAAAAAACGACATAGTATAGTAAGGCTTTTTTATGCAAAAAAACGACATAGTATAGTAAGGCTTTTTATCGCAAAAAAAACGACATAGTATAGTAAGGCTTTTTTTATGCGAAAAAACGGCATAGTATAGTAAGGCTGTTTTATGCGAAAAAACTACATAGTATAGTAAGGCTTTTTTATGCGAAAAAAACGACATAGTATAGTAAGGATTTTTTATGCGAAAAAACGACATAGTATAGTAAGGCTTTTTTAGGCGAAAAAACGACATAGTATAGTAAGGCTTTTAATCCCAGAAAACGACATAGTATAGTAAGGCTTTTTTATGCGAAGAAACGACATAGTATAGTAAGGCTTTTTTATGCGAAAAAACGACATAGTATAGTAAGGCTTTTTTTATGCGAAAAAACAACATTGTATAGTAAGGCTTTTTTATGCGAAAAAACGACATAATATAGTAAGGCTTTTTATCGCAAAAAAACAACATAGTATATAGTAAGGCTTTTTATCGCAAAAAAACAACATAGTATAGTAAGGCTTTATATCACAAAAAAACAACATAGTATAGTAAGGCTTTTTTATGCGAAAAAACTACATAGTATAGTAAGGCTTTTTTTATGCGAAAAAACGACATAGTATAGTAAGGCTTTTTATCGCAAAAAAATGACATAGTATAGTAAGCCTTTTTTTATGCGAAAAAACGACATAGTATAGTAAGGCTTTTTTATGCGAAAAAACGACATAGTATAGTAAGGCTTTTTTACGCGAAAAAAAGACATAGTATAGTAAGGCTTTTTATCGCAAAAAAACGACATAGTATAGTAAGGCTTTTTTATGCGAAAAAACGACATAGTATAGTAAGGCTTTTTATCGCAAAAAAACGACATAGTATAGTAAGGTTTTTTATGCGAAAAACGACATAGTATAGTAAGGCTTTTTTATGCGAAAAAACGACATAGTATAGTAAGGCTTTTTATCGCAAAAAAACGACATAGTATAGTAAGGCTTTTTTATGCGAAAAAACGACATAGTATAGTAAGGGTTTTTTATGCGAAAAAACGACATAGTATAGTAAGGCTTTTTTATGCGAAAAAACGACATAGTATAGTAAGGCTTTTTTATGCGAAAAAACGACATAGTATAGTAAGGCTTTTTATCCCAGAAAACGACATAGTATAGTAAGGCTTTTTTATGCGAAAAACGACATAGTATAGTAAGGCTTTTTTATGCGAAAAAACGACATAGTATAGTAAAGCTTTTTTATGCGAAAAAACGACATATTATAGTAAGGCTTTTTATCGCAAAAAAACGACATAGTATAGTAAGGCTTTTTTATGCGAAAAAACGACATAGTATAGTAAGGCTTTTTTATGCGAAAAAACGACATAGTATAGTAAGGCTTTTTATCGCAAAAAAACGACATAGTATAGTAAGGCTTTTTATCGCAAAAAAACGACATAGTATAGTAAGGCTTTTTTATGCGAAAAAACGACATAGTATAGTAAGGCTTTTTTATGCGAAAAAACGACATAGTATAATGAGGCTTTTTATCGCAGAGAACGACATAGTATAGTAAGGCTTTTTTATCCGAAAGAACGACGTAGTATAGTAAGGCTTTTTTCTTCAAAAAAACGACATAGTATAGTAAGGCTTTTTTCTTAGAAAAAACGACATAGTATAGTAAGGCTTTTTTCTTAGAAAAAACGACATAGTATAGTAAGGCTTTTTTTCTTCGAAAAAAACGACATAGTATAGTAAGGCTTTTTTATGCGAAAAAACGACATAGTATAGTAAGGCTTTTTATCGCAAAAAAACGACATAGTATAGTAAGGCTTTTTTATGCGAAAAAACGACGTAGTATAGTAAGGCTTTTTATCACAAAAAAACAACATAGTATAGTAAGGCTTTTTTTCGTAAAAAAATGACATAATATAGTAAGGCTTTTGGAAAGGTAGTAATACTACTGATGACTTTACCACTGGGCCACCACCCTGTGAGAGAAGGTAGTAATACTAAAAACGACATAGTATAGTATAGCCTTTTTTTTACTTAAAATTGACATAGTATAGTAAGGCTTTTTTTTCTTAAACAACGACATAGTATAGTAAGGCTTAAGACCATTAGACTTGAGGCTCTGTGATCCCCGTTGCTGTGTTTCCTAGTATTTTCTTGACGCGTATTTGCGCGTGGCGGCACGTCAAGCTCTGGGCGCTTTTTCTGTAACGTTGGCAAACCAGCTCTTGGGTTGGCCCTTAAAGCTCCACTTTAATCTTTTGCCTCCAGAGAGATGACAACATTTTATAAGTAGACAGAGCAAGACTGTTGGGGTGGGGGGAAGAAAAAAACCCTCCCAAACTCATCTTATTAACATTGTTAAGTAGCATGGAGGCCCCGCAGACGGAGTATGAAACTACAACCCGTGAAGATAGGAGGTAGATGATATGGGATCCTGACCACATAGCTCCAGTAGCCATGAAGTACATTTCCCGCTACAGTGGCTCCCTCGAAGACCCCCTCAGTTTCTCTATTCATCTTTTGGACCGGGGCTATTTCATTTCCTGTTGGCTGTCTTTCATAAAACATGAAGGATTTTTCTTTACCCCCACAGTGTTACTACGACGATGGGGAGAAGGGCTGCGTGCGTGTCTAAGTCTACCTTAGCCTTATAAGAAATAGCCTTACTATACGTGGACATTTTTCAAATATTTTTTGAAAATCCTTACTGTACACAAAAAAACGAAAGCCTTACTATTTATGGTGTGTTTTCTCAATGAAAATGGGTGAGGAAAAACCCTAAAATGGTTGTTTTATGATCAGTGATTATAAAGATATACATTTGGACCAAAATAAATCTTTATCTTCTCCCATCAACTGTCAACATGGCACACAAATCAACTGTCAAAAATATATCAACCCACTTGATTGATTTTTTTATAACCATGCTATTATTAGATACATAAGTAGCACATTCTATTCTGAGTGGACAGTCACCATGAAAAAAAAACATAAAAATCCCACCAACTCTATCCACAAAGTACAATTTCTTCTAAAAAATGGAAGACGCCGAGCATTTTGGTGGGACGATCCCGCTGAATCGGTCTACAAATACCTCCCACGGCCGCATGCATGCTTGTCAATCCCATCTTGCCAGTTTGCAGATGAGTTTGTAATACGGCGAATGCCACCGGAGCCATCAGACATGTCGGCGGCCCCCGTTCAATTAAAAAGCCTCCAACGGTAATCGGGGTCTGGTGTCACAACAACGTGCATCTTAAAGCCCTCACGACTCACGGGCGTACTTTCCAAAACATCATTAACATGAAATTTATTGCACGTATATTGCAGGCAACCTCGGAGCAGGCGGCCAACGCTGTCACGTTGCGTTTCCTGGCGTGTCATTTACACCACAGCTTCATATCCAGAGGGGAAAAAATGGAAAGTCTCCTCCGAGAGGAAAACATCCTGCGAGGTGTGAATGTCACCAGCGTCTCCTTCTGCCATGCGCCAGAAGGGGAAATGAAAGAAGAAAAAAAGAAAAAAGAAAAATGAAAAAAAAAAACCAACCTTCTGACTGTCCTTCATTTCATCTCTGTTCTTTTCAGGGAAGAATCTCATCTATTTCCAACTCTAAGATGGTTCTTCTTGGCTCCTGTTGAGTAGAAATCAAAGAATTGAATTGAGAATGCTAGCATCGATTAGTAAGACGGCGCAAAATGCGTCAAAATTGGAGGGGGATAAAGATAAAGACAGGTACATTTTCGATGGAACCAGACAAAGTTATTGCGTCGACTCATTTTTTCTCTAATGCTGAACTTTGAGCAAACGCACACAACTTAGAATTGAAATATGGATCTGACGACGAATGCCGTTGACTAGTTTTCAACGTGAGCCAATGGGAGGCCAGCCAAGTGTTGTGAGCTACTATATCATTCCAACGAGTATTTTCACCATTGGATTTTTGTCCGTGAAACAAAATGTGACCATGGAATCTTTTGAAGAGCTGAATATTTGGTCTGACTTTCCGGCTTTAACTTTTGGAGTTCTTTTTTTAGCCCCACCCCCTCCTTGAATAAGTGCAGCTGTTTTTCTTTTGCCCGTACAGTCTGCAATGCTATTTATTTCAGGGATGAGCAATTCTGTCCCGCCTCTTCACCGTCTTGTCTTTTCACCATCAAGTCAGTCTGGTTCTTTCCATTTCCCTTCCTCTTCCTCCTCCTCCTCCACCTCCCCGTCCTCGTCTTTCTCCTCCTCCGCCGCCGGTGCTTAAACATACAGCCGAGTATTTTAGCGATGGCTTTCCGGTGACTAAAGATATAGCAATCCTGACATCACACTTCCTTCCCAATGAATGGGGAAAAATAGGCCAGTGGGGGAGTGGAGTGTTGGCGTCTTTTCACCTGCGCCTTAACGAGCTTACTGCAAAGATCACACTCTTTCTGCTTCCATCCCCACTGCGCTCCGCTTTACAAAATAGACTAATCACCGGCGAATGTGTTGAAGTTTGCATCCAGAGCGGAATGACGGCGGCGGCGGCGGCGGCGAGACCAGCTTGAGAATATCAATATCGCTTCAAGTTTGGCCTTGGTGAAGCTTCCAAACTCGACACATTTTCATTTCTTTCCCCTGTGTTTGCAATCAAAAACAAATCTCATTTTCAATCAGCCAAAGACACGACCCATAAATAAGAGATATTTCAAAGTAAGTAGGATGGTCATCAAAATGCAGATATATCTCGATCAATATGCCCTTGCCAAGAATTGATACGGTATGTTGTAATAGGGTCCTCACGGGTCAAAAGGTCAGCCTGTGTTCAAATGAGAGTTGAAACAGTGGTTCACTTTGATATTTGCTTTTCAAAAGTATTTCTCTGTGTGTGTGTGTTTTTTTTTTGTCTCTCACAAACAGGGGGAGCTACACGATCAGGGCAAGCAAGTGTGTATCTTCAAACAGATTGCAGGTTTATTTATTTGATTGAGTTGATTTGTTATTTCTTTCCAGTAGGAGAGAAGGAAACAAAGGAGCGTGGCGGCACGACTTGCCTGCTTTCCTGCTTGCCTGCCTGCTGCAGCGGCGGCGGCGCACTGGAGGGGAAAGCTTAATTGAAGCGCCACAACAAAGACAAGTACTAAAGGCAAGCAAGGAGCAGGATGGCAGTCAAAATATGAGGAGCACAACACGTGAGGGAAAAAGTGCCTGTCTCTTTGATTTTCATCCTCTTTTTCTCTTAGTGTAATGAGCACTTTTAATGGTTCCTTGGACTGTCAACTCCAAGCCTGCGAGCATCCGTGCTGTGCGTGGGTGGCTGGCTGGCTGGCTGGCTTGCAGACTCGAAAGGAATACCAACTACAAGATCACAGGCGCAGATAGAAAAAGACAAGTAGAAAAGAGCCAATACGCATTGTGGAATGGTCATAATATCAATTAAAACTGCTTTTTTTTTTTTAAAATGAACCCAATCCAGAGAACGACAAACAACCATTAGCACTCACCATCCTACCGGCGGGAATCAAGCCCACATCCCAGTCGACTGCTACCCCATGAGGTGGGGGGAAAAAAAGAGTCAATTTTATGGACGTGGTTACTTGTCCCGGTTAGTTAGCCCAAGACAGAATAGAGAATGTGAATTCTTTGAAGCGTGATGGTTGGCGTGGGGGTCCGTCTCCGCGTAGTACTACTCTTGGACTTTTTCTAATAAGCTACTTTTTGAAAGATGTCAACTGGACACTTTAGCGCTTGAGGAGAGAAGCGGGAAGAAGATGAAAGAGGCAGAAGGACGCAGAGACATGATCAAAAAATGGAGGCCACGTGAAAGCCAAGCGAGCCAACGTTATACAATCCTCGCGTCTCGTTAACGGGCGCCCGCCCGGTGAGGGTGAGACGCACCACCTTAAACTTTTAAGCCCGGACTCGGTCATCGGTAGGACACATTCGCAAAGACGGGACCGCTTCTCGGTATCAAGTGCGACAGACAATTCCCTAAATCATCAATTTTCAGGTATAAATAAAAGTACAAGTGTGGCTTTTATCTTATATATTTATTTTTTAACAGTACCAAATTCATTTCCACCTTATTGTAGTAAACGGAGCACTTAATAATAGTACTCGAGTATCGCTTTCCAGCCACCTTTTGTTGTCCAGAGTGCTAAATTTCCAGCGCCTTGATTTACATCTTATTGTGTAAATCCCAGAGAACGTCGCAACGGACGGATGACTCCAATCCATTTTAGCCTTTTAATTATGCATATTGATTCCTGTGGCAGTGTCTGCCTTGTTTACTCCCGCGTGTGCTTCCTGTGCTGCCCTGATTAATGTATCTTAATCTGCAAATAGCAACATCCATTGGCTAATGTAGGATTGTGGAATAAATCAAGCCATCTGCCATAGGTGGCTGTTGTAAAGTGTCAAAGATGAGGACATTTCTTTCACTCCAAAAGGGAATATTCTAGTTATTAAGTAGTCAACGTGTTGAGATCTGGATGTTTGCCCAAGATGGATGTGGACAAAAGCCTAAATGGTATTTTGTGAGGGATTGCAATGGGAATTTCCACAAATGAAAAAAGAATCAATACAAGTGCGAGCTAAGATATGTGGGAAATGAAGGGAAAAAAATGGATGGACCTGCATGACAACGCTGCCATGCTGCAGCGGAAATGCGACAACAAGTGACGTGAAAATGAGAGCTAACCATCTTTATGACCCAAATCCTTCAAAAAAGGTGACAAAAGACTTGTAATCTTGAAAGGAGATCCTGCGAGTGCTACTCTGTTAACTTCGAATTTAAAGTTGAACGTTCCTATTCATAGATTACAAAAGCCATCAAAGATGCACTTTGTGCCGTATTTTCCGGACTATAAATCACAGTTTTGACCGGGCATCTCATGTTTTTGGTTTTTCTTCCTCTGACCACCAAAAGCTACAGTAATTTGAGTTATGTTGACAAAAGCCCATTACCTTAATGTATGTTTGTTCTGGGTTCCCGATCCATTGAGATTTGGCCTTTTCAAGCTTGAATTTGATTTGCCATGACATTTTTTTTTTCTCCAGCTGATTCCTTTTGTAAGGTAAAGGATGAGTGCATCACATCTGATTAAAGTTCCCAGTCAGCAGCGGAAGCAGATTTGCTTGCCAAAAGCCCAGTCTCCCAAGACCGAATCCTGGCACGCCGGCTTGCCAGCCTGATAAATACAAGACATTATCGCTTGTGAAGCACGCATCTCTCTTTATTCATACTTTCCTCGGTGCTCCCCCGTCAGCAAACACGGCCAGCAAGCGACGCCTCCCTTCGCTTGCACAATTACCTTTTCAAATCCCAGTCGATGTTACAGTGGACCACAGAGACCTTGGCCTGCATCACTATTTGCAGTATCTTGCATCAGCTGAAATATAAATACACACACTCAAAAACACACACACACTCACAGAGACGGTGGAAAAAGACAAACAAGGAGGAGGAGGGATCAACGAGGCGGCTTGTCACAAATGTTGTCGTGCGACTTGGAGAGCTGGCCATCCCTTGGGGTGAATGTTTTTTTTAGGGGGGTAAATCACTGTCATACCTGCGCCTTCTTGCTGAAGTTTGATGGGAATTAATTCCCATCCATTTTCGCTTTGCTTATCCTGTGAAGTTTCTGTCTTGTAAAATCAAATGGAAAATATATATATATATATATATATAAATATATATTTCTAGCTCCATATTGCAGCCTTTGGGATCCAAGCAATAAATCTCAAAAGGTGCCAGACATATTGGTTTTAAGGGCTGCCATATATTGCACCAAATTGACCTAGCCTATAAGGAATTGATCCTTTTAAAGTGCAGCACCATGAGCGGAGAGTACATTTGCCTCACAGCCAAGCCGTTCTGAGTTCAAAACCCACTCGAGTCCTTTTTCTCCGCTCATTTAATGATTGCTTATCTATATTTATGTGTCCCTGCCCTACGTTTGAGACTCGGTGGTTTAAAAGTTTAAAATCCCTATCTGCGGGCAAAAATCCATAACAATTATTAACAGCGACAAGTGGTATGAAAATGGATCCATTCATGATTTGCTTGAGATAATTAACGATAGAAATAGTGGTAGAGGGACCGGTTAGCATGTCCGCATTGCAGTTTTGGGTTCAAGGGTAGTTTGCATGCTCTCCCTGGGCTTGCGTGGGTTTTTGTGTGGATACTCTACTTAGTCACACATAAAAAAAACATGCATTCTAGTGCCTGGTGCCCACTGTTGGCTCGGATAGGCTTCAGCACCCTCCACGAGTCTCTTCACGAAAAGTGCCACAGAAAATAAAGGAATGCACAGTATTGTCGTGTAAACTCTGCGATAAGGTCATCCTTTCTGGCGACGTCATGCGCAAAAGTGCAAAAAGAAACAGAGCCTGTCTAATGAGCTCTTCACAAGGCCGCCCGCCCGATGCCGCATTCCGCAGTCGGAGATTGTCAGCTAATTAAACATGAGTGAGTCCCACTAGGTTTCAAAGAAGAAGCGCTCACCTGACAAGTAGTATTTAAAGTCACTAACATATAGATACACGCAGGGCTTTATTTCCGTAGAGAGTGCACATGACACACCAAAAGTAAAAACCGCTGGGCAGACCGGCGGAAGCACACAACAAAGTCTTTCAACAAAGGCCCTTTTGGTGACGGAAACTTTGGGCTCTCTTGGAATGAATGGGAATATTTCACCAGTTTGCAAGGAGAGCTCCTTGTTTTTGAGAGGAGATGTCAACTGATGACGAGGTGATGTGCGTGTGACACAGCAGGGCCAAGTGTTTGGACGCTTTTCCCGAGACACCACACATTAGACGCAAGCTGTGCTGTGACACGCCGAATTTGGCAAAAGCCACTCACTCACTCACTCGCTCGCTCGTCGACGGTGGCTCCCTCTCGCTCTTAATAACCGCAAGGCCTTTCTTTATTTATGAAACCACCCTCAGCGAAAAACAGGGGTAATTGATGGCCAGGAAATGGCTGCGTTTGAAAAAGCATCACGGCACGTTTACCCGGTCGCCGATTCAATTACGATGATGAATCACCTCAGTGGAGGAGTCATGGCTTTGCCCGGGATTACACCTTAATCAACTCATTGGCCGACGTCCGCGCCGATAAACATCCCATGCATTTAAACCTGTTTGCCGTGGCATCCACGGCCATACGTGTCCGGTCCGTGGCCAATGAGTTGAAAAGATCTTGCAAAAGTGAGGCTTCTCTGGTGGAAATGTTTGTCGAAGGGGAATTTTGAAGAAGCTCCGCCCGGCTTGATGATCCCAGCTCCACTCGGTGGGAAAAGTCTGGCCCCGAGGTGCATTTTTTTAGTCTTAAGTCTTAAGAAGAGCTAGTAGATCACAAAGAGAAGACCTTGAGCCAAAGATGCGCTCAGGCCATTAGTGACTGCCGCCTCCAGGGTTGGAATGCGTGGACGCCGTTAGCCAGAGTGATTTCAGCCACAGGCACAGATACAGACAAGGCACATAAGTGGGAGTGATAGTTGTCTTGAAAAATAGGAAGAAGGAAAAAAAAGATACTTTTTATTGCACTTGTTGCAACGGCAAGGAAACAGAGAAGCAAAAAGTAAATAAATATGGGCTATTTGGTGGAAAGACTGCTGAGCAAGTCTGCCTTACAGTTTGAAGATCGAGGTGTGCGCGTTCTCCCAGGCCTGCCTGTGTGGGTTTTCTACAGGTTCTTGAATAGTACATTTTAAATCTAAATTTGAGCTAACTAGTGATTGCTTATTTGTCATTGGGTGGCAACCCGCGGGAGAAAGAATACGGGTAAGATAGGTATTCTGAGTATTCGTTCACATTTTTATTTTATTAACTTTTGTGGGGGGGGGGGGGCAGAAAAATGATCCTAGGTAATGTGTTTGGTGGTTAAATGTGGACAGTGATATATTTTCCTCTTCTCAGGCATAGAAGGCAAAGACTGCAGTGCAAATGGACCATCTGGACGCCCTGTTTTAGCACCCCATCAATACTATGACTTCACCCTCCATTTCCAAAGAGCTTTCACATTTCTATATGGAGAAAAGGCAATTATCTCGCTAGAATTGCTGAAGATGAAAAAGTGCAAAGTTATAAACAGACCGAAGGGAATGATTAGCTTCATTTTGGAATTAAAAAAAGAAGACAAAAGACCTCAAATGCGGGCTTGCAAACCATTGTCGAGGGATCGAATCGGGAAAAGGTATGCATTTGGAATGGCGGCACCAAAAGAAAACCCACACAGGCCGGCACAAAGGGATCAAGCACGGAATTGGAACCCGCGACCTTTAAAATGTGCATTTGATGTGCCAAGCCGTGGACCACCGTGAATGCAGCCCGAATATGGCGCTGCACTGTAATTAGTATTTAGATGAATTTTCTTGACTGTCAGAGTTATTAATTAGGAATATTAATTTGGTGTGGCATAATTACTGAGAAGCTGCATGAGAAAGGAGAAAAGAAGAAAAAAAAAGATCAGCCTGAACTTCATTTCATGAGTTAATTACACTAATTAATAAAACTCATGCAGGCCGACTATTTGACAAAAGGGAGCCAGGCAAGAAGACGCTTAAACGCTGAAATATCAAGGGAGGCGACATTGAATTATGGCCGGCCAGAAAAGCTTTGACTAGAATGGGGCGGGGTGCTTTGGTGGGTGCTGTTCACCAGACTCGTAATTTGCCCCCATTTGGTCCTTGTGAAAAAGCAAACCTGGTGGACAACAAATACTGTTTGTGTTTTGTCACTTCTGTTGGATAAACGGACTTTGGGAAAATATACAGACTTGTTTGACTTTCTCGTCATTGGTGGACAATTTGTAAGATGTTTGTGTTTGATGGCGTCACTAAAAGAACATTTGGAAAATGTGGAAGCAGCTTTGGCGCATCTGGGGTTGGAGTGTAAAGAGCTGGCCCGGGAGTGAAACATTGACGGCAAGCCTAATGAGCTCCGTCTCCCTCCCGGTTTGGCGGCACGCTGGAAACTGACGGGCCATTGCCAAAAGCACAGGCGGAAAGACATCCTCTCCCGAGCAGGACACCCCAGGGGCCTGCTCCACTAGAAGCGTTCATGCGGGTTTCAGGAGAGCCCAAGAGACACCGCCAACCCCCATTTTAAAGATTAAAAACCATTTTAAGCAAGCAATTAGGACCAACAGGTCGCCTACAAATCTCCACTAAATCGGCCAGTAAATATTTCCAAGTGCCTGGCCCCACCATTAATATATGGCAGGAACTAATTAACATTTGAGAATGTTCACGGAGAGAGAAAATGGCTGAAGGGCAACGCAGCTTTGTGAGTGTACATTTTTGTCATTGTGTGCAAAATCATTAGCATTTGTGTGCTTTATGGCATCATGACGGGCATATTTAATAAGAAGGCATTCATTTTTCTTCAGCCCAGATTTGCTTCTCTCCACTGCCTTTTTTGAACCATAAAAAATGCCTTTGAATTCTTTTCTCTGCTGAATGAAAGAATGGACTCCATTTTCACTATTAAGTTATTAATAAGCATTAGAGCAGGAGTTGGTTTTATCTGAAAGCCACCATTTCCCCCTGAAAATGTCACAATCTGAATTGATCTAATATCTATAATGGATGCAGCCCTGCCATTTTGGTGTGTTGGTAAAAATGGGTTTGAAGGGGGATTTAATATAGAGCTGCATCAGACCCAAATAAACAAAACATTCTTGAAAAAATGACCTCATACTTTTCGACTCGGTCCCTCCATTCTAACAAACTAACTGAGATTGTCATGTGATGTTGGAGTTTGGCTTGGCTGGGTGTCTTTGCTTTTGTGTCCTGCGATTGTGGACGAGTTTCACCTGCTGGCTCTCTTTTGGCAAACACGAAAATAGCAAAACACAAACTTACCCTGGCAGGATGAAAACGGGGCAGGTGCACGGCGAAAAAAAGGCCAACATAAGAGGAAATCCGGAGGGTTGATGCCAATCCAAAACACTTGGCTCGCCTGGGAACTAAGGGCAAAAAAGAGACACAGCAGGTGAAAGTCATACTCAATCACACTAGCAAGCAAAACTCCAAACAAAACATGAGAAAGAAATGCCCTCCTCTTTCATAAAAGGTGAGCGTCGCAAACAGCAGAGGAGGAACATCTTCACCTCCGTCATTTATCAAGTCCAAACGCTCTTGCTTTGAGGAAAAAATGGCAAGTGTCAACTTGCAAGAGAAAAAAAATAAAATAACCACCTGCTCGACAGTTACACAAAAAAACAACAACAACAACAACATCAACACAAAGATTGAATGTGGTGGGAATGGAAAGCAGAAGCCCTGAAGGACAAAAATGCCGCTGTAACCTATTTGCGAGGTAAATGCAGCCTCATTACGTGGAGAGGGAGCCATGAGAAGAAGGCAGCATCCCTCCAGCACATCACATGAAAGACTCCATTGTTCTGCCAGCAGATGAAGACCGCCCGTCTCGTCATTGTGGGAATAATAAAGCGGCGCAGCCTTGTTCGGCGAGCCTTTCATTTGAACAAAAAAAAAGAAAAAAAAGACAAATAGTGTCTGATTCTCTGTTCATTCATGTGAGGTTGTCACCCTCCCGTGAGAAGACATGTCGACGGCTGAGTCGCAGAGGAAGCAAGCCAGCCAGCCAGCGCCTCCTTAAACTCCTGTCGTGACCTGACGTCAACTAATTAGTCGCACTCATTTGTATCTCTACACTTCATTCACATTTATTGACTGTTTCGTTTTTAAGCGGGTGCCGGCGTTGCCACTAAATGGCGGCTCGTTCAATCCGTTTTGTGGAAAACAACAAATAGGGCAACCAGACAAATTTAGGGCAAAATAGAGCTTCTTAGAAAATCTCTATTATGATGCTACTCAAAAGGAATTTTTACTATTGTATTTCTTTTGAAATACATATTTCTACATTCAATGTGCAGGCAGCCCGGCGGCCTCACATTGGGGGTTCGAGGTTCAATTTCGGGTCAGCCCACCTGTCTCCCTGGGCCTATGTGGATTTTCTCTGGGTACTCCAGTTTCCTCCTGCATTGGACTGATTGGACACTCAAATTTGCCCCTAAAAAATGTTTTTTGTCTAAAATATTACTATGTGAAAGAAGACTTACGTTTGTATTTCGCCTTGAATTTGATCAAGAGTATAAATAACATATTTTTTTGTGTTTACAACTTGTAAAAAGAGAGACTGCACTGTTTTTGGACTTGTTTGATAATGGTTACAAACACAAAGTCAGTTTTATTTGTATAGATTTTCAGGGTTAAAGCTGGTTCCGTTTGATCACTGGGCGGAGTCTGCTAATTGAAATTGGCCAGGCAGCCATGATGAAAAATCCCAACGACATCCCGACAGGCGACAAGTCTGCCAACCCAAACAGAGCCACGACTAAGTAGATGACACGCATGAGCTTGGCGCTTAATGACATTTGCTAGGAATTGCGCTATTCTACCGCCACCGCCGCCGAGTTCTGGCTGGCTCGCAGAAGCGTTGCGTATCTGTGCCATCGCTGTCACTCTTGTGTGCGGCGATACGACGCCTTTTCTCCCGTGACAATTTCCTTTTCCATTCAATTCTCCCTTTCTTCCATTTGCGTGAGTGACAGCTCATTAACCGCCGACTGTAAATCGGCGTGCCGGCTTCGGCATCTCGGAGGAGTCGCAGACCAAAGTCGCTGGCTTTCAGCGCCGCTCGCTCTCTTCTACTTTTTGTTCTAGTTGTCGTTCTTCCACCGATCCCTGTCCCCTACGATCGCCTCGGCCCGGGCCCGTCCGTGGCGTCCTCTTGGCGTCTGGCGGGCGAGCCAGTGCCAAAAAATAGACTCAAACGCGGGGAAAGCTCGGCAGGCGGGGCGGTGACAATGCCATTTTTTTAAATCAAAGTGTCCGGATTGATAAAAAAGCAGCATGCAGGGCACTAAAAACAAAATATACATTAAAAGGCAGAGTAGCAAAAAACAAAACGTACTGCAAACAAGAACACGGCTTCAACCGAGGTTCAAATACACGGATGTGAGTTAACGAGATGAGTACCAGGTGGGCGACACGGGAGGCAGTGGATAGGCTGAGACGCCGAGGGGGGGCCAGAGCACCACAGGTGAGATCACGAGGCCAAGACACACTGAGGAAAACACATCCTGATGTTAAAAGCGTTAAATACAGACGTCCATCCAAAACGATGGCGACCCCGGTAAAAAAAGGGTGTACATAATTACTTTGTTCCCCCCCCCCCCCCACTTCTCCAAGAGTAGTGTAAAACTAACTATTACACAGTTTGAAGCTCAAGTGTAAAGCACGAGATAAAAGATGGCCGATGAATAATGGATGAGCGGCCCCGTGTGAGGGAAGCCAGTTCTCGGAAGCATTAAGCGCTAGCGTGTCGGTACACGTGTGGCTGCGTACAAGCGGCCACAGACGGGCTTCTTACAACCTTTCAATGTGGACACCAGTAATCAGACATCATTGTCAACATTTTGTGCTATTCCACTGTCTAAAACATTTAGCTATAAAAACCCAAAAGATTAATCAAGATGGTTAACCCTCAACCTTTTGCATCGGGTTGTGGAAAAGTGATTGTATTTCATATCTGACAGTCATTTCCAACTCATTTTGGCATCCTCGTTCTTTCTCAAATTAATGGATTTAAATTGAAATTCTCAAATGGATTATCTATGTGTTTGTTTGTTGTTGCGTCCATAGACTACTAATTTACTGATGATTTATTTGCCTGTTTGTTCTTGTTATTTGTGCACTATGTTGTGAAAGCTTTAAATCTCATTATAATGAAAATAAAACCATTCAAAACTCATCAGATTTACTAACTACTATAGGATTTACTATGTATGAAAACAAAGGGGAAAATTCTTGAATTAGTGTAGTGGCCAACCCCATTCCCCCATGGTTTTATAGGCAAATGGTTAATATGTGTCATGTAGGAAATTAGAACAAGACCAAGCGATTTGTTTCTATGGAGAAAATATGAAAGGCATTTTTCTGGCCTTGGATTTGGTCCAGAGGTGGATGGTCACACTGCTTTGTTTTCCCACAAAGTCAGACATTCATCCATCCAATAGCTCGTCATCAACCTTCACGCTGCCAATTGTCAGTCTTTGCCGCCGCAATTCCTCGGGGAATGGAAAGCCTCGGCTCTTTTTATGCGGGGTAACGTCCAGCCGAGCTGGCAGAGGAGCCCCCCGACATGAAAGTTACATCCTTTAATCTGCTTTGCCTTTGTGCGGAAAGTCACTTTGAAACTGACGATCATACAATCCCACCGCCCGCCCGCCCGCTCGCCCGCTTGCACCATCTTCATCCTGGCAATTCACTGGAAAAACCCTCCAAGTGCAGCCTTCCATATTTGTCAGTCCTCTAAAAATATGGCCCAGTATTCCACCAGGAGAGTATTTTGTTCGACTGAAACCTTTTGGGCTGCTGATTGTTTCAAGTGGAGGTCAATCATAACAACTTCCATTTAAAAGGAAAGAGCCACCGCGCTAGCTCGTTCGACAATTTTTGTCCCCGATTCCGCGCTACCCGTTTTGAAACAGACAAAAAGGGCGAGGGCGAAACCGACGGTGGCCGCAAATACGACAGTCGCTGCCGGCCCTCCCGGTCAAACCGGATTGAACTCTTATTGCCCTCCGCCAGTGTGTGAGGCTTTTATCTGATATGACTTGAGTTATTAGTTGTGTTAATACCATAATCTATGATTGCAACATCCATTTCCCAATGAAAAGACAAGATTTGCTAAATCCAAACAACTGTTGTAAAAAAGGAATGAGAGGATTATGGCACGTGTCAAAGGAGATTTGCTTTCTTTCCTGCTTTGTAACACAACACACCAAATCTATTGAGGTCACACTTCTTATCATATGTTTCGGATAATACTTACCACTGTTTTTTGTTGTTTTATTTTTAAGTCGGACTAAGCCTATGAGCATGTCTCATAATTCATACTAATTGTTTTTCTGCTGGAATTAAAAGTGACAACAACATTTAGGTGAATCACTAACCTTTTGTCCAAAATGGCATCAATAGGTTTTACATATTTCTCTTTAAGGTGCGGGGGAAGATGATATGTACAATAAATATATAAAATAAATAATTCCATCATTTGCTTTTTTCTCAGTTTATTGTTGCCATATGGTGTGTGTGTGTTGTCGTGACGTGTCAAAAGAGAAGCATGTTGCAGGAATCCAACCGCATTGTGTACAAGATATTTAGCATCTTTCTGTTACTTTATGAAATAATGATTAGTTTGGATTACAATGACACAAACTTAGCACAAAATGACCTTTACACTACCGTCTCCCCTTTTTTTTTACACTGTTTTGACTCATATCTAAAAGTGGAAAAAAGTTATGAAACGATTTGAGAAAGTTGACTTTCCGTCTCAATCGGGGACGTTTAAGCTTTCGGTCCTTGAAAATAGATGTCTACATATACTATAGAGAAAGAGTCAAAGCTGAATTGGCAATTCTGAAAACAGGTGACACGCCTCCATAACAAGTAAATACACATTTCTATAGTCATATATAGATCATTAAAGTTTTTTTTCTTCTTTTTTTTTTTTAGTACAGTACAGTAAACAGTTCTCCTAAGTGATCGAAGCTACTCGATGTCCAAGCCCAAAAAGTGGTGGAGAAAAACGTACCATCCATTTTTGTTACTGCTCCCCTGCCATATAGTGAAAAATCAATCTCAAAGCAATAATAAAAAACTTAAATAAAGAATACAGAAATTGAAAAAACGACCACATTATATAGCACACATTTGAAAGAGATTGGAAAGACGCCCGGCCACCGAAAGAATAGAAAACAATAATGTAAAAGAATGGCATTGCATGTCCAAATACTCACGTGTAAATGTCCTTCCTGTACAGTTTAGCGACTGTGAGTTTACAAGCGCTGGGCTTTTCCGACCCCCCCAGGTGAAAGCCTGCTTTGATTATCCTCAAAGATAAACATGGCTGCTGTCAACACACTCAACCAGAGGGAACAAAACAGGTCCATTTTCAACGTTTGCCGCCATTTGTTTATTTGCAGTTTCTCAGTCCTGCTGAGACAAACGGGCCCCCTCAACAAGGGCGTTTACCCACCTGCCCCAAGCCATTTACACCCCCCCCCCCCATCCCCATCCGCATCTTCAAGTCTTGTGAGCAAAATGGTGGCATTCCCCTCAAGCCTTCTTCTCAATGAATTCCACCAGATGAAAAAGGACGTAAACTATCCTTGTTTTGGGTATTCATGTTTGGTTCCTTTTTTTGGGGGGTCCCGTTGGGCGAGGATGCTGCAAATTCAGGCGGTCTCCGGAATGTCGACCAGAAAAGAACTGGTGAATTCGTTTCCTCTCTAGAAGAAGAATACAAAAATATACACGTTAGAAATGTGATATTTTGTGGGGAAGGAGAAGAGGTGTGTGTGGAAAATCTGGGGCAGAAAAACAAGGACGAAAGAATTTACCGTATTTTTCTGACTAGAAGTCAGGCAAAGAAAACATTGTTTTCATCAGAAACTGGGAAAGTAGGTCGAGTTTAAGTCGTAATAGTAAAATTGAGAACAATTGACTAAATAGGCATCTGCAAAAAAAAAACATAGCAGGAAAACAAAAGTCCCACTTGATGATTTGGAATAGTTTGTAAAATCCGCTAATAGTGGCCTCATTCACACAGGTCACACGCACAATGAGTATTAGGATGTGTCACATTCCACCATCCTTAGCAAAGAGCTTTTTTTTCATTCTTGTGAAAGGGTTCACGGATAATAAGCGTGCAATTATGCCATGTGAATGGTGTTGGCGAGGGGGGGCGGGCAGGTCGAGCCGCTGACGGCCAATTTATGGGAGGACGCCAATTTGAGAGGGCCACTAAAACAAAGTGGAAAACATCTCTTTCAGCAAAGTATCCCCTTGCTTTTCTGAAGCCCTCCCCCTCCCCGGATCTCCCTCCCGGCTCCATATTGTCTGGATTTGAGGATGGTAATCTCCAAACGATCATCCTAGCAGCCTAGCCCTAACTCTGTTTACCCCAAGCACCCCTAACCCCCGTCTCTCACGGGACAAAAGAGTCTGTGTATCAGTGACTTGATCAGATTAGTGGGATTGGTTCCCGTATTTCATTATGCCCTCTCCCTCCCTTCCTCCCCTATATACTTCTGGCTTCCCTCCCCAATTGACAATGGTCGCCAGCGCCACGCTCATTTGCATCGGGTTTTCCGTCCTAGGTTGGAAAGGGGAACCATCGAGGGAGCCTTTCACCACGTACTCATGGAATGCCGTATTTACGGGCCATTCTTTAAGTAAAACAAATAATTAAATACGTAGGCGGTATTAGTGCCATACAAGGACAAATTGTTGTGCGGCGTTTGCATGTTCTACCTGGGTTTGTGTGGGTTTTCTCTGGGTAGTTTGCTGTCCTCCCACATTGCAAAAGAATGGTAGGCTAGCTGGTTGAACATTCTAAAATGGCATATTTATAGCTATACTGAGTTGTCCTTTGCCCATTTGGTGCCTAAAGTCAGCTGGGATAGGCTCCAGCACCCCCCTTCACCACTCCGTGACCCTTGTGGGGATAAAAGAATGGAATGTCTCAATAGTGAACTACTGTGAATAGGTGAGTTTTCACGCTGAACCCTTTTAGTCTTGCAACTGTAATGCCCATATAATGATTTCCATTCAATACAAATGGGGAAAAAAAGTGTTATTTATCTTTGAAAATAAATGTAGTCAGGTTGAAAAATGTCGGAGAAGGCAAAAGCATTCATTAAAAGGGAACAAGAAAACATTTTCTGGGCTCTTCTAAAGGCAGACGGCGGTTTTAAATGATGGCGCTGTGAAAACAGTTGGGAGTCTGACAGTCTGATAATTCCAGCGAGCTACGTCTGCTGATGAGGGGGGGGGGGGGGGTTTGCAGAGGGTGCGGGGGGTTTAGTGAGGGAGCCAGAGCGAGGCTCTTCAGTCGCCGCTTGACAAAATTATAATTTAGTATTATCACATAATTACAGCTCTTGAGGCTGTATCTCTTTGTGGCCTTTGAATGACAGTTTAGAAACAGCAATTCCATAGAAATGTGCCCTTTTCTCACCTTTTATTCCGAGCCTCAATCGTCTGAAGATGCTTTCTTAATTGTATTTTTCCCCAGCTGCACGGACGACCACTGAATGACAATGAGATTCTTCGCCACCCTTTAAAAAGATTCTTTTTTTTTTCCGCGTGCGGCTCGGCGACTGACGTTTACGTTTATTTTAGTACTTTGGCATATACCGCATTTCTTGGGATTATAAATCACAGCAGCCAAAGAATAAACAATGAAGGGGGAGAAAAAAAAATCTAAATTGCACTTGAGTAAAAGTCTCATTTTTTTCTAGGGCAAATTTAATTTCATCTGAAACCGAGAACAAACACGCGTGAGAGTGACAAGAGTTAAACGGGCTAAATAGTCATCTGTTTACAGAAGCCACAGCCTCCTGAAAAACAACATCAGAGGCTCTCGTTGGTCAGAGAGGAATAAAAAGGTCGTTCTTGACTAATAGTCACGGGCACAGCCTATTTATGAAAAAAAATGTGCCACTCATTAATAATCTGCAAAATACGGTCGCTAGAAAAAGACAAACGGCATAACAGTACTGTGTGGAATGTGTTGGGGAGGGGGCTAACAAATAAAAGATTATTTAGGGAGAGGGAAGAGTTAGTAAAAGACCCAAGTCGGGACGTGAGCCAAATCAGGAATTGACTTGCTTCTATTGGCCAATTGAGGGATGAAATGCAATTCTCTTAATCCCCCTCGTCAAGGGGAGTCCAATTGACTTGTGTTAGTGGGCCAGATTTGTGCCAACTAGCCCACTTTATTGATTTTTTTCATGTGTCTCTATGCCTCCTATCCGATCTGGTATCTTTTAATCCATTTATATAAAATCAAAAAATCTAATATTGTATCTAAAATGGTCTGGCCCACGTGAAATCAGGACACCAAGATGCTGATGATACAGTATGTATTGGTGAGTGACAGGTGGCGGCGTCTGCTCGCCCAAGGTGAAGAATCATTTTGAAATACCTCAGTGTCCGGAACCGAGTCCATGCCCGGCACGTGGAGGTTGCTGCGGTAGTCTGGGGCTTGC
This sequence comes from Stigmatopora nigra, assembly GCF_051989575.1. NCBI lineage: Eukaryota > Metazoa > Chordata > Actinopteri > Syngnathiformes > Syngnathidae > Stigmatopora > Stigmatopora nigra. The sequence goes on from NC_135521.1 coordinate 444,409, forward strand.
CGCCTGTCGGTGGGCACAAAGCTGGGCATCCAGCAGCGATCCGAATGGCCCAAGGCTTTGCACTCCTCCGTGCAATTGGAGAACAGATCCGTAGCTAGCCAAAGATAATTGCAAAAAGTGGAAAAATGGGAATAAACATTACTTTACAGATCAGAAGTCAATCATACATAAAGGTTATTCATATGTCCACATGTTTTTGGGTCAAAAACCTGTCTATCCCCCCCCCAAAAAAAAAAAACGTAAATCCTCTTGCTTTGTATTTGTGTCTGAGTCCCTGTTTATGGGCAAAATCTCAACGCTACAGTTCAAGCTATCTGTGGCTAATCCTACCCAAACACAGTCCGATTAAGCTAAAACCGCTGACATCCGAGTAGGCGCGCAATCGTGTGTGTGTGTAAAGATTGTCGTGTGTGTGTGTGTGTGTTTGGAGCGGTCAGCAAGGGGGGAATTTGCTTTGTTACCAAGCCGATTAATTTAGTTTGCCGTCGCTAACAGCTTGGAAAAGAGCCCGCGTCCCTAATAAGAAGGTTTCCTTATTAAATATTAACCAACACGGCTTGAATGCATCACATTGCATTTTAATGTGGCACTAAACGCGGGGAGGAAGCAACAAACTGCTGTATATTTTACTTCTAATTGCCCGTCCAGCCGTGTTTTCGTGAGGTGGAAAGGAGGAAAGGCGACTACCCGCAGAAAAGCCAATGCAAGATCCTACGCCAGACGACGACACCCGAGACTGGTCGCAAGTAGGTCGTGGGGCACACCGAGACAAACGCGCACAATCACACTCGCACCGCCATCGAGTGGAAAGCCATCCCACGCCATGTACGCATGTATATATAAAATATGCAAATGTGAAACACTTTAAAGGTATGAGTGCCCTCCGATTGGTTGGCAACCAATTCGGCGTGGCTGGGGTAGGCCTCAACACCCCTTCTGAACAATGACTCATTTTAGTTTTGAAAATCATAACCACAAGATAGTTATTTGTTGACACGGTTAGTAGCTGGGGAGTTAGAACCCATAAAAAGGGCTTTTTCCATTGCAATATTTGAAGTCTTTTAAGAGAGTGGGGACCAATTCATTTGTATTGACTTCATTTCCATGGCAAATGTTCATTTGAGATACGAGTAAATCGACATACGAGCTCGTTCCCGCAACGCATTAAGCTCGTATCTCAAGGTATTGCTGTATCTCCAAGTGGGAATCCCAAAGCTAAAATAGTTTGCGTTCAAATTAACTGGAGAGATGATTGGTCTCTTTTAAAGTGGCTCCAAGGCCCCCCTCCCATGTACAACCACACCCACTCACTCACTCACTCACTCACCCACAGACGACGAGCAGCTAGATAAAGCCTTTTTGATATTTCTTGACATTTCAGTAAAATTGGAAACTGCACAGCAGGCACTTTCAAGCCAACCAGGAGGAAAAAAATCCTAATAAATCAAGTGCTTAAATTAAAAAAAAAAGAACACATTTTTGGGTCAGTTCCACCTTTATCTCAGAATGAAGTAGTCTGACGATTATCTCAGGCTAGAGCGGCTGCCCACAAAAGCGTGCGTCCTGGGACGACACCGATGTTTCCCCTCGTATGCCATCGGGGGGGCCGATGCAACGATAGCGGGGAGGGATGCTTAGCCTGGTTTGGTGGAAAATTTCATCTGATTTTAGCATTCCAAGTGATGGCGGTACGGGGGTAAAGCAAATCCCTGATAATAACCTTCATTTGGTAATTGCTATGCAGAGGTCTGAAAAATGAATTACTGATCAGCGAGCTGCTACCGCGGCGATAACGTGAACTGTGGCTCTAAAGAGGAATTAGTAATGGCGCCGAGGGGAGGAAAAAAAAGAGAGAGACAGAGAGAGAGAGAGAGAAATAGAGGGAGAGGGAGAAAGATGGCAGTCAAATTAGGAGGAAAGTGTTGGTGGTGCTAAAAGGCAGATAAGAGCCTTTACTCATTTTCACCAAGTGGTGTACTTTACTGGAAGTTGTTATGGAGCTGGCTCTCAATATGGAAATGCTACGCCCAAAATGTTTTTTGGGGGGTTCAACACAGCTAACATTGACTTGGTTGGCAGCCAATCGCACGATAAAAAAAGACCAAACACTCCACCAAGCTTCTCTGTCGTCGACAATTTCAAGCGTTCAAGCAGTCTGACACGCATGTTTTTGCAATAGGAAACCGGGACAGGTCGGAAACCAGCGGGTATCGAACCCCCGTTCTCCAAACTGCGAGGCGGCCGCCAAAACGTGCCGCCGAGATAAAAATCAAAATAAACTAAATGAAAATATATAAAAGCGAAAAAGAAGAGAATGGTGACCTCGTTCCGTGATCCAATTTTCATGGGCAACTTTTGATGATATCCAAAGAGTCGGGCGGAATAAAGATACTCTGATAAGAATCCTTTATCAGAAAATGACACATTTTCAAAGGACTGCTAAATTTAGTCAATTAATTCCGCTCGGCGTGTTTAGGAACACGGCGCGCCGGCCTCCCTCTTTTGTTCGACAGAGGGGGCTCACATTCAAAATGCTAATACGCAGGAAACAGGACGTGTCCGGAGACAAGCAGCAGCTGCTGTGGCTTAAATTAAAAATGATGCTCTGGATTTGTTCCAACAAAAAAAAAAAAAATGGATGTATGTACTTGGCGGCCCGAAGAGACAGCACAGTGACACACTGTATGGCTTGAAGGTATACGAGCTGATTGGCCAAAGGCACAACCACTAAATAATAATAATAGTAATGCATAGCCCCAAATAAGGACAGAAAAAAAGCATTGGTAGGAATGGGTGCTTTTGTACAAGCTCATTATCTTCGGTTTGGAGCATTTTTTTTCCAAATGAGCTTTTGGGCCAGTTAGTCATGGTGGAAAGCGGTGCTTTTGTGGGGCAAATCCACGATGACCACAGCACCACTCATTTCATGCACGGGTGAAGCCAGCGTTTTGTTTGCAAAAGGCTCAATATTGTGTGTACTTGACGCAGCCTCATTAAAAGGCACGTCACATCCAGTCGGCTCGGCTCCGGCAACCAGTGATTGAGCTCGCGGGGAGCTGGCTCATCCTTAACTTTCCTGCATATTTTTAAGCCGCAAACATGGCGTCATGAAAACAAAGAAACACACACTTTTTATGCCAATGTTGTCCATTTTTCAAGGGCGGGGTTAGTCAAACAACAACCATCTAGCATAATCAATCAAAGGTTGACCACAGGTTAAATCAGGGGTGGGCAAGCTATTCCACAAAGGCCAATGAGTTAACAAGGAGCCTTCAACTCCCTCAAACCAACAGAAGGTCATTTGGAAATGCCCCAAAACGAACAAGAAAACCTCCAAAATGAGCAGAAACCAAACCACAGTGACCCGTTTTTACCCAAAAATCATATGGAAATGACACAAAAATGAATGGACGTCGTGCGCCGTCAGTGGGGGCCACCGATTCACCGATTTGGCTCTTAAAGAAAAGAAGGCATTTTCCTACCGGAAGAAAGGCCTCTGTTGGTCGCGTCGTGGTCACTGTCCCCCTGCTCGCTGTCTCCATGGCCGCTGTCTTTGGAGCTGACCATATCCGCCTCCTGGAAGGCCGAGCTGCAAGCACACGCAGGGTTAATTGGCTTTTGGGCTTTTTCATTAGCGCCACGTATCCAAACAAGCCAGGTTTTTATCTCTCCCGCTCCGTCTCGTCGTCCGGCGCGCCGATGCAATCATCCAGAGTTATCGCTAGATAAGCGCTTCATTACGGGCGGACCAGTGAGAGGAATGCGGGTATTCGGGCTTATTTACCTATTGACGCGTCTTTGCCTGTCGACCATGTAGCTTAACTCTGCTCGCTGGTGTTTGTTCTGGAAAAAAAAGGGGGCAAAATTGGATCAAATGAAAAGCAATGGGGGGCTAAAACAGGCTTTTAGATTCCATCAAGCCCATTTTGGCAATAAAAATACAAGCAGTCATATTTCTATGCCAGTCAAATCGAATAGTCTAATAGCAAGACTGGGATCCATCAGAAAAAAAACATCTTTCCCTAACATATAGAAAGGATCGATGTATTAGTGGCAAATGATGTAACAATCATTGTTGCGTTTTTCAAGCAAATGCTCACAAGTTGTTGCTAATGCAAATAGGAATGGCTTCTCATTTGATGCATGAATAAAAATGAAAAGAGTTCATTAAAAATGTTTCAGTTCAATTTTCCACTCTTTGCTCCGTTCATTTGCACATGATCCATTCCCACACAGGAGCCAAAATGAGGGCAAATACGTGAGAGAATAAAAGGTTGGCGTTTAACACGTAGGCCAGTGTGCCGTGTGCAATGGTCAGGTGTGCCGCGGGAAATTGCAACAAGTCACTCATACAATAGAATATTAGAACGGGATTCAAATGGAACTACTCCCAGTTTAAAATCAATATACGATGAAGGATAAATTAAAGATTCTACTATGACAAGATTCAAATGGTGAAACAGTCATTTTGTTGCTTTTTTTTTTTTCAAACATGAACCTGAAGTAGTTTCCTTTCTACGTAAAGCACAACATGTATTTGTTAGAAGATTGAAGTCATATTTGGGCAAAAGTCATAAAATGAGGCCATTAAAAACATGCCATTTGATTTGGAAGTTGTCCAGGGTCAACTTTTGGTGACATTAGGCCACTTTGAATAAGTGTTAGGTTTAGTTGGGGTTTGGGTTGCTATGTTTGCTTTTGGCCAATTTTGTCTCTCATGGTTTCCCTTCCCTCAAGTGATCAGGTGTGTGTACTTTGTAATCAAGCGTTGTCAGTCCTTTGTTAGGCTTTGTTTCTTTTTAATGGCAAGTAAGCACACAGTGTCTCTTGTTTCCTCATGTTTTTCTTTTTGTTATTTGATTTGAGTCGTGGATATTTTCGTGAACAGTCGTGAAAGCTTTTGTTCGAGTACTCCACTTGCTTGCATTTGGATCCCACCACATTCCACGCCAAACACTCCAAATCAAGGTAAACAAACATCCTATGACCTTATTGTCAGTGGCAGATTTCCAGACTAAAAGCTGAGACTAAGTGTGAATTACATATGATATATATTTTTGCCTTTTTAACATTAGTAACATAAGTATTCTTTGGCTAGCGCGACTTGTAATCCCAAAACACGGTCATTATCTTACAAGTAGCAATGTCCCGATCCGATACAGCAATTTTTTGGAATATCTTATACGCTCCCAAAACCCAATCATCATCATCATCGTCACGTGTGCTTTTGGGCCACCGCAAAGCCAAGCGCCGGTCGGTTCCTTACCTCGTTGGATAAGATCGCTCCGTTTGATATGAGGTCGGGCTGTCGGTCCGAGTAGCCCGTTACTACGGCTCCGCGTGGCTTGTGGTCAGAGTCCACGCTCCTGGACGGACTACACGGCTTTAGGAACATGAGGTCCGTTTTGGCCGACTCGGGAGTCAGACATACCTGGTAACAGTATTTCTGATTGGAGTGCTGCGAGGCAAAATTGCCAGACTCCTCCACGGGGACCTGAGCCGTGGCCGTCCCGCCGACACTGGCGGCGCTCTGAACTAGCATGATATCGGATTTGCTGAGTTTTTTCTGCCGCCCGCCCCCGCCGCCGCCACCGCGGCCTTGTCGCGAGCAACAGGAGCTGCAACCCAGGCAGTAGTCGCTGCTCAGGCACGTGTAAACGTTGACCTTTTTCTCCTTGCGGAAACGCACGGCCAGCACGATCATCACCAGGAGGAAGACCAGCGAGACCGAGACCAGGGCCACCACCACGATGAGCGTGAGGTCCAGGACGCCGTCCTTGGCCTTGGAGGCCTTGCCCCGGTCGGAGGCGCCGCGCCCGGCCGCCGCCCCGTCCACCAGGGCCACCAGCACGCTGGCGCTGGAGGAGAGCGGAGGCTGACCGTGGTCCCGGACCTCGATCAGCAGCTCGTACAACTGACGCGGGTCCCGCTGGGCCGAGGCCCGTCGGGCCGTGCGCAGTTCGCCCGTCCTCCAGTCCATCCGGAACATCCCGTTCTCGTTGCCCCGCCGGATGCTGTAGGAGAGGCGGGCGTTCTCGCCGTCGTCGGCGTCCGTGGCCACCACCCGCGTCACTAGATAGCCGGGCTCGGCCGAGCGGGGCAGGGGCTCCCGGGCCGTGCCGTTCTTCCCCACGGGGGCCAGCACCAGCGGGGCGTTGTCGTTCTGGTCCACCACCACCACGTTGACGGTGGCGTTGGCCGAGAGCTCGGGGGTGCCGGCGTCGTGAGCCCGGACCACAAAGGAGAAATCCTTCAGTTGCTCGTAGTCGAAGGAGCGCAGGGCGTACAGGTAGCCCGTCTCCTCGTTGATGGACACGTAGGTCTTGACCGACATGCCCTGGATGGAACGCTCCAGGACGGAGTAGGCCACCAGGGCGTTGGGCCCCAGGTCGGGATCCACGGCGCTCAGCGCGTGGATGTAGGCCCCCGGCACGTTGTTCTCCGTCACGTACACGTCGTAGACGCTCTGCGTGAAGGCGGGGGCGTTGTCGTTTTCGTCCGACACCCGCACCTGGATGGACTTGCTGGTGGTCAGGGCTGGCGAGCCCCGGTCCCGGGCCACCACCGTCAGGGCGTAGGACTCCGCCTTCTCCCGGTTCAGCGGCCCGTCCGTCACGATGGTGAAGTAGTTCCTGAAGGACGACTTCAATTTGAAGGGCACGTCGCCCATGATCTCCACGTCCACCTGCCCGTTGTCCTGGGCGTCCGGGTCCGTCACGCTCAGCAGGGCCACCACGGTGCCGGGGGCGGCGTTCTCGCGGACCGACTCGGCCACCGTGCTGAAGGCCACGTCCGGGGCGTTGTCGTTGACGTCCGCCACCGTCACCAGCACCTTGCAGTGGGCCGGCACGGCGTTGGGCCCCATGTCCTTGGCCTGGACGAAGATTTGGTAGAGGGCGCTCTCCTCAAAGTCCAGCTGGCCGCGCACCTCCACCCGACCCGTGCGCTGGTCGATGGCGAACAGGTCCCGCATGCGGTTGGAGATGTGGTTGCTGAAAGAGTAGGCGATCTCGCCGTTGGGGCCCTCGTCGGCGTCGCTGGCGTTGAGTTGGATGACCGGCGTGCCGACCGGCGCGTTCTCCGCCAGCGTCACCTCGTAGACGGGGCGTTCGAAGACGGGCACGTTGTCGTTGGAGTCCAGCACCCGCACCACCAGGAGCGCGGTGCCCGTCCTCGGGGGCTGGCCGCCGTCGGCCGCCGTCAGCACGTAGCGGTGGGCCGCCTGCCGCTCGCGGTCCAGCGGCTTCTCCAGCACCAGCTCGGCGAACTTGCTCCCGTCCGTCTGGCTCTGCACGTCCAGGCGGAAGAAGTTGTTGGCGGTCAGCTCGTAGCCGCTCAGCGAGTTGGAGCCCGAGTCCGGGTCCGAGGCGCCCTCCAGCGGGAAGCGCGTGCCGGGGGTGGCGCTCTCCGAGATCTCCACCGTCATGTCCGTCTCGGGGAAGCTGGGCGGGTGGTCGTTGATGTCCACCAGCTCGATCTCCACTCGGAAGAGCTCCAGGGGGTTCTCCAGGAACACCTCCATGTGAAGCTGGCAGCTGGCGCTCTGCTTGCAGATCTGCTCCCGGTCCATCTTCTCGTTGACGAACAGCACGCCGTTCTCCGTGTTCACCTCCAAGTAGGGCGTCCGAGAGCCGGCCACCACTTGGAAGTGTCGCGAGGCCAGTTTGGTGAGGTCCAGTCCCAGGTCCTCGGCGATGTTGCCCACCGAGGTGCCGCGCTCCGCCTCCTCCGGCACGGAGTAGCGAATTTGCCCCAGCGCTCCATGCGTCAGGCACAGGGCGATGAAAAAGGCGACCGTCGCCGGCCCGAGCGCACTGGAGGAGAACATTGGAGAAAAACCTCAAGCGGACCAAACGTTGCGGGAAACGCGCACAAAACTCCCCGCCGCGGCAGCGCGCAAGTCGTCGGGACAAATCTGAGCGAGGTGCGCATTAACGGGGGAACATCTTAACAACAAATACAAAATGCGCTTGTCATTTCCCGATTGCTTTTCGTCCTGGAATGATTGCCATGGACATTCCAGTAAAAAAAGAGAGAGAAAAGAAAAAGCCAGTGTATGGATGGAAGGGAAATTGTCAAAAAAGGAAATCCACTCAAGGAAAAGAAAAGTCAGTCATTTCACCCCCGAAATAGTGCGAACTTGTCCTGTTAGTTTTGCGGCTCCATCTCGCCGTTTTGCACTCTGCTTTTCCTCGGCGTCCTCTGCCTTCAGTCTGCTGTTTGCTCCCCTCTTCATGCGCACACGCACATACGCTCGCTCGCTCGCTCACTCGATCGCTCGCACGCACGCGCACGCCTCCCCATAGCCTCTGCGGTTGTAAATCACTCCGGGATGGCTCCCTATTGGTCGGCCTGGACTGCACACCCATGATGCCCCTCCGCCCACTTCTCCTCCATCTCGGTTTACATCCAACTGTGGTTGGCTTGCTTTCAAATACCTACTAATATCCTATATTAGATGTATTATATCGTGATGAAATATAGCTCTGCATGTTGCACATTTCAACCTTAATGAGGTTTTGACTAGAGAAATAATATGCCAAAGCAAGAAGGGCTAGTGAGGAAAGAAATGGTCATTTGTGATTCATCCATTTTTCATTCACGAGGGTCATGGGGGTGCTGGATCCTGGGTCAGCCAATTGTGGGCAGGAGATGGCAATCACAGCGTACAAGGAGACATATGACCAATCACAGCTGGGGGAAATTTAGAAGGTTCAATTAGCTTAGCATGCATGTTTGTGGGCTGTGGGAGGAAACCGGAGTAGCCAGAGAAAACCCACGCGGGCACAGAGGGAGCATGCAAACTACACGTGGTGAGATCGGAACACGTCGGGATTGAAACGTTCAATTTTAGAACGGTGCGTGTGGTCACGTTTTGCTGTAGTTTTTGGGTGGATGTGTGAATGTTTTACTTGTGACCCATATGTCGAAAATGTCTGAGTATGTTGGAGTGTTACCTTGTGTTTCGTTTGGTCTTCTTCACGGAGTAAGTCATGGTTTTGCCTCTTCATCGGCGTGTGTCTCCCGCACTTGAGTTGCCATTTTGGTCCCAGTGTTTATTGTATTTCAGTGTTCTAATCCAAAGTTGTGCAGCAGTACTTCCTTTGCCTTTTCCTCCGCTTCACGCATCCTTGCTTGTGTTCTCGCTTTGCACCCGAGGCAGAATACCCCAACAAAACGTGAAAGCGTGAAAGGATGCATTATTTCAAGCATGTTGAAGAAAAAAGTCAAATGATAACCCGGGGATAACCCACGGGCTAAGGTAACACCAGAAAAACGGATTTCTTACTTTTGTGGGGAAAAAAGGATAGCATTTGTTGCCTGTACGCTTGTAGCCGCCAAGTGGTATTGACCGTAATTAGGGCCCCCCACCGAGGCAGCGTAAATGCTCCTCAAATGGACTGGAAAAGGTCGAATCAACTCTGTAGCACAGCGGCAAATACAACAAAAGCTACTTTCTCTTGTATCTATAAATGCCAAAGTAGAGGGAAGAAGAAAAGACTCACGCTTCAATGTTGTCAGCAGTCAAAAGTAGACCCAGCGTTGGAGTTTCATGGCACCGGTGCTTGTGTACCATGCCGCTTTTCTACGTTTCCACTTTTTGGACACGATTGGAAGACGACACGAGCCGAGACAGGAAAAGAGAGAGAAAGAGAGAGAGAGTGAGAGACAGAGACAAATGCCTCCAAATTAGCGCACCGATCATTGACTGTACAGATAATTAATGTCGGATGACAATTTGTCCTAAGAGTAAATTTAAAGCAAATTAACAGGCGGTGGCCATGACGGCTCGGCGCTGCAATATCGCTCTCTTTTTTTTTTGTTGGGTTTCTCGGGACAGATTGAAGGTCAGAAGCAGGCGGTGGTGATTCATTGGTCTTCAGCCGGAATGGCCGGGCTCCAAACAAATCCATTGGCATCCATTAGGACTGACTGAGAGAGAGAGAAAGAGAGAAAGAGAGAGAGAGAGTCCCTCATTAATACTGCAACTAGTCCACGTCTCTTTTTGTCTCTTTTCCAGCTCTCGTTCTCATCATTTTTCCCCCCCGATGAATCTAATTATCAACACACTTAATATCTGTCTTAATTACTCACATTCCTTCCACCACTGCCTTAATTAATTGACTCCCTATTCCATTGAAATATCTCCTCTAATTATTGGGAAAATTAATTAATGGCATATTTATGCTAATGAAGCCGAGGCGTCGTCGCCGTCTTGGCCGATAAAATTCCCGGGTTTGGAATGTTTTGACGTACGCGGCGGTCCTCGTTATCTGCGCCTAATACGTCTGGTGGAATGAGTTTTCTTCCGTTTTGTGATTGTTGACTGGCTGGCTGGCTGGCTGGGAGGCATTCCATCCGATTAGAAGAAAAAAAATGCCACGATTGGCTCTGAAAAAGGCCAGAGCTGTCGTCAGGTTTGTCATTTTATTTGTCTTTTGAAGATCTTAAAGTCCTTTCCTCTGGCTTGGTGGCAGACAAAAGGCCAAGATAAAATGACCATAACAAGCTCAAAGGAGGATTTGCACTTCAATTATTCACTCAACGGCTCGAATATTCCAACAGACATTCAAATTTCACCATGGATTGTCATGACCGAAAAGTTGATTTGATTATGTGTTTACAAAGGATGTCTGGCCCTCCACTTTGGCCCAATTACGACATCAGATCTTTGTCCCACAACTGTGTTGTGGCGATGGTTGTCACCATGTTTATGCTGCGACTAAAAATAAAAGTGAATCAAGCAAATTTAAGGTTATACATTGGGGATAACTTTGAACAAAAATGGTCTGATCTTCAAGGCAACTTAAAGGAAGGAAATATGATGGATAGAATAATGTGGTTCCTCTACTTGGGACATTGATACGTTCCAGAAGCAATGTTGTAACTTGCAGTCCAGACATATTTTACATTAAATTGGCACAATTCATTCCACCATTCAACCCTTTAAAAATGACAAAAGAATAACAATTCTGCATGAAATATGTATGCAAATGTATGTATGTGTGAAGCTCCCCTTAGTCAATGGGAGGCCAGTGAGGTGTTGGGAAATAACCAATGGGAAAGGCAAAGAAAAGGAAGTTTGATTTTGTTTACCGTTTCCTAGCTTGGAATGTTTGCGTGAGTTGGGACCATAGCAGCTTTTTGTCACCTGAATATTTCATTTCAAACTCAGTAAAAGTGCTGCATTTTTGGAAAAAAATCAAATCTTAGGGGAAAGCGACCGTGGCTTTAGTTTGGCAGGTAAAATAGATTTCTTTTGTTTATGTTTATTTGGAGTGACATCCCAGAGTAAAGTCATGAAACGCAGGCGTAAAATAATGGAAATGACACCAAGCAGAACGGCAAAAGAAGAAGAAGAAGAAGAAGAAGATTGTGGAGGCCCCGACCCGCAAAGACGGCAAAAACAGGCCAACGTGGCCCGGCTCATCCGAGCATGTCCTCCGCCGGAGACGCGTTCAACTCTGCAGGGATGGCGAGACACCATTTATGAAGGAGAAAAGCCGTGATTTCTTCTGACAAGAAGAAAGAAAGAAAGAAAAAAAAAAGAAAAGAGAAGCCTTTCTTTGTGTGTGAACATCGAAATGGGCCAGTCAAGTGCTCGTGTCCTCTGAGGCATTTTAATTATGAATAGCAAATGAGAAAGAATAGATTTCTTTCTTTTCTTTTTTTTTCTTCCCTGTGTTCCTCCAAATGAAGTCTATGACAATGTCATTAGGACATTTAGAAATTAAAGCTATTCTTTGTACTGGGCCAGTACTTTTTCCCCGGACGGAATAGTACTCCAAATACTTCTTTTGAAAGTTTCTCCCGATATCACATATAAACAAGGCACGATTTCATTTTTAGAAGTGCTTTTGTCCATTATAACAAACTTGAGCTGGTTACATCTCAGCTGCCCTATTTTTTTGGTGTGTTAAAAGATGGGATGGCTTACTATTTATCAAGAAATGCTGACTATACGCAAGATAAATCCCAAAAACGCCGGCTATCCATCCATCCATCCTTTTTTGCTTTTTGGGTGGCGTGTTTGGCAGTTTGAGGGGAAATGCCCCAATTTTCCTGTTACTTGACATCAACGTGCTCATTGATCTTTGCCTTCCATTTGCCGCAGGCAGAAATGTCACTTTTTTAAGAAGCATCCAGCGGATATATCGCTAATTATTTTGGAAAACGAGCATTCCGTAAACAGCTCAGCGTGAGTGCGCGTCGGTCCTAAACAACTGCCAAATCTTAAAGCGATTACACGATCTATGAACTTGACTCATGCGGAAATTGTAATTAGGAAACAATAAGTAGCAAAAAATGACTTCAGTCCATGTTAGAAACATAATGGATGCCTATTTTGGTACCAATACATGTCTTTTTATGATCAAATACTAAATGTAAAGAATTTATTTTCAACATTGCTTACCTTGGTCAGGGTGGCAGGATGTCAGTGCAAATCCCACCAAAGTTTGGGCCAAAGGCATACTGTCCTCAGTCAGGGTTTCAAGATCATTTGAAATAGACAATTCCAAATGTTACATACAGATTTGTCATTTAAGGGAAGTGTAAAAAAAAAAGAGGAATCAAATATAAAAGCCAAGCAAAGCGAGAATATTTGACGGCGGCCCCAAACGAGAAGCAGCTGTGCGCGTGATCTTTCCGTCTTCAAGACAGGCATAAAGATTTGAAACGCCGGCTGAATATTTCATGTCAAGGTGCTACCAAAGTGTTGGCTGCCATCTGGATCTCCGGGTGACGTTCTTTCATTTTCCAGGGAAGACGTCAAGAGACTTTTCCTTCTTCTGACATCCCATTGGTCAAAATCTCATGTCCCTTTCCCTTTGTTTACTCTTGATCTCTTTCTTCCCATCTACAAACATTGAGCAGGACTCTCAGTTTAAGCAGATTTTCCTTGGCGTTCCACCATCTTGAAACCTATTTTTGGGCCAAAAAACTCAACTTCATGGCTGCCACTGACGCCATTGGACCTCCTGTCTATTTTCCCCCCTTCATTGCTCATTCTTCAGCTAAAAAAAAACAATAACTTGACCCCCTGTGGAAAATTGAGGAAGCTCGTTTGGGGGCTCCCGAAGAATGGCTTGGCGCTCTGGGGAAAAGGCCTCCATGGCTGGCAAAGCGTGGTTGGTACGGCGCCACGGTCGCCGTGTGCCGAGGGCTCCCCGCGGCGCTGTTTATTCGCACAGCAAGCGCCGCTGTTGGCACTGCTTGGAGGATGGCTTGGCCGCTCGTCTCCATCCTTGAGAGTCTGGCGCGTTCTGGCGCATTTTGGCGCTTTGGACTACCTGCTCCATGTCGAATTGGATGACCTGCTTGAAATTTCCGCTCCCTGAATCTAACCTGATGCCCGTGCTCGATTGAATGTTTTTCTCGTTGTGCTGGCGGCCCATTCAGGTGTACCGCCGCCAGCGCGCCGGGATAGGCTCCGGCACCCCCACAACCCCATAAGCAGTATGGAAAATGAAGGAATTTTTCATACCTGTCAATTTATACTTATAAATCTGGTTTTACCCATTTGGTAGCCCAGGAAATGGAATGGTGAAGAAGCAAGCAAACAAGCAAGCAGGCAAGCAAAGTGGACTGGTGGAGCCACAAAGCACGTTTCCATTCGCGCGCACATATTCTTCCAGCAACGAACTGGGCTATATTAGGAGATTTTTCAGCTCGCAAAGAGGATGTTCCCTATTTGGCTGGCTGGGTATCAGCAGCCGCCATCTGCATCTCCACATTCTGCACATTCTGCCCTTCTTTTGCAGCCTCCAAAAGATTGAGAAAGGCAAGCAGGCGGGCAGGCAGGCAGAGAGACAGACTCCTAAAAGCTTGGCATGACGCGCTCGCTGGAACAAATGGGATTTTGCTTTTCTTTGATCTTTATTTTCAATCTGATGCCATCTGCATGCCGACTAAAAAGCCCTGCTGCCCTTCTGCAGATGACCCAGCTTTATTAATATTCAAATGAGAATTATTCTTCAAAGAGCACGCCAGACTCTCCTGTATATATCTGCTGTTAAATGCCTGCTATTTGGGGGGTCGGGCGGGGTGGCTCTCCTCTTTTTGTCCGCTTTAGCGGCTCCGTCAAAAACACTCACGTCTAATATTTCAGGATACTATCTTAAATGTACTGGCTTGCTCTATTTTCGTCTGAAAGTGGACGCCATTAAAATGGCAGACAAATGATGAGATGTGGTGTAACCAAGTTTTTGGTTGCAGGTTGTCGTCACGAACGGAGATTTGCGGGCGTTCCGGCGCGACTGAGATGATCAAAGAGAGAGCGAAAGAGAGAGAGAGAAGCCATCCCCAGAAAGGTAGGAAATTCTCCTTGTGCTTTTGGCCAAGAAGCACATCTAATCCCGTTTGTCAGATTCTCTCACACTGCTGCTCAAAGTTGAATTTCAAAGTCAATTCCAGTATGTCACATTTCAACCTACAAATGTACTTTCATGCAAAAACGTCAAAAGTCGTCAGCGGGAGATGAAAATATGAAACAGAACATGTGCTTTTGCCAACAGAATAAATCCACTCCGAAATAACCTTGACGTTTTAGGCATTTTTACACCGTTGCGTCAAGCACTTATTGCTAAGAAAATGATCATCTTTAACCATCCCGTTCTCCCATACAATTATCATCCATCTGAGGATAATAATGGCGACATTTCCAACAGGTAATCCAAAAATACCTGGAAAAAATGCCGTTATGAGGTCAAAACAAAAGCACATCTTTAGTGTTAAAAGGGCTAAAAAGAAAAGTTTGTCCGGCGCCATTTTCTCCTGCTTCCGCTAAACATGTAAAGGCTTAAATAATAGAAATACGGCTGCCGGGCATATGTGGTCCTCAAAGTCCCGCTCGGTTCGGAGCCCCTGGAAAAGCGACGTGGCTACTCAAGTGATGAGTGGCTTCTGTGCTTTAAGCAGCAGACGCTCATTCCCGAGTCTGCCTCGGAAACAAATCTCATCCCGGAGGACTTTGGATTTCAAACATTTATGCCGCTTGCTCCTTTGCATATTTCCTCACTGAGCTGCAATGGTTCAAGTAGGACACAACGACTCATCAACACGTGCTAACTTGCTTCCAAAACATATTTTTAGCATGCCAAAATGATCAAGTCCAAAAGATGTTCATTCTCACCACTTTATTTGGATCGCTTTGCTTTTTCTAATTGGCCCTGCTCCAAGTTGTTGCTAGTGGGGGGTTTTCGGGGTCTGGGTCGTTTGGCACCAAGTTGGCAGGTGGGGCAAGTTGCGTCGCCTCCCGTGGCGTCACCGCCGGAGAGGCTCGTTAAAAGAGCCCGATATGCGCATTCAAAATCAATGAATCACAGAATTGCACCTCGTGGTTTTTTGTTATTTCCTGTTCTGTTTTGGTCGCAGTTCATTAGGGGCGTTTCTGGGTGGCTTGTCGTTGCGGATCGTTTCCGATTGATTTTGGGTGAGTCAGAAGTGGGGAGGACTGAAGAGGACTAAAAAGGACATAAGTGGACTGAAGAGGACTGAAAGCGGCAGGGTAGAAACAGCCGTGAACAGCAGACAGACAGTCTGACAAGAAGTGACAAATACTGATTTGAAATACATAGACAGACTTGGCTTGACGGGGCAATTGGCAACACCTGGGCCAGCGGGAGATTAGGAGTCTTGTTTGTTCAAATGACCTAAAGGTCAAGGTTACATCAGACTTCATTTACAGGCAAGACAACAAAGTCGTGCTGGCTTCCCTTTCAGATTCTCATCTCCCGAACACCACTTTTGACGTCATCGTCTGGGCCGGCGGGGGTGGGTGAGTACATTTTAAAACAATCTATCCATTCATGGTCAGGGTCTACCAAACTTTTTGGGAAACACAATATTGCCTCTTATCGCCATTTCCGCATCTTGTCAGAATTAAGAGTAACCTGGTGGATGGAATTAGAATGTAACTGTTGACAAAATACAATATCATGTGTCAGTGCAACACTCTTCAAAAACGACCCACATTTTGTTGCGCTCCCATTAAGGTTGTTCATGTTATTTGGTTTAATAGGAGAAAGCAGTGGGCGGAAATTGGTTGAGGCGGGGAGACAAAAGGAAAGGAAGAACAAACAAAAACATCATTAAATAGCACAGGACGTAAATTTCAGGCCACTCGGTCTGTCGGAGCGTTTATTTGTAAAAAGCGCCGTTAGTTGTAGGCTGGGCAATTGCTCCGAATTGTTTCCAATGCAGCTTTTGCAGGATTTCAAAATGAAAACAAGGGCACTAAGTGCAATCATATTTTGAAGTGGCTGTACGTATTTTGTAGACTCTGCGCAGGCTGGGATCTGGCCACGCCCTGCCGCGCAAAAGAAGCGTGGCAACCCAAATGGAGTTTTAATGTTTGCTCTATAATTAGATTAAATCAAGTCCAAGTGTAGCGTTTTGCCTAAGGTGACTCATTAATGTGTGCAGAATTATATTTTAAAGCAAATTACCAGCTCTGCCATTTCATCTGGAGCAGGATTTGCATAATGTTCCTTTTTTAAATATGTATATTAATGAATCGCGCGCAACTTTAGAGGAAAGTGCATTAGTACACATTTAGGCGGCACCCGCAGGCCCGGCAACATTGGCGTCCCATCGTCCCATCGTCGCTAACCCGCATCGCAGACATAAACTAGTTTCAGAGCTATTCCTTTTATTCCAGGCCAATCAAATCCAGAGATCAATTTCTCTGCTAGTCAAATGCTATTGGTAGATGATTTCTATTGGTGCGGCGTGGCAAAATTGAGGTAAAAAAACGGATCCTATATGGAGTCAAAATCCATCTCGGCAGCTTTTTTTAACCCAGTAGTTTGAAAGTGGGCAGCAAAAGTAGTGTGTTGGAAAGGAAGAAATCAATGTGGAGCAGGTCTCTTCCTGTAAAGATGTGCCAAAGGCCACCTCCTCCTTCAACAGAAATGCTGCCATCGCACGCAGGCTGCCTCCTGCAACCCCACTTACATCCTCCATCCTTGTAAACCTACACTCGTGTTGGAATCTCTTCCCACTCAATATGTAAGGGCCTCTGAGCCTGGTGGCTATCCGCTACTTATTCACATCAATCATGAAGCAAATGCAATTTGCACTTTTTTTTTCTCCCCTGCCTGATTTTATTCTAATCCATCCATTTCCTCAGCCACTCATCCTCGCTAGGTTAATTCTGTCACTCTGGACGGACCGCCCCCATTCCCGCGAGCAAACCGCCCGCCGGAGCCGTCGCCGGTCTAAAATGCAGTCGGAAACGTTTCCTTCCATTTCCCTACGCTTTGCTTTTTGCAGCGATGGAATGAACGTCGGCCGCCAAGGCTCCCGAGCGCGTGTCATTCAATTAGTCATTTAACAAGGCGGTATCAAAGTGTGATTTGTCACAGGCGGATGACTTTGCGGGTGACTCGGTAAGCCCCGCTGTGTGGAGAAATAGTTCCAAGCGCTGGGGCGCTAAGGGGGTCAGGGTGGCTGCGCTTGATCCAGGAAAAAAAGTCATCCTGATCATTCTATTGGCAGGCAAAAGGAGAGTGGGACCTTGGGTGGAAGTGTTCAAGATCAATGTATCACTTAACGAGCAGCTGTTACAGCTCGACAATGTTGCTCCAAACGCCACACGTGAGATGAAATCCTCACTAAAAGAGCCACATATAGGTTTTGCAAAATAAAGACAAGGAATCGCCATTTGAGAGAAGCACAAAGCACCTTGGCGATTGACGTATCGAGCAGAAGCGCTTCAAATGATGTCTGTGCTTTTCAGCATTTTCAGCTGTTCAAACAGTTTCACGTTTTATTCTAAGAACATCCCAATTTTTTTGGTAACATTTTCAGCGCTCGCCGGGCCAAAATCGAAAGCAAATGACTCATCTCGTGTGTATTATAAAGCTCTACTCGTTTTTTTTTTGTCATCCATTTCATGACTGGGGCTGCGTAAATGAAACGTAAACTAACTTCACAACCGTTGAAGTCACTCGTTTGTACGGAGCCCTCCAAAAGCGTCATTTGGCGCACATTTCCATTAGCGCTTTCCAAATATGGTAGAAGATTCCAATTAAGCAACAAGCCAGTGAAAGAAAGGGAGAGAATAGTAGCACAGCTGTTTGTATATACAGTCATTAAGTGGAAAAACACGTTGCCCTCGTTCTTTTTAATGACTCATTTACTCGTCGAGCAGGCCCAGTCAATATGATATAACAAATGCTAACAATGATTAGGCCTTAGGATTTTTTTTTAATTAATCCCGGGAGAATACGTTAGTGGGATTCTCGCTCTTCCCCGTGCCTGTCGGCGAAGGGCAACGGGGAGATGCGCCGTAAATAGCAAATACGTTTCTCCTCTTAACATCTGCGTTGACGCCGCTTTTTATTTTTGGATTCACCGGCAGAAAGAGCAAGAGAAAAGTCCCGCGTGTTGGAAAATGGCAACTTTGGATGCTGGGTCTGTGACAGGAAAAGCTAGAAAGTGGCTTGACGTGACGATCGGGAGGAATGGAATATATTTACCGTGTGTGCGGGTGGAAAGGAAGCAAGTTTGAAATGAATTTACGCCGGGCCTGATGTCGGCAGGGAGGAATGAAATAGGGCTTATTTTAAAAGCCACGCTGGCTAAAAGTGTGTTGGAGGTGAAAAGAGCGTCCCAGGGATAAGCTTGAAACTTTAAATGAAAAGGTGCTCTGTGATGTACGAGTCGTCGTTATCGCCCCCGGCTAGGATGTGAGGAGAGAGGAGTGAGAGAGAAAAAAAATTGGACGGCGGTCGGAAGGAGAAGTTGGTGGTGGCGGAGAGAATGTCAACACCAAAAAAGGGGAGGCTTATAGTTGGCTTTTTCTACAAGAGTCAAATTGAAGTGACAGCCTTGAGATAGTATTTCACCACAAAAAAAAAACAAAAAAAAAACAAACACAACTGATTGGAATGTTAAGTCTAGCCGACGCCAACACTCTGTTTTTCATCCAGGCTGTTTGGCAAGAATGTCAAACAAGATCGTCGGGTCAAGAGACGTTGCGGTCGGTGCAAGAGGCGGAAGCGTATGCCTATGTATATTGACTTGAAATTGTGGAATCGGGAAGGAACGCATGCATACATGCCAGGACTTCCCAACTCACGCCAAGCACACGAGCTCGGTTACGTGCACCATGGCATGTGTATATAGACGTACTAAGTGTGGAGGCCTGACTTGTCTCATCGAGATTCGGGGGAGGCTTCAAGGAGGAATACATTATCAAAGCGGGATAGACTCTAAACCCCTCTTCATACATATTCAATTATTCAGACATTGCAAACTTAACTCAAAGTCAATGATAAATGCAGCGCAGTCGCCACAGTGTGAAAGCACACTTCATTAGCTCGGCGTCAATGCAACAGAGACAAAAATAACAAACAGAATAATGAGGCCTTGCCGGGCCGGGGGTGGCGCTGGCGCTGGCGGGGAAATTGCACTACTGTGTGGGTACCACTTAAGAGCATCCTTTCTTTCACCTTTGACTTGTTTGCTCTCTCTAGCGTGAATTTGGGTGACATTTTGGAGCAAGTTAACGACTACCATCGAGCCCTTTCCATTGCTCTGGAAAATAACAACAATAATAATCCTCACCTGCCGAGTGGTTAGCGCGTCGGCCTCACAGTTTTCGGGTTCAAGTCCAGGTCGCTCCACCTTTTGTGGAGTTGGCATGTCCCCCCCGGGCCCCTGTGGGTTCTCTCCGGGTACTCCGTTTCCTCCAGCACTCCAAAAATGGTAGGCTGCTTGGACAATGTCCAATGCCTCAAGGTACGAGCGTGAGCGTCAATGGTTGTTTGTCTCCCCGTGCCCTGCCATTGGCTGGCCACCAATCTCCGCTGGGATAGGCTCTGGCACCCCCCGGAACCCTAGTGAGGATAGAGAGGTTAGAAAATGAATGAATGGAAGAGTCCTTAGCGTTCCAAAAGGACTTTTTCCTTGTGATCGGGCCCTAATTGACCTCCCCGTATCCTCACAGATTGCATTTTAGTTGGATTTATTTCAAGTTTATACATTAGTATGGAACACACACACACACACATACAAACACACACACACATACAAACACACACACACACACGCATGCATTCATTCTTTGAAACACAATATGTTGGAATGTCTGGGGCCAGGTGGCCGACTGGTGCCCTTGGTCAAAGTGAGTGGAAAAAGCAAGCAATTTATTCAATGCAAATACATTTGCCCGAGTTAAAATATGCCATTGTTCTTTTCCAATGTGGCAGGAAGACATTTGAAATAAAGAAGCCCCTTGAGAAGTTCTCTCATTTAAATGCACTATATACAACTTGATGTTTAACTCTGCTTAGATAATTAGGCCTGCTAAATTATTCAGACAATCTGTCGAATCAACTTTAAATCAGACTGCGTTTTTTTTTTGTTTGTTAAAGAGGCAGGCAAAAGATTCCACACTTTTAGACATTAAAATCAAGTTAGTTTAGCGTGCTAATTCATTCCAAATTAAAAAGTGGAAATGTACTATGTGCTATCATTTTGCAAACTGGTCTTTTCCCACATAGAAAGGACTGAACTTGGGATCAAACCTTGTAATATTTGAAATATTCCATAAAATAGAGATTAAGTTAGTTGAGAATGTGACTTAAAATCCTCCAAAAATATATATGTATATAGTACATTTTTGAATTGTCAAGAAAAGAACTGTTAAATAGGAAAAAGGTGCCTTTTTCTCTAGCTCCATTCAGGCACCACCTTGCGCTGTGCACACACAAAAACAAACAAATGACAAAGTGATGAGGCTCTTGGCCCTGGGGAGAGAAGAAGAAAAAAAAAGCCACATGTCTGAATGCCGATGAGCTTTTCTATTTATTTATTTATTTATTTTTACCAACTGCAACGGCGTCTTTCACAACTCCAGAGGTGAAATCTTTCCACGTTGCCCTCGTAAACAGTCGGCAAACGTCACCAGTCCTTGTTTTTATTCCTGCCGCCGCCACGGCCAAAGACAGTATAAATAAAAGAAATAAATAAAGTGAACGTATGTGTTCCCGAGCCCACCTGTTCAGCGGACAAGATCTTTTGGTGGCAAAGCAAGGTTAAAATAGTACCTCAACAGATGCTTCTTTCCCAAAGCTTCTTGCTTCTTCTTCTTCTTCTTCTTCTTCTTCTTCTTCTGGCGTAGGTCAGAGGTCAAGTGGCGACACAGCTGCCACCCGTCAAAGCCAATTACATTTTCATATTCACATTGTTCAAAGCACACACGAATGCACGCTGGGTTGTGATATTCTGTTTTATATACTTCAACGCTCCCTGTGCCCGAATCGGAGACGGAAAAGATGCGTAGTTACCCGATTTTTTTTTCTTCCGACTAAACGTCCCAGCTGGGCACCATTTTCGCTCGCCTAAGCATGAATGTTTGAAATTGATCACAAATCAAGAACAAACATTCGAGTCATTATAAAAAGGGGCTTAAACAATGATGAAATAATCACCCGGATCATTTTCACATCCGACACGAAGGACCACCGACAAGACTCGGCCGTTGTTGATGAAATGAAAGCAACGGATACCCAAAATAACCCAGAGGAGGAACCTGACGCCCACCGGTTCAGTCAAATTAGCATAGCAGCCGGGGATTAGTTAGTCAATCCAGTCTATTCAATCTCGTCCAATGGTTTCTCAGCGCCGCATTCAAAAGACAACTTAATACGTCTCTACTCTTCTTTAGCTGATTAAAAAGAAAGAGATAGAGTGCCAGCTAAGAAATTGAAACCCAACTTTCGAATGGACAACGTTTAAAGTTTAAAATCAGTACAGACTTTCAAAATTCAGGATATCGTATTTTTTGGATTAGGAATCACGTGGGAATATACCAGACAAAAATCTGGAACCTTTTTTTTTCAGGCTCTTAATTGATAAGAAAACAAAACTAAATATGTTACATTAATAGTGTGATATTGTACAACAGACAAAATGGATAGTTACATAAGATGTTGCCAATGTGCCGGAAAAGGGCAAAAGATTTAAGGCAAACTATGATAAAAGCCCGAATTATAGTCCAGAAAATGAGGTAATATTTGAAGTCCTTCTCCATGAAAGAGGCATACTTCATTTTAATATAGCCAAGCAATATGCGCCTGACTTTGAAGTCCACATTCAATCTAAGTAAAGGGGAAGAATGATCCTGGTGATACTTTGTAAAATGCTGTGAAAATAGCAAAAAGTGGATTGAAAAGGCAAGCGTGATCCTGGGCAAGCAAGCAAGCAAGCAACGGGGGCCATTCACGTGTTGCTTTAACAAATGGATCTTTTGTGGCCGCTGCTCTCGGCCTCTGCATCCATCTTCACAGCACCAATTGGAATACTTAAATGTTCTCATTAGAACGTTCTCCCATTTATCTTCAGGCGCTCCTTTTTCTTCTTAATATTCTTCCAGCCTGAATTCCTCTCAAGCGATGCATTATTCTTAGGCCGGGGTTCATTGTTCTTTCGCTATATATATATATATATATATATATATATTATAATCCCACTCTTTGTCCGATATATTGGCTAATTTGTAGCAACTCGTCTAGCAGCATTCCATTTCACGACCTTTTTTTAGCCAAAATAAATGACTCTGAAATCGGGGAAAAAAATATGCTGACATTATGGTGTCATCTTGCCACACATTTCCTAAAATCAGCTTTTCAAACGTAGGAGGCAGAATGATTAAATATAATAAAATATTAGTTGTTGTTGAGGGGCATGCCAACCCAATAAATGTTTTAGACAAAATGACAAGGATTCAGAATCTAAAATGGAAGGACTGGAATGTGGTGAACGTATGATTATTCCTCTTTTAACAAACGGAGAAGCCTTTTGGCAGCTTGCTCCATTCTGGGGACCCCGACCGCTACTTTCCATTAGTTTAGAAGAGCGCCAGTACCGAGACCCCTCCCACACAGTCACACACTTACACACACACACACATGGAAACATACACACAGACACACACCCCACAAACACACACCCCACACACACCCCACACACACACCTTTCTCCCGTCAAGTATATCCCCGAGAGAGAGAGCGCGCTTTAACTGTGTTTTACCCCAGTGCACTCTGCAAATTGTTCGCTGAGAAGGCCTAAGCCTTTAAGCCCAGTCGATTACATTCTCACAGATTTTGCTGTCAATCTCCAAGTATTTACCAGCGGGGCTTATTATTCCCCTCCATCCTTTTCCTTCACACGCGTCCCAAATCTCTGACGTAAGTAATTGTTCCCGTCACTTTTGTTTTAAACTAAAGGATGTTCCAAAATATATTCACCTGCAGTCCTTGTGCTCAAAAAAATGATGCTTTCCATCACTCTTTCTCAGCTAAAGGACCTGAAAATATATCAACTTTCAACTTTATCTCCATATTCGCAAGTTTAGTCATCGGGGCAGTCGCTCGTTTACGGTCTATCGTGGCATCTTTGCCAGGAAAAGCTGAACGGAAAATGAATATTAAATATAGCATCTTTTGTTAGGGTTAGTTGGGGTTTTAGCTTGGTTTGTTTGCTTTCCACATCTTGAGTCCCCCTGGCTTCCCTTCCTCTTGTAACCAGCTGCGTGTACTAGATGCTACTCACAAAAAAAAATTGAAACAGACATTAGAGGCAGATATCATGCTAATGGTACTTACATTTTTCTTTTGGATAACCTGGAGCCTAAAAAGAACAAAACATTACAAGAAGTTGACAGTCAAACAATACTAAAAGACACATTTAAGTCACAATCTAGGAAATAAGTGCGAATTACAGTCAGGAAAATACGATTTCACTTGAGTCACAGACTAGGCCAAAATATGACAAAATGGTGTGATTTTTAGTCCAGAAAATGCAGTAATTTGAGGTTGTATTCTAATTTGATCCTGCCAAGGCTGCCAATTAGAATTCGCAGTGTTCTTTTATTTACTTTGACCCTGGCCAGATCTGATCTGATGGTGCACTAATAAAGACCAATAAAGAGGAAAGTCACGTAGGAAACAACTGACACGGCGAGTCAATTGGCGGGTTAAAGTCCCACCACCTTGTTTTGTGTGGACAAATGTTTGGCCTGCACATTTTCCAGGGCGCCGTGCAATATTTGAAATGTCAAAAGGATTAGCATTTTTCACTTGTCGCTGACAAGGACGTCTACAGGGACGGACGGAGCTGTCGAGGGGTGGGGGGGCGCTTATTCGCTCATTCGCTGGATGGCTGGCATTACAGATGTGCCGTTTGCTGACTTGACAGCCCAGAGGATCCACGCAATTGACCGAGGACCAGAGAGGAGCTTCATAGACTTTGACATTTGCCCAGAGTGCCAGTCCACCACACCAGATGGCGGCTGGATCAGATCCGCTTGGTGCGGCCGCAAAGCGTAACTCACAGAATTTAGAGTAGTTGGCCGTCCTTATTTTAGAAAGAACACCGTGTTTTTTTTTTTTTCTCTCCAACGGGCGACTGCCAAAGGGGGGCAGGAGTCTATTAGGAGCGGGCCATGTCTCCGTTTAATTATTTCTGCTCGGAGAATGAGCTGCGGAATTAGAGAAATTAGGCCAGGGAGTCAAACTAGGGGGGGCCGACGCGGTCGGCCGGGATGTGGCCCGACAACCGACCAGTTTGACACCACGGAATTAGCCTTGGAAACAATTAACGTGCGCAAAATTCCTCCCTTGAGTTCAATTTTGAAGGAGCCACTGATATGATGGCTCCTCCAAATACGGATCGGGTGAGGATCTACGTGTTGGCACGTCCAAACACATTTTCTTTCTGTAAAGGTAGCATTTAACAGAGTTCACGTCAGGCTAACAGATGACGAATATGAGATGATATGTCATCGTGTCAAGTGAGCTGACTGTCACTTTGTTTTGCTCTAATTTGCCCTTTTAGTTTGTGTCGGAGATCTAAATTGGTTTGGATGCCGGTTACCCAGTTGCCAGCTTGCCAGGAGAAGAGTCACATGGGCACAACTAGCAAATATGTACGTATTTCTCAGACAGCGGGTATTGCATTTCCTCTGCAGAGTGCGGGGCACAAGTACACAAAGGACCAAATGACAGCTCGGGACCATTTCCAATGTTCCATGGGGAGTGGATGGGAATCAGAACGCCCGGGTAGAAACCACATCCCCGCAAGTTCAGAAGCAGGGACGTAAGCCTCCAACTCAGAACTGCGAGGTGGACGTAGTGGGGGGAAGCAAGCCAAATGGATGAGCTCCCATGTTGGAAATGGGGACTTTGGGTGGATCTGGCCAAGGCACGGCTATTTGCCGAAGCAGAACCAATGGGACGCGTGGCTGGGCGAGCCATTCACAGCCTTCCTTCCTTCCTACCTCCCTCCCTCCCTCCCTCCCTTTCTCCCTCCCTCCCTCCCTCCCTCCATCCCAAAAGCCTCTCTTACCCGTCTTGAATTCAGCCCGGATCCCGGCCGGAGTGGACTCCCTCTACCCTTTTCACAGCAGTTCAAAATCAAAGAGCATAGGGTTGACTACACCCATCACATGCTTTTAACGCCGCCTTGCTGAGTGGAAGAGAAAAGTGCACGGCTGTCTGAGAGGGATGAACTGCGACAGCGCGAGGCTGCACAATTTGATCCGTGAATTAGGGGCGTGAGCATTGTACAAAATTAAACGGCTCACTTTCATGCGGGCTGTCAGCCATTGTTAGCCCGCCTTTACTCTGGCAAATGTGCAACACACACACACATCACCCACACACACACCCACCCACATACCCACCCCCACACAGACGGCGTATACATTGACATGCCCGCATTGGGGGCTGTCTGATCTCATGTGAACTCATTCCACTCAAAAATTAATCAGCACCCAAAGATGAACCTTTAATAGAAAGATTGCAGGCACATTGTGGCAAGAGAAAAATCGAACATGACTTGAACAAATAGCCAGTGTGTACACTTGAATGGAGGGTTTATTGTCCTTTGTGTTCTTAAATCTGCTCATTCATTAGCCGCACATGGCGAGTCCTCCAGGGTGACGGGGTGCCGGAGCCTTTCCTAGCTGTAATGTACGTCGATAGTGGAAATGGTGCAACATAGGGGTGGGCCATTCGTACCCGGTTTCGATATACATAGGGGTGGGTCATTCGTACCCGGTTTCGATATTGGCAGGCTAGTGGTTTCGCAAGGCCAATTTCAAATGGCATTTGAGCTTTGTTGACGACAACCGTCTTCTTTGCTAATAAACCCGGGACAAAAACCTCTGTCTGAGGGTCTTAGTGTCTCACAGGCGTGCCAGCCAAGCCAAGCGAGACATGACGTTTGACAAGATGTTACAATTTATATTTCATACAACAGGCTGCGTCGAGTATCACATGTCAAGCGCTATAAAGTCATCTTGTTGATTGTTCTTTAATAATTTGTTGACACCACTCATGGAAGAATGCGGGATGCTGTTATTGTTGCTTTTTCAATTTTTTATTTTCACTTTGCACTCGCGCATTCATTTCAAAGAGCTTTCTAAAACAAGTTAAGTTGAGAATGACTGTTTTTCAAAAAAATGAAAAGAGAAAAAAATCATTGAAATCTTTCTTTTTACTTGTGATTACTTTTGGCTATGATAGAGAAGATTACAAAAAAACCTGCTTGAACACATTGACTTTGGAACTCTCCCAAAATGACATTCTTCAGAAATAACTTCTTAGTAAAAACATGCAAGGCGTAAATAACAGTAAACAACAGAAAACAAAAGACATTTGACGGTATACAGCAACGGATTTCATGTTCCAATACATAATATATTTTGTTGTAATGTAGCAAAGATAGAGTCTATAGAATATTTTGAACATTTATGCTCTGAAGAAGCCAAAGGACTTCACACAGTAACAAAAGCCAGGGGGCCCCTTTCATCCGTCCTGTTTTGTCTGGAAAGCCCAATCGACGCAGCACGCTAGCCACGCAATCCCGATCCCGGCGTTTTCCACATTTGCGCCACAATATGGTACGTTAATATAGCCCTGGCAGGTAAATCAAACAAGAGGGAACAAAGGCAGAAGAGGCTCGGGAGACTCCGTTTCCACGCTGCGGCGGAATGGAGCGGGCGGGAGCGGGCGGGCGGGAGCTGCGTGATGATGCGCTTTCAATAGAACCTCATAAAGCCACGGCGCCGCCTGTTTATTCCAAAAGCCGGGCAAATCTCTTGCCTTTCTGGGTCATTCCAGCCCCTCATCAGAAAACACCGCAGGTTGCTGACAGACCAGAAAACACGGGGACTGACAGTCTCCCCCTTCCCTTCCCTTCCTTTCGCTTTGCTTTTGCTAGTACCCAGAGAAGCAAAGTTTGCCATCTGAGTGACGTCTTAGACGGTTGAGGGAGAACGTCAGATATGACGTGGGATTGGAAAGGGCTTCCTTCTCATTCCCACGCTTGATTTTTGGAGAGAAAATATGGGCTCCCGTGTCGGAAGAATGATCACAGGTGCGTAGCCAAGCTGTCTGCTAACTGTGGGGAAAAGACATTTTGCGCTTCTGCCTTCTAGGAAGAATTTCACAAGAGATTTTCTCTGTCTTGTCCTTCCCCTTTCTGCAAGTTGCCAAGAAGACCGTAAGCAAATGTGTTTTTCAAAAGGAATCCGTTCTGCGATATCACATTGCACGCTTCTCTGCAACCAAGGACATTTCCCGAATACGGGATCAAATAAACTTCTAATCTCATCTGGCGTCCATTCAAAATCCATCCCAATCAATTTCGAGTTATCGGTGGAAATAGTGCCGAATTGCGATCGGATAGAATGCTACGGACAGATTTGAGGCAAGACGCAGGCCCGGGCGTAAGGTCCGAATCCCGCTCCAAATGACTTTAGGACAGTTTGAAATGCAAGAAGGAAATTGTGATGCTCGGAAAAGTTTTCACTGGCACGGCGCCCATTTGCCTTCTCCCTCCCTGAAACAATTGCTAAGCAACTGCTGTGGACCAATGCGGCCAACTCTTCTACAAAGCGGGGAATCTCAAGCACCGGCGTGCTCTGTCCAACGCCACGTTAGCCTCCTCCTTTTCGCTAAATCCTATATCTGCTGTGTGTCGTCAGGCAGCAAACAGGGGGACGGCCACACCTACTCTAATTACAATCCAATCGGGCAATTCTCGTTACGTGGTGCGCCCCTGAAAACGAGGGCATACTTCAATGAAAACGATTGCGGTGAAAAACGGCACGGTGGGCGAGTGCTTGGCGACCTTTTGACCTTCCCGTGCCAAGTTTGCCAGGTTTAGGGTTAGGCTAAATGGCTAAAAGGCTCATTTGATGACCCTGCCGTTGGCTGGCGAGCCCATTGGCCTGCTGGCCATTGTGAAATGGTATGGGCTCCAACACCCCCGCAAAACTCACGAGGATCATCGGAAGGGGGAAGGAATGAATTATTTTCCCAGTCAAAAGTAAAAAGTTGTGAACTGAAACGAAACACAAATGAAATCATGAAAGATGCCATCTCTTGAAACAATCATTCAATTGAATGTTTTAATTGTCATGATACAAATATGAGATTTAACCAAGGAGTGTACAGGAACAGACCAATGAAATGCTTCTTGTGCTTATTTAAAAGCCAACGGGAATTGACATCACGAGGTATTTAATAATAATTAAAGATTGAATGGGATGTATACTTTGAGCAAATGCGTGTACGAAAGCGGGCGGCAGTCACGCTAGCCGAGCCTCGAAATGAAAGCGGCAGCCTCCGGGCAGGCCAGCCCAGCGAGCCTGAAAATCCTCCGTACCAAACGGAATAATGAGCACGTTGGCACCTGTACGCAAACACCGGCTCTTTTGTAATATCAGCGACGGAGCCCAGAGGTTAACGATTCAATAAGCCAGACAGCTGAGAAGCAAGCCAGCATTCCTCCAAGCCCCGTTTCCTTTTTTTTTCTTTTTCTTTTTTTTTGGGGTGGCCGTCTTTGTGTTGTTTGCAGCTAACCATCTGCCAACACATGCCACCGTTTCCCCTCTTCCATCTGGTCATTGTCATCATCACGTCCTACTTCTCTCCCTTTTTGCCGCAGTGCCTTTAAAGCAAAGCTTTAGGTATGTTCCTATACATTTTCCATGTGCCTTTAGGGAAGGACAGGGGCGGTTTTGGCTTGGGGCAATCAGCCCCAGGCGCCATCCATTTTGGGGCGCACACATTTTTTTTTTTACTCCCTAACTATCTTGACAGACGTGTACACTATTAACCCCCCATTCCCACATCGAGTTAGTGGCGGAGATTGTCGGTTTGGTGGCAGAATTTGCCACCCTAGCGTGGTTAAAGTGTCACTGCAATCCAGTTGAAAATGGGACAATGTGCACATTTTTCTTTCTAACTGACATCACACAGGACCAGAAATGTTGCGTTTTAGGTCCAATCACCCAGCCGGCAATTTAAGTCAATGTGAAAATTGCTATATTTTGAGCACTTCATTCAAATGTTACTTTACTTTAAATGCATTCTATTCTAGTTTTTCTGCTGCAAAGTTTGTGCAATGCACATTGTTGTTTAGACATCTGGACTTTTTTGTTGGGTGAAAATTTTAATCAAATCAAAATCAGTTTTGATAAACATCTCTATTAAATGTTCTTTATAGCCTTCACTTTTCCCAAAGGGATCAACTATTAGGGTTCATCTTGTAGTTCAATGCAACTGATTGGTTCCAATTTCACACAGAGCTACACTTCCCCCCTCAGGTAAAGAATAGCACTGCAGTTGACATCCACTTGGCGTTTTCCCGTCACATGGACGGATGGACGGTCATTTCACGAGGGACGGAACATTCAAACTTTGTGACGGTAAGACTTTCGACTTATTCGCTTCCCTTTCAGAGTGTCGTCATCGTTAACATTGTTTACAAACTGCTCGAATGAACTCGTGTTGTGCAAATAATCAAGTCTTGTAGCAATAATCATTGGGTGGATGGGGGTGCCGTGATTTCAACAATGTTTGCGTCCGAATGAAAGCGCGTTTTTACTTGAAAGAATGACTTGGACTGAAAGGACGCACTTTGTTTGATGTCAAAAACGACCTAGACCTTCTATTTTCCATTCCGACATTTGTGGCGTGAGGTTTCAGGTGTTTGTGTGCGTATGTGAGTCAACAAGTAGGTGCGTGTGTCGGTGCGTGTGTGGGAAGGTGCGTGTGTGGGTGGGTGGGTGCGTGCGTGCGTGCGTGCGTGCGTGTGTCCCACATTCTCCGAAAAATAAAATCGTTTACACAGATTAAGGCACCACTTCATTTTGAATTCATGGGCAAATTGAATATGCACTGTCAGTAGTTGTATGGATAAAGTTGAATCTTATTTCATCTGAATAAAGAATGCTAAATAAAGATAGGAAGTAAGCACAAAAGTTTAATTTCAATCACTTGTCATTTTGACTATTCACAAATCCTCCAATTCACTTGACGTTTGTAATCTGGTTCATTTGAAGGATAGGGTTTGAAGGACAAGTGGCGTTTCTCAGTAAAGACAATGCAAAAGTCATGCTAAACAAGGACGGGAATTGGAAATTGGAAATACTTGATGCCAAAATTAAACCAGGGAATGAGTTTTGGGGGATGCCATGCTAAAAGATGAAAGCCCTAACCTACCATGTGTACACATCCATTTTTTTAATTCTACGCTATTTAATATTTGTCTGTGAATAGAATAAAGGGCAAATGAGTGAATAATCACCAGAGTAGAAGAAGCGTGGCCAAAATGAAGGCGGAGACCAGCAGGGCGCCGAGTACGATGCCCACCACCTTGTTGGGGTCTTCAGCTAAAATAGAAAAACACACGCATACGTTTGTATGTATTGAATGTACTGAAATCCATGTCCCCTAAATGAGACGTTCTCAACCTAGCTTTGTCAACAGGAATCAAAGAAACTTAACGTGGACAAAAGTTGAAGCCCGTCGAGCCAAACAACTTGCGCTTCTCCTTACACAGTTGAATCTTGCAATAATACAGTCTAGCATTCTCTGGTCATTATTCCTATTTTAATCTGTTAAAAGTTTAATTTTATTCTCTTCATTAAATTCAATTTTAATCTGGTAAAAGTTTTTATTCCCATACTATGAAGTTTTTTCTCCCTCAGAACGTTTGTAACGGCACAGTGCTTGGGAATGACTTCTATACTCATTTTCTGCTTGTTTTTTTTTTTTTTGTACGTTTTGTGGCGAAAAGAGGCCAACGTAAAAGATGACAAAATGGCCGTCAGACCACAACAGGAAATATCAAGTACGAAGCAAGGTGAAAGAAAAAAGAATAGAAAAGAACTTGACTTGAAAAAGGACACTTTTTCTTCTGTTAACTTGCGTTTTGAATCACTGGAAAAAAGGCTAACGTGTCTTTTGTTTTCTGTTATTGTTACCACTGTAATATATCACAGATTTTCAGGATCAAACGGCAAAACAGAGTGAAAGTAAAAATGTGCAATCGAGAGAGAGAAAATAAAATAAAAATATACATATATAACCCCCCCCCGCCCCCCCCCCCCCCCAAAAGCTTTCAAAAAAGATTTAAAGGACTTACCACGTGTCTCCACGTGACTTCCCGGTCCAAAGACGATGGCCCCGCAGGCGGCCACCGCACAGTAGTACGTGCCGCTATCCGAGGAGTTGCGTACCATTTTGGACAGACGGTAGACGCAGCTGCCGTTGACCTTGACCTTTTTCTCGTCTCCCTCCGTGTAAATGGCGTGCGGAGAAGAATCCCCCGATCCCGATTTGAACCAGTACACAGTGCGTGGTTCGGGACAGCCGGCGACTTCCCGGCCGGTGGAAACGATCCGACATTGGAGCGTCACCCATTGGCCCGCTTCCACCTTCTCGGACAAAGGACTTTGCCTCACGTAGAAGGACCTCTGTGTGGGATCTGGTCGGAGGCCACGCTAGTCAATAATGGGTGCAAAAAAAAAGGGGGGGGGGGATACAAAAGTAGGAAAGACGATTTCGGCTGGGGCAAAGTGGCCAAATGTGGGAATTTAATGTCAGAATTCTGACTGTTGACAGTTTTGGTAGACTTGAAAGTCAGATTCGGAGATTCCAGGGAGAATGTTACATTTACGAATTGGGACTTTCAAGACAGAATTTTGGCCCCATTTTTTAGCCATGTTTGTCATTTCAAAGTCAGAATTTTGACCCGATTTATTTTTGTTTCTACAAAATATGGGCTTACGTTTCTCCCACTCGATTCCGACACCTTTGACAATCAAAATCTTGGAGAAAATCCATTTAGAATTGTGACTTGATTCTCAGAAATCTGTCTTTAAAGTCACCGTTTTGGTGACTTTTCTGGCTGGACAAATGCAAAAGAGCGCCCATGGCCACCCCCACCCTACTCTCCCCTCCAAAAGGCCAGTCTTACCTTTGACCAGCAAATGCGTGCTGTCAAGGAACCTCATATCGTAGGCCATCCCGGCCTGGCAGGTGTAGATGGCTTCGTCGTCTTTGCTGACCCTTGTGATGTTTAAAAAGTAGAGGTGGTCCCCCGACCCGGCGGAGAATCTGCCCCCCTTAAAGCCATCTCGAAGGTAAAGATCTCCAAAATAGCCCTGCGCGATGGTTTCGATGCTGTGCCCCACCTTCGTCTTGTACCAGTAAAAAATATCTCCCAGTCTGTCGCCGCGCGGACACAGGAGAGTGACGTTGGCGCCCATTTCCGCCGTGACCATGGCCACGGCTTTCGGCGCTCCCATGGGAGCTGAAGTAGATCAGAAGTGGCTTTTAGAATGGACACAAAATGGATGAACAAGGAGGAGAGAGGCGCTTAAAACTCACGCAACGTGCTGAGGAACCACAGCGTGGCGAGCCCGGCCGTCATCGCGATGCGTCGTCCTGCTTGCGCTGCGCGACTGCCGTCTCTGCGCTCTGGCGCGACTGGGTGGCCAAAAAGGACTTCCGCCGCATCTTTTTTTTTTTTTTTCCCGTACAAACAACTTGACCCATTTCCCCCGAAGCAGCGCAATCGTCCTCAAAAGGGAACTCAAATCAAAAGCCATTGTTGTCATTATACACGGCTGCGTATAACAAAATAGCTGCTGCGACGACACAGTAATTTTTCCCAATAAAAACATGAATAAGTAACATAACATTTTTGTCCGGGCGAGATCTGAAGTAACGCAGTTTCCGTGACATATTCAATGTGCTCGATTGTTTTCACTTATGGGCCGAAATAGCGGCTGGTTACATGATAAAATTAAGCCGAAATTGGGGAGATTTATGGTGACTTTTGAAGGAAAACAGTTGTTCCTTCAGACTTTTGCGTTGATCTTTTTGCGATGGTTTTTCACCCGCAAGCCATTTGTGATTTTTGCCGGAGTTCACACGTTTGAGTCGGTGACATTTTGTGCCATTGTGTTTTGCCTTCCTGGCCTCTTAAACTGTTAGTTGGAAGGAGCGCTATTCAAAGAAAAACCAACCAACCCCCCCCAAAAAAACCTCACCTGCGCAAACAGACTTTAAACTGTAGAAAAAGGAAACCATGTTGTGGTGGAAAAAGAAACTAAAGTCTGCAAGTTCTTCCCGTCCAAGTGTCAACTGAGTTCAAAGCGCAACTGATTGAAACAGAAAAATTGGCCTTATTATTATTTTTATTTTTCTTGTGGTGATTAGCATCATTTAAAATCTAAAAAACAGAGAAGCAGGATTTTGCGGTAGATCTCTCGTGAATATCGTTTTAAGACAACGATTGGCGATCAATTTGGTGGCGTTAGGATTCCCGTAGTTTGACGTCGGCGTACGTGCTAAATTCCCCGTCGGTCGGGTTCCGCTTACTTCTTTTTTTGGCGCTGACGGTCGGGGCCGAGTAAATCAACGCGTCCTCGTCCCTCTGGAAGACAAGTCGTCGCGTTAAGTACAAAAAAGTGGATCTTGAGCAAAGGCCAGGGAAACTTTTCCACTCACCGGGTTGGATGTTTCATCTTGTGTTTGTGGACAAGCTGGTCATGGAAGGAAGAAAATGACATTTTACAACACTGACTTGAACTAACCAAAATGGTGTCTTTTACCTTGGCAGCAACAACTTTGTTTTGTCTTGAGTTTGTACGTAAGAAAGGCCATCAGAGTGAAGCTTAAAGCCAAAGCAGCAGCCAAGGCCACAATGATCCATATTTGGGAAACACACCTGCTCGCATCTCCATTTTCACCATAAAAAGGGCACATTTGTCAAGAATTCAAGTTATCAGGACTTTGACTTAATTTTTTCTGCCATACCTGCATGGGCGTTTTTCTTTGCATTTTCCAGTAGAATCTCCCCACAGGTGGCCACCGCACATAAATAATTGTGGGAATCGGAGGAGTTGACGAAGGCGCACTTCCGCATCGGGGGACCGCCGTTAACATTTCGGCATTGATGGCGGAGGTTGTAAATGAAGCTGGGATGCGAGGCTTTTGCGCTCGTTTGGAACCAGTAAACCCGGTGTACGTCGTCCCCGTTCGATTGCTTGTCGAGAGGGGGGAGGACCGAGCACTGCGAGGTAAAGGACGGGCTCTCGCCGGTAACGCTAATGACGGACGCCTTGGCATCGGGGGAATCTAAAAAACAGTGGTTGAAAATGTCAGAATATGTCCAAAATATTCTAAATATTCTGTGTTTTAAAATGGCAGCTCTTAATTCCATATTGTGACTGGTCACATTTACCTTTCACCAGCAGAAGTGTTCCCGACAAATAAGTCATAGCCGGGCTGAATTGAGTCCATTTGAAGCAGTAGTAGACGGCCGTGTCACTTTTTTGAACTTTGGCAATGATGTGCTCCCTGCTGCCCATTCTATCCAATTTTTCATCGCTGAAAATTTGAGGGAAGGTTCCTGAAGAAAGTCGAAGCCAAAAATAAAAAATATTAAAGTCAGTCTTATTATCTGGGAAGCACGTCAGATTGACACTTTGGCCCACGACGGCCGTCTTTGTGTAGAAGTTGTGAGGATCTGCGTACCCTGAAAACAAAAATCACATCAAAAAGCTGTTCACAAGTGTTAAATACAGCGCAATTAAGTAATGATCTGCACTTGCCTCCATACAGGATGAGGATGAAAAGGAGACAAGGTGCCATCTGTCGCATTTTGTGGCCGTTTTGGCGAGTGAAGGTGAAGAGCAGTCCGTGGAGGCTGACGGCGCCACGAGGTCGATGGACTGGAATCCAATCGTAACGAAGGGGAGGGAACTACTTGGCTGACGCAAAGAACATTGGTTTCTCACCGAGTTGCCGCCCAGAGTAAGATTTTTTTCACTTCTACTACATGCTTTTGACGATTGGGAATTAGATTGAAATTAGATTTCGATATTGGGTACGTTTCTTGGTTGCAGTAGCCAGACACACAAGACATTGTAGACCTAGCTAAGAAAGGGGAGCCACACGTATCTCCGTATGTTTTTGCCTCCACTTTCTCATACTTTTCAATTTTTGACGCAGGAGAACTAATGATGACACTGATGAAATTGCTCCCCTAAATCTGATAGATGTACTTGCTCCGTTACTGAAGCAGTCAGCAATTGGAAATATGGGCTGGTTTTCCAAATTCTCGTGGCTTTTCCCATTCCCATCAATGAGCATCAAGGCAATTAAGGCAATTATTTCTTATTGTTTTGGTCACAGACCTCCTGAAATCCAATCAAAAGCCTTTGTTGTCATTATACACAGCTGCTTAGTACAAAATTGGTGGTGCGATGCCACAAGGTGCGTTTTCCCAATAAAAAGATAAATAAGTCAAATAAAAAGTCACGTCCGATCTGGCAAGATCTGAAATAGCACAGTTTCCGCGACATATTTAATGAAAGACATGTAAACACCTCTGGTTACATGTTAACAATAAGCCGAAAATCAGGAGATTTACGGTGACTTTCTAATGTAAACAGTTGTTCCCTCGGACTTTGGAGTTTGTTATGTTATTGCGATGGTTTTTCATACGCAAGCCATTTTTGATTTTTGACAGATTTCTGCGACATTATTTGGTGCCATTGTTTGTGCCATTCTGGCCTCTTAAACTGTTAGTTAGGAGGAGCGCTATTCAGAGAAAAAACACCTACATAAACAGACTTTAGACTTGGTGCCAGAAATGCTGCACGCAAAGTGGAAAGCATGTTGTGGTTTAAAAAGAAACAACTTCCTTTACAAGTGCAGACTCGCTTCAAAGCGCAACTGGTTGAAACAGACAAATTTACAAGTCATTTTGTTTCTTATTTTTTTATTTTTCTTGCGGTGATAAGCATCAACTAAAATCTAAAAAACAGAGAAGCAGGATTTTGCGGTAGATCTCTCGTGAATATCGTTTTAAGACAACGATTGACGATCAATTTGGTGGCGTTAGGATTCCCGTAGTTTGACGTCGGCGTACGTGCTAAATTCCTCGTCGGTCGGGTTCCGCTTACTTCTTTTTTTGGCGCTGACGGTCGGGGCCGAGTAAATCAACGCGTCCTCGTCTCTCTGGAAGACAAGTCGTCGCGTTAAGTACAAAAAAGCGGATCTTGAGCAGAGGCCAGGGAAAGTTTTCCACTCACCGGGTTGGATGTTTCATCTTGTGTTTGTGGACAAGCTGGTCATGGAAGGAAGAAAATGTCATTGTAAAACCACTAACTTGAACTAACCAAAATGTTGTCTTTTACCTTGGCAGCAACAACTTTGTTTTGTCTTGAGTTTGTACGTAAGAAAGGCCATCAGAGTGAAGCTTAAAGCCAAAGCAGCAGCCAAGGCCACAATCATCCATTTTTGGGAAACACACCTGCTCGCATCTCCATTTTCACCATAAAAAGGGCACATTTGTCAACAATTCAAGTTATCGGGACTTTGACTTAATTTTTTCTGCCATACCTGCATGGGCGTTTTTCTTTGCATTTTCCAGTAGAATCTCCCCACAGGTGGCCACCGCACATAAATAATTGTGGGAATCGGAGGAGTTGACGAAGGCGCACTTCCGCATCGGGGGACCGCCGTTAACATTTCGGCATTGATGGCGGAGGTTGTAAATGAAGCTGGGATGCGAGGCTTTTGCGCTCGTTTGGAACCAGTAAACCCGGTGTACGTCGTCCCCGTTCGATTGCTTGTCGAGAGGGGGGAGGACCGAGCACTGAGCGGTCACGGACCGGCTCTCGCCGGTTCGCGTCACGCTTATGACGGACGGTTCGGCTTCCCGGGAATCTAAAAAACATAGATTGACCGTCAAGTCGTTGAAAAAAGGCGAAAATGAGACATGAGATGAGATCCTCCAAAATATTCTATCCAGGTCAGGTTTTGTATAATAAAATGGCAGCTCTTAATTCCATATTGTGCTTGTCATATTTACCTTTCACCTGCAGATATGTTCCCGACAAATAAGTCACGTCCGGGCCATAATGAGTCCATTTGAAGCAGTAGTAGACGGCAGTGTCACTTTTTTGCACTTGATTGATTCTTAGAAAAAATAGTCCGTTGGCCTGTTTGGCAATGATGTGCTGATCCTCGCTGCCCGCGCTCTTCATGTTTCTACCGCTGCCTTTGAACAGTGCAGGGACGGTTCCAGAAGAAAGTCGAAGCCAAAAATAAAAAACCTGAAAATGAGACTCATTTTCTAGGAAGCACGTCAAATTGACACTTTGGCCCACGACGGCCGTCTTTGTGTAGAAGTTGTGAGGATCTGCGTACCCTGAAAACAAAAATCACATCAAAAAGCTGTTCACAAGTGTTAAATACAGCGCAATTAAGTAATGATCTGCACTTGCCTCCATACAGGATGAGGATGAAAAGGAGACAAGGTGCCATCTGTCGCATTTTGTGGCCGTTTTGGCGAGTGAAGAGCAGTCCGTGGAGGATGACGGCGCCACGAGCTCGATGGACTGGAATCCAATCGTAACGAAGGGGAGGGAACTACTTGGCTGACGGAAAGAACATTGGTTTCTCACCGAGTTGCCGCCCAGAGTAAGATTTTTTTCACTTCTACTACATGCTTTTGACGATCGGGAATTAGATTGAAATTAGATTTCGATATTGGGGAGATTTCTTGGTTGCAGTAGCCAGACACACAAGACATTGTAGACCTAGCTAAGAAAGGGGAGCCACACGTATCTCCGTATGTTTTTGCCTCCACTTTCTCATACTTTTCAAATTTTCAATTTTTGACGCACGAGAACTAATGATGACACTGATGAATTTGCTCCCCTAAATCAGATAGATGTACTTGCTTCGTTACTGAAGCAGTCGGCAATTGGAAGGAAATATGGGCTGGTTTTCCAAATTCTTGTGGCTTTACCATTCAAATCGTTTGTGTAACGAGCAATTAATGCAATTATTGCTCATTATTTATGTCGCTGACCATCTAAATAAAATTCTCAGAGCTGCCAACTTCTCCGGAATTTCATGAATTTACTCCATGCAAATTCCCCAAAATTGTCAGCAGCATTTTTTTCTAGAAGCACAATTTTGGAAAAAAGTGCCAAATTTCCAATTCAACTGCCTTAAAATTCACACCATGGCTCACCACTTGATTGAAAGATCTACGCTATGAAAGCAAAAAAACAATTTGGTGGTCACTGGTCAATGAATTGTCTTGTCTATCATTCATTTTCCATTCCGCTTAGTCAAGCAATAATTAATTTGTCCCTTTGCTGATTTGCACTTGTGCAAAGCGCTCCAATTTTCGTAGCAGATTTGCGATTATTGGGAGAAAGTTCACGTCCTTGCGCAGTTTGCGCATCATCAATCAATCAATCAACGATCAATCACTTTGGAGTCCCGTTTGCAAACCAAAAACTGCCGCCGATTTGTCGAGTAGAAATGAATTCTAATTCCCGCACGTATTGACCTTTTTTGTTTTTCAAAATGCGGTGAGTTGGGGTGTTGGCCAATGTACGGTAGGCGAAGAACAACAGGAAGTGGCTTCTTGGTTTCCGACGATGCTCACTCGCTGCGTGCATGCTTTTATAATTAAAGAATAGCTTCCTTGAAATGTAATGCTTCTAGTGTTAAATATCAGATTTTTGGCGCACAAAAAGCCACAGCGGGAAAACAAAACTCACAAAAATGTAACTAGGTGCATTTTGGATTTTTTGCCCTCATTTCATGTCCGGTAAAACAACCCAAATTACAGTCGGATGGATGTATTGAAAAAGGTCTTTGATTTATTTATATTGCAAACAGGCTGATGTTGGGGAATGTTTTAACACACTTTACGGCACAATTGTTTGGTATCACAGAGAAGAAAACAAATCAACAAATGTTTTGACCAATCAGGAAAAAGTCTGTGTTTAATCGGCAATACATTGGCTTTTTGCTGGAATAGTCGAGCGCCAATTAAACATCGGTTTGAAACTTACAAACCAAGAAAAGTTCTTTTGACTTTGCAGCAAATAGAAAGGCGAGGTTGCTCCATTCACCCCGGAACACCCGCATTTCCTACCCCCTTTTTTCTTTCTGGACCAGCCTGGCTCGACTTGACGTTAGTTAACACCTGCGCTAACATTTTGTAGGCTAAATCGTGTTTGCACTCTATCGAGCACAAACTTAACTAAGGAATTGGGTTACATTGTTATTGTTTAATACTAAATATTTCTCTAAAATATTCCCATATTTGACCTTTGAGTTATTTTTTAAAGGCCATATTTTTTCCAATCTGAAACTAGTCTTCCAGAGCCCCACTCATCCAGTCTGTTTTCCATTTTCTCTCCTCTAGCACCCCTGAAACAAATGATCCAGTCCTCAGCAAGCCGTCCAGAAACTTCATGCCGATCCCGACGATTCGATTCGGCTGAGTTGGTG
Source organism: Stigmatopora nigra (assembly GCF_051989575.1). NCBI lineage: Eukaryota > Metazoa > Chordata > Actinopteri > Syngnathiformes > Syngnathidae > Stigmatopora > Stigmatopora nigra. The sequence continues at coordinate 484,050 of NC_135521.1, forward strand.
GAGGGAGACGTGGAAAAAAGACGGGATGACGGGAGCTCTCCAATCCAAGGAGAACCAGAGTGGATTTGGACAGCCCCGACTTGGAGCCATGCCTTCTCTAAAGGTAGAACCGATTCTCAATTAAGAAAGATTTGTCTACAATCACAAATGCGTGCACCACCGACGTGGCGACGTTGGAAACGTTAGAAAAATAAACCTCTGTTAGGCACATCCGGTTCCGTTTTAAGGCCAAAAAGTAACGAAATCATGCAAATAGGCTAAATATACAATGACTTGGATTAGGGTATAATTTCTATATAGATTTATACAAACATATAGTCATTTCTTATACTTTTTTTTCGTACGGAATGTTAATCTATTTGGCGGCGTGATTATCTTTGTGGTCACGGTACAAAATCATGATCCAATGCGAGCGACGCTTGTTTGTACACATAGAATGCACATCTTTAAACAAACAACTTTGGGAGAAGAAAATTCCTCATAAAAATAAGTTCTATGCTTCTTTTTTTTTCTTGTTGTTTTTTCGTTTTTCTTTTCCTTCTTCCGCACTCGTATCTCACAATATATTTCTCTCTGCGGCCACACGCGCTAAAACACACTCGCTCTCACGCACACGCACGAGTCCCCAAGGTGGTTTTACGCTGCGGCAAAATGGCGGCCGTCGAAGAGGGGACGTGTAAACAAAAATAGGCACTTCACGGGAGGGGCGGGGTTTCTACAAGGGGCACCTGGCGCAGCCGCACTCCAGGGCCATTTCCATTTCCTCCGAGTAGGTGGCGCCGTCGGTGCAGCGGAAGACCACCTTCCTGCGACGGCTCTTGGCGACGCCGCAGCAGACGCCGGGCGGCGCCGCCGTCTGGCAGGAGCGGGGGCAGTCCACGCGTGGGATCCGGCTGGTGGACGTGCACGTCCGCAAGGCCTGGTGGCGCTTGAGCTGCTCGCGCACCACTTGGCCCGGACACGTCAACTCTGGGGCGAAAGACGGGCTGAATTAGAAGGTATGGTATGTCACTTTTTGGGAAGAAGCCAAACTTCATTTGTTTTTTGAATCACACCTTTGCTCCCACAGAAAGCAAAAAGAACGGGATGAAAAAGTGGAATTTTGGAAGGGATCCTTGTTGATGAAGAATTGAGTATGAAATGGACCCCCTGAAATGTTGCCATGGAGATTTGTAGAAGGCATACGTACAGGTACGTCCTTTAAAATAGGTGAAAATCATCATCAAGTCTTTTTGTTCTAATTGAAGAATGCAAACTCCAGTTTCAACACTCCTCAAAACAAACATTATCTTATATTCCGGACGATGAGTTGCACATGGGTCGTGTATCTAGCCTGTGATGTTATTTTTTTTCTTTTTTAGTTTATCTTAAAAAACGAGTTTGCTGTTGTCCATTTTACTATTTTTATTTACTTTAACATACATTTGTTTTGTGTTTCTGATCCCATAGGAAACCCCCTCCCAGATGTGGCCATTTGCACACGAGTCCATTCGCCACTCCCACTCAACCAGATTGCAAATCAACGGCGGTAAGTTAGGGGGTCAACCCTAACCTGGCGGAGGCGTACCGGCGTCGCAGGCAGCTCCCACGTAGCCCGGTAGGCAGTCGCAGAAGGGCTCCCCTCCCTCGGACAGCCTACAGCGGCCGTGCTCGCAGCGCCGCCCCCCGCAGGCGGGCGACTCCTCTTTGCGCTCGCAGAAGCGGCCCCCGAAGCCCTCGGGGCACCGGCAGCCGTACGACGCCCCCTCGGGCACGCAGGAGCCGCGCAGGCACCTGGGGGCGGGACCATTCAAATGAAATATGGCAGACAGGAGGCAGACTCAGCCAGACGGATGACAGCGTACGCACCCGTGTCTCTGACAGGCATCGTCATCGGCGAGGCGCTCGCACAAAGCCCCGCCGCGTCCGGGCGGGCACTGGCAGGTGACCCCCGTTTCTCCCCCTTCTCTGCACATCCCCTGCGCACAGACGCTGCACGAGTGGCAGCCCGCCAGGACCCCATCGCTCTGCACACGGACAAGCGAGAGTGAGGCAAATGATGGACCCCGAGAGTGACGGGCGTTCAATTGAATCCCAAAGTGACTACCTTGCCCTGAACCGGTCGCCCCGCCACGGCTCGGTGACTCAGATCTTGCACTTGGCCGTCGATCTGCACGTTGTGGATGCAACCGTTGAAGGAGTGGGCGGGCCCCCAGGCGGCCGTGGCCGTCGCAGTGGCGGCTGTGGCCTGAGTGGGCGCACCTGCGAGCGGGCGGAGGAAGACAAACGTCACTTAAAGAGAGAACGCCGGATGCACCTGGCCACTTCCTCCACGGCTCTTTTTGCAGCTTCCGCCAGAGTTGCTCTCCCATGCCCCAGTTCATACTCCTTTTTGTAAGATTTAGTTCAAAATTTCCCTTTTGACATACCTTTCAATTTGGATTTGTGTCAATTTTGACTGTTTACCTCGGTATTTCTTTCAGAATCACAATTTGACATTTATTCATTTCAAGATGTATATACACACTGGAATTGTTGCACTGTTTAAATATTAATATTTTCCATCAGCCCTCTAGCCATACAAATCCTGGAATAAATGAATTCAAATAGAAATGAACCAATAGTGAAATTATTTTGCCATATACGTGTATATGTATATATGCACATATGTATTTTTATATATACATATACATATATATATATTCTACATATATATACACATATACATACATACATATGTATGTACGTACATACATACGTTAGGATGTACATACATACATATGTACATACATACATATGTATGTACATACATACATATGTATGTACATACATACATATGTATGTACATACATACATATGTATGTACATACATACATATGTATGTACATACATACATATGTATGTACATACATACATATGTATGTACATACATACATATGTATGTACATACATACATATGTATGTACATACATACATATGTACGTACATACATACATATGTACGTACATACATACATACATACGCATGTACATACATACATACGCATGTACATACATACATACGCATGTACATACATACATACGCATGTACATACATACATACATACGCATGTACATACATACATACGCATGTACATACATACGCATGTACATACATACATACATACGTATGTACATACATACATACATACATACATACGTATGTACATACATACATACGTATGTACATACATACGTATGTACATACATACATCCTAACGTATGTACGTACGTACATTTTTACATTTACAATTATAAAATGAGAAATGAAAAGCTGAATAGTGAAAAGGCATGGCTGGCCTACCTCCGAGGTAGAGCTGCGTGTCGTGGTCGACGGAGGGTTGTCGCGCCAAGTTGCCCAGGCTCTTGGGGGCGCCGTCATCAACCACCAGGCTGAGCGAATGGTTCTGGATCAACAGTTCCACGGTGTGGAAAAGTCCGTCGTTGACGCTCTCCACGCTGAAAGACAATTGCCATCAATCGGTAGGATTCCAAAAAAGTCAACAAAAAAAAACACTCGACTTTTCTTTTACAACTCCTCCGGGAAGGAACATTACCAAAAAGCATCCCGTCTGATTTTTTTGTTTTTTAAGCGTAAGCGACTCCCGCTTTGGAGCCCGAAATTGAAACCGGCGGCGTAGATTTGTCTTTATAGCGGCCAGAATTCGGGGCCTTTTGTGCTCTGTACGAGGCAGTACGGAATCTCAACCCATGACCTTTTGCACCCCGTCAGTGTGGGACTTGAGGTTGCCCCCGCAAAGTGCTTTTCGGTGGGACGGGTGGGGGGGAAACAGACAGACAGAGAGAGAGAGACAGTGGTTTGGCACCACCGAGAGGAAGGAAGGCCAAGGGGGCCCGCTTACAATAAAAAAATAAAAATAAAAAAATGAAGGCCAAGGCATGAAAAATTGAGAAATAAAGCAAGTCAGTCAGTGAGAGGAAAAAGAAAACAAAACCTAGGTAATCAGGACAAAAGCATTTTGAAGATTAAGGCCAAGATTCCCACTTTAATCTCACAATTCAGATTTATTCTCAGACTTGTGATTTGAACAATCTGAGAAATCCGACTCTAAGCTCAGAGTTCAAATCAGAGTTATGCCACCAGATTGAAGGAAAAGTGCCTCATTTGAGAGAAAAGAGAAACGACAGTAAAGACAAAGAGCCCGGATGGCGGGCCCCCCGATTGAGTTACACGGGGGCTAATAGAAACCACGGCAACGTCTGTTTCGACTCTGGACAAAATGTCCGACGAGCTTGATGTCAAATATGTAGAAAAAAAAAAGGAGAAAAAAAAAACAACACTTTTTTCATTTAAAAGGGGGAATCATCTGTCATGGTTGACGCAAGGCATGAGCATCCATAATCCAAGTAACACCTTGAACCAATTATACGTGGGGATAAATTGCGGAAAATGGCTTTAAACGCATGTTTGGACTGCGATTCAAATGTCCACGTCTACCATGACCTGTTGGGAGGAAAAAAAGGAAATCATAACAACACTTTTTGCCACCACTTTGTAGTTTGTACTACAACTAATTATACTAATTATCGGCAGGGAAATACGTCAAATCTATTTGGACTGAGAGGGATGGCCAGTGATTCTTGTTATTATTAATAATCCAAACTAGACGTGAAATTTGCTGCTTAGAAATTAGCACTGATCTTCAAAAGCAAACCCCAGCAGGTGGCAGTACAGCTCAAGTACTTTTCCAAATGGACTTCAAATATCTACAATTAATGGATACATTATTATAGATGACAAAAACCCATATAGATCGTCTATTTAACAAACAAAAGTTAGAAAAAGGTTTGTTGACCTCAGGTTTAAATGTTGTTTTTTTGGATCAATACAATACACGTCGTTGGCTGTATTTGAGGCGGACGGACGTCCAATTCCCAACTGACAGGAAAGGTCATCTTGGGCCCCCCCGGTCAAAACGGATGGGACGTCCAGCGGCGTCAACGGCAGCCCGCGAGAAAAGGTCCTAAACTATCCAGATGTAATGGACATGATGTCCAAATATTTGGATTCTCTTCATTTCCACTCTGAAGGCAATTGGCCGCTGCCGACCTGCCTTTGTTGACTATTTATCAATAATACGATTGCGTGCGCCAGCAGCCCGACTTGATTAAAGTGATGAGGCGCAGACGCGGCGGCCTCAATTAGCCCTCGCCGACCGAGACGACGACGACGGCGGCCATTTCTCTCTCTTGTGTTTTTTCTCTCTCTTGTGTTCCGCTCACTCCTACTTCCCTTTTCATGAAAGCACCGTTTCTTCCAAAAAAGCCAAGCAAGAGGACCAGGGCCCAAGCTGAGAGGGGAGGTGCGGCCACCCACGGGCCGCTGGGGGATCCCGTTTGTGCTTTCAGAGGGGGTGCGGTCGGGCGAGAGGAGACTAAAACAAACAAGACGATGCGCAGGGCTATAATAGTTTAGTGTTTAACGTCTATTAGCTCGGGGAGTACTTGACTGAATTGGACACATTGCTGTTAAAAGGAGCAGAAAGGAAGGTGCCGGGGTTCTCTGTAGGGCTGAGCAGGTTTGGACGGGATTGGATTTAAGCTTAGAAAACAATATGTCAAGCGTTGACGTTTTGGGCAGAGAGAGCACACTTGGGAGGAGGGGGTTGGGGCATGTCCGCAGGACAAATGTCAATAGGGGGGGGGGGGCTTTGTCGGGTGGCAGCATCAAAATGGACCAAAATGCAAATCTGGGCTCATTAATGTTCAGAATATCAACATAAATGTGATCCAAAAACCACTGAAAGTCACCCTACAATGCCCAAAATGGACAGACACCCACCACAATATTTTTATGTAAAAAAAGAAAATTGAATCTCACTCCAATGCCTTTAAGCTATAAATCCTAATAGTATTAATATATGGTGACCATATTTTATGTCAATTGGTCAATAAATCATCACCTATTTTGACAGTCACTAACAAATGAAGGTAAATAGTTGGAACGTATTTATCGCCGTGTTTTTCTTCCACCATCTAAAACGCTCCGATTTAACCGCGATTTAATGGCAAAGTCGAAGTCAAGGTTAGAGTTTGAAGCGGGCTTTGACTTCTGGGCAAGGGTTGTTCCCTTCTGGCGCTTCCGCACGGGCGCGCTTCCTTCTCAAAACAAACGGGCAATCCGGCGAATTCCGCCGTAATCCCGACGAGACGGCGGGCGACCCGACGGAAAAGCGGCCAGAGTCTTTGCGGGCCCAGCTTCAAACGGACGGCGCCAGAAATCTCAGTCCGGCGCCTGAGCCTTTGGATAGCGCGGAAAAGCGCTCTGGCATTTTTATAGCAACTGATATTCCTTTGCTAAATTGCACCGCGGGAGATGATAATCCAAGATAACACTCGTGCATTTACCGAAGAGACGGGAAGATAAACAATGGAAAAAAAAAAAAATGGGGGAAGTTCAACTGCGTTCAGAGCGGCTGCGGTTTATTTTGGTTTGGGGTTTTTTCCCTATACAAAGGCAAGGTGAGGGAAAGGCAACCAGTCCAAGTCACCACCTTGAGCAGAAAGCCCGTAAATATATTGCATGTTCACCATAAAGATGTCACGCATCGTACAATTACAGGATTCAAATTGTAGCATTAAAGTCGTTTTGTTGCTCAATTTTCCATAGAGAGACATCTGTTTCAACATAAAACTACTTTTGAAATGTCATATCATGAGATGAAGGTATGAAGTCATACATTGTACACTTTCAAAACTACTTTTGGCAAAATAGAGTGAGATTTAAGCAATATTAGGAGAGGAAATTGTTGGAAAACGACGATGTTACTTACGGTCGTCATTGTATTATGAGAATGAAGTCATGCAATGTAATAGGGCAGGATAAACATCTTAATATTATGAGGTTACATCCTTTTGCTGCTAATATTTGGTGTATTTTACGCCTGATGGTTAGTTTTATGGTCTGTTGAAACATCCTTGTAGGGAATTGAAGTATCAAATGCAGTAGAGCCTCAAGTCTCATTGTACTTGGATAATGAGAATAAAAGCATTGAATTGAATACAACATTTGAATTACCTGTATACTGTGGTGGGAGGGTAGCTGGCCATGTCGTAGATAAGTCGTATGTGTCCTTGGTAGAGTTCCAGTGCCAACGGGTCCTGGTCCTCCTTATACAACAAGATGCCGTTGTCTTTTTCGGTGGCCACCTAAAAAAAAAGGCAAGACGCCGCCGTTATTGCCACACTCAAATGTTGAACTCCATATGGATAGAAACATAGAAACATTTCCTTTTGGCAACACGAGAGAGACAAAATGTGTTAAAAAGGGAAGGGGAGTGATTTATGAAGGGCTGTCTATGCACTTGACTTTTCCTTTTTCTCAGAGTGGAGGAGCCTCGCTGCGGATTTAACGGCTTTGCCATTGAAAAAGTCCAAGAAAATGTACTCAAAGACGAGAGTGGAAAAAAAAAAACAAGGTAACCCTTGGAATGGAAATCCGATCCAAATGTGACACGGCGTATGGAATGGCGTACCTGGAAGGAAATGTGCGCGTCGGGGAGCAGGCGGGCCCCCGGGAGCTCCACGTAGGCCTGGCGTCCCAGGAAGTGGACGGTGGCCATCTTGTGGCATTTGTCACCGTAGAAGCCGGGCAGGCAGCGACACACCGGCTCGCCGGCCAGCAGCAGGCAAGGGGCGCCGTTTTGGCACTCGCTCTGGTCGCACGGGCTGGTCTGCAGCAAAATCATGGGCGGGGGGGCAGTCTGGCAAAACAAACCGCTGGAAGGACACGGACGTGCTTTTTGGTACCCTGGATGGCGCATTTGTCATTTCTTTCGGCGGGACGGCGCTCACCTGAAGCCCTCCCGGCACACGCAGGTGTAGCCGTTGACGGCGTCCACGCACTCGCCGCCGTGCTGGCACTTGTTCTCCAGGCAGTCGTCGTAGTCCAGCTGGCAGAAATCGCCCACGTAGCCCGGTAAACACTCGCACCTGCGGAAAAACGGGGGCCAACATATCGTGGCTGTTCCACTTTGACCGGCGTTCCACAAATGGGCGTTTCTCACCTGTAACTCCGCCCCACGTGGACGCACTTGGAATCGTGCTCGCAGGGGTCGAAGCCGGGAAGACACGGGTCCAGCACGTCCTCGCAAAGGTCGCCTGAGAGAGAAATATGAACATATGAAGAAGGGAAAAAAAGCGGAATAGGAATGGATAAAGTTAACAACGGCGCCCGACCTCCCCCGTCCTCCTATGTTTGGGTCTGGGCTTTGGATCCGGCCCAGTCTATTGGCTAATCTTGACATGGGCAAACAATTGCGCCGCCGCGTCGGAGATGAAGCTCGTCCATTTTGGAACACGACTTAACGTGAATCAAAGAGTAAGACGTTAATAGACGGGAAAGGGTAGAATTTATGGGCTGTTAAAATACTGTTCTTCATTGCGCTTTAATCTAATCCCGACGCCCCCCGCCAGACTCCCAGCAGGTCCGTGTTGGCCGGCCTATTCCCAAGACCTTTATGACCCGGCGGCTAAATTACACTCTGCAATCAGCTGGAAACAACAAAAAGAAGTGATTTGGGGCGGCTTTATCGGCGCCCTTCGCTCTGGCGGACGCCGTCTGGTAAAGCGTGAGAGCGAAAGCGAGGGAAGGTGTTTGTCTTTGTGGATTCCGTCCCCTAAACAATGCCGCTTTATTTCCACTCAATGTAAGAGAATGTGGCGAAAATACATATTTTGTCATAGACATGATCTCAATTGATACATTTAAGTACATCAGATTATTGTCTTATCTATGTGAGACAAAATGCTAAAGAAGCTTCATATTGGCAGACCCTTAAATGAAGGACTATTTAATAGAATCGCTCCATCTCGTGATCAAGGTGAGAACAACAACAACAATGTAGGCTGAACTAAAGCTTCTTATGCAAACCATATTTAATTTTGCCCTCTGGAAACTGGCCAGCGGGCCGCAGTTTGGACACAACTGCAACGTTTCTACATGCCAATAAATGTAATGACACGGTGTGTGTGTGTGTCTTGACTGAGTTCCAATAGAGAAAAAAAAGTGTGTCTTTTGGAGGACGGTGCCAAGCTAAGAAAGAAAAAGTAAACTCCTTACTCAGCAGCTGGCGCTCTCTCTTTCACACATCTTCGCTTTATCAACCCCGTTCTTGACCTCTTTTCATTCCGTGACATTTTTATGTTTTCTCCTCGCCCGCACACACACACACACACACACACACACACAGAAACACACACACACACACACACTTCTTCAGTGGGGGTCACTACGGAGCGGCTGTCCATTACGGGCTCACCAGCCGGCAAGAGTGGAAATGGACGTTTTGTGCGAGTAAGCAGTTGTGTAGCGGAGAGGTGGGGGGGAAAAAAAGAAGGAAAAAAAAGAAGAAAAACAGTCCCAGTGACCTCAGAGTCACTCACTTACTTTAGTCACATTTCCACCAAGGATTGCATTTTAGTCAGGGTCAACGCACTCTGATTTGAAAGGCTATAAAACCCTGCCCCTACCAGTCAATAATACAAAGTGCACTTGAGCACTTTCAACCTCTTTTAGTGGCAAAATTAAAAGTACACAGAGGAAAACGGGCTTCCTAAAAAAAAACAACAAGTATGGGGTACGTCCTGTTACCTGCGTAGTTGGGCGGACAGACGCAAGTGTAGTTGTTGACGCCGTCCACGCAGGTGGCGTTGTTCTCGCAGTCGTTGTCTTCGCAGTCGTCCGGGTTGACCTCGCAACGTTCGCCCTCGAAGCCCGCCGGACACACGCAGCTGCAAAGGAAAATGGAGCCCATGTATTTAGGAGGAAAAAAATGTACATTTTAACAAGCACTTTTTTTTAGCTAAATATGGAAGTCTACATTTTTACAGATTTTAAATAGGAGAATGGATGATTCTATTGGTAGAGGGGGCCAAACCTTTTGTGAATGTCAGCAAATCAAACTCATTTAGAGTCTTCAAATTGAAGGCCATTTTTTTCACTAGACTTTCAACTTTCATCGGTGTCCAAACCACGGCTTGGGGGCCAAATTGCGAGCACCATGTCACAGTTGTTCTCCAAAGTTGCAGCTTTTCCAAAATATCAACTCCAAATTTCAGTAGGCTTCCGACGCCAAAAAACAACACAACAATTTAGGAGGCGCTTAAAGCGACATCGGATGTGGGCGCCGGCATTTTGAAGGCGTCCCCCAAAGAATTCTAAAACATGCGAGAATGTCAAAGCGGACACCCGGGAGCTATCCACGTTAAGAGCGCCCGTGGGAAAGGAGCCAGGATATGGTTAGCGTGGTGGCGGGCGGCTAAAGGCCACATGCATATTGAAAGCTTTCAAAGGCCAAAGGGCTCTTGGACAAGACACTTGTCCACTTTGTGTTTGCCATGCGTGGGCCCACGTCGTCGCACACAAGGTCGGGATGGATGCTCTCCAGAATAGAGATGGAGTTATTTGCACAATCCTTCCCAGAGGAAAGTTCCCTGGGCTGGATTCAAAATGGAAATCCCGTTCGCCAAAATGACTCCATTTTACTTTTATTTACCTATACCTTGGAGTTGGTCACGAGGAAAATCGTGCCATGCGACCCGTCTATCGCAAGTGATAAAAGTAAGATTTGGGAGGGAGGGAGGGAGGGAGGCAGCCCGGCGTTGACGGATTTAGGTCCAAACGTCGGGGGAGGCAAAGCGACGGTGATGACTGACAGCGCTGGATTTTGCTTTTGAGCCCTCCTTAAACGCCATTTGGGCATCTGTTTCTAGGCCGTTGCCCGCCGTCTCGGACCCACTCGCAGATAATAAAACACACCGAACGGTCGAAGGTCGTGGTTGTCGCGAGCAACATGCTTCTCAAGAATGCCCCCCACCCGTTAAAAGAGAGCAGATTACCATTTTGAAGTGGGGATTGAGCATCAGCCCATTTGGTGTGGCCCCAAAATCATATGCACCGTCTTTTTCTTAAGTAGAATGAATTATAATGCACGAATGATACAAAATAGATTGGAGAGTCCATTTGGAATTCTTTGCATGGATTCATCTCTAAGTTTGTTTGTCTGTTTTTAACCACGTACCTGAAGTGGTCTTGGAGGCCCGGGTGAACGTGGCACGTCCCCCCGTTCAGGCAGGGGAAGCTTATGCAGGCGTTAATGGGCGTTTCACAGTTCTGACCCTGAGAGAGATGGAAAAAAAGAACATTTCATACAGTATATGCTTTAGGACAACATCATCATGGCCCTATTTTTAAAGCGTATAAATGGTCCATTTTTGCAAAACAAAAACATCTTTGCATTTCACCTTGAATCCAACGGAACAGGTACAGTGGTGCGAGCCGGACGCGTCGGCCACGCACGTGCCGTTGTTCTGGCACGGCTCCGCCAGACAGGGAGCGCACTTTGAAGCCAGTCCGATATCCACCGGCCCTCAAATGGAAAAAAACAAAAAAAAAACACTCGCTAGAGCAACGTGCGATGCGACAGCTTTTCCATTTTCGGGATTTTTTTTTTTTTTTTTTACCTTTACACTGGAACTTGTTGAGCGGCGTCGTCAACAGGAGCCTGTCGGCCATGTCGGGAGGCCCGGTGCAGCGTGCGATGCCTGTCGGGTTGTGGAATCATCCTCCGTGATTTTGCTCAAAGCGGACAAAGCCGATTGACGTTTTGCCGGGCGCCACTTTTCTTACCGGGCTCTTTGAAGCCGGCCTTGACCCACTGGGAGAGCCAGCGGAGTTCGCAGTTGCAGTACAAGGGGTTGGCGCCCAAAGCCCTAGAGGGGTTCCCAAAATCAAGTCCCATCGTCCTCCAACAAAGCGCCCGTCTTTGGCGTTTGGCGGCGGCTTACTCACAGGTGGGACAAAGCGGTGAGGTGACCGAAGGCGCCGTCCGGGATGCTGGAGAGGTCGTTCCCGTGGAGAGTCCTGGAACAATTTCATCAACAAAAAGGACCGTCAGGTTTCATGTACGTGGACGCCACTGATAGACGTTCAAGTACGTGCGTGTGTTGTGAATCGGAATCGATTACCATGGCAAGGCCGCACCATGTTTAATATCAATGCCTTTTCTTATTTTTTCGTGTTATTGAGCAATAAATATCCGTGAAAGGGAGCCCAGTCTCCCATCCAATCAGTTCCAAGTGGCACGCGGGCATAAATGGCGGGCGGGAAAATGAGCGACTTTTTTGCTTTATTGACTCATTGCGTATGGCGACAGGCTTAGTCATGGCAGTCATGTGAGCTAAATCTTACTTTCCGCCAGACGGCGTGGTGCGGAGCCATAAATTATTCAAATGATCTGCGGCACGAGACCACCGCGCTCGTGTCTATAATGGAACATGACTAAAATATTTATGTATAAAAGTCAACAGAAAGCCGGTGCTGGCAGAAATGTAGCCGTTGTAATGGGCTCCGTGACTCGTCGTGTGACTTACTTACAATGCCGTTACATATATTTTGCACCTTTTTTTTCCTCTGTTGATTTCTTTGTTTCAACCAATTTCAGGTATTAAAGACTGCACAAACATTTTTTATCATTATTATGGACCCATTATACCCATAGATGACTAACGTGTGAACATCTGTCTGTACTCCCAGCTTAGTTGTTTGTTCCCACAATTTAGTACATTTTAGTAGCCCTGGTTTAATAAAACGTGGGTGCTGTTTAGTCATCTATTATCCATTCATATATAAACATATATAGTTTAGTAATCTGCAGGTGTAGTTTAGTAATTGTTGGGTACATTTGAATAATCTGTAGAACTCTGTGTACAATCAAGTCATCCATAACGCCAGTTTGGTAAATGGGATTAATAAACTGCAGGTACAGGTTAGTAATATGTGGGTTGTGTACAATCTACATAGAGATTATTTATCTACGGATAAAGATTGCTTGTCATATATATATATTTTTTACGCCGGGACTCGTAGATTAGCCCAGCGAGAAATGCAAGAGCTAAATGAAAACCGGCGAGCGGCACTGAAAGGAAGGCCCGCCGTGCACGCAAGGGGCGCCGAGACAGAGGGTGGACAAGCTGATGGATGACAGGAAGAAACACACAGCGAAGCTCCATTCCTCAAGGCCAACGCCAGCCACAAAGCGGCCATTGGACACACGCGAGGATGGGCGGAACAACGGCCAGGGGGAGGGACCACAGATGAGAGCTCATCATCACTTTTATCTCGTCATCGGTTAGTCCGGCGGAACCGACGAGCGCGCCGCGGCAGTGAGGGGTGGGCTGATTAAATTTTGATTTAGCTCTAGAGCGAGCGGGGGCGGGGCCCAGATCGTGACTCACAGTAGGCGGAGCGATTTGAGACCGTGGAAGGCGTGGACCGGGATGCAGCGAATTTGGTTGTAGCTCAGGATCCTGGTGGAAGGAGAAAGAAAAAAAAAAGCTTAGAGCTTACATTTACACTCCTGCTTAATGAGCCACTGTACTTCAGACCCTGCCCCATAGACATCGATTGGCTGCCACGGCCACCACTCACAGCGTGGCCAGTTGGCTCATGTTGCTGAAGGCGTACGGCGCCACCGCGCTGATGCTGTTGTTGCTCAGGTCTCTGCGGAGGCAAAGGCGTCAGGTCAATACACCCACAATGCATTGCGGAGCGCGCGGCGCGCGTGGGGTGGCCAGACGTACACCAGCGACAGGTGCTTGAGGGCGCCCAGCTCCTTGGGTACAGACGTCAGCATGTTGCCCTCCAAATACCTGCACGCAAACAAACAAATGGGGATCATTTCCGGACTAGAAAAGGAGGCGGGGCTTTTGTGCTGGCAAAAATGGCGTTCCCCTCATGACAAACAGTTGGCACTGTCTTTCTCTGGGGTCACAAGTAGGTCGAGCAGACACCATGATGGAGTGTCTTCCCGCGGCCGATCAATACCTAATCACTGTTATTGACCCTGAGGAGCGGGAGTCATTTGAGAGCCCCGACGTCGCTCGCCTGCTCGCCTTTAGTATGACGGATATTGGCGCCGTTTCAGAAGGAGGGGAAAAAAAACAACTAACAAACGGGGAAAAAAAGTCCTTTTACCAGCTATAACACTGGCGGCTTCTAATAAATAAAGACTTTCTTTAATGGAATCTTGCCAATGATACAAAAAATAAAAATCATCCAGTCACTTTCTGTCAGAAAACAATCCAAAAAATGAAATTGGCTGGCAACCATTTCAACCAACTGCCCTTAGCTGGTTAGGATATGTTCCGGCACCCCTGCGGCACACCAGGGTCCAATGTGCCAATTGTATTTTTTTTTTTTGCCCCGGGTTACTTTTGACAGGCCATTTTACGGGTTAAACTGGATTGGCAAAATGAAACATTTTCCAGCATTTTCTTGGCGGATCCAAAGTTACGTACAGACGGCATCGGCCAGATGATTTTTTTTGCTCCAACTGGAGTTGAGATCCATGTCCAATGAGGAAATGGTGTTTAGCAGGCGCCGACGACTGTTTCTTCAACATTTGGGCGAGAATAGCTCGGAAGAAGACGGGGAAAGCCCCTGTCCAAGGTCAGCTTTGTGTGGAAAAACTAAGCCCACATAGTAAAAAATCTCATTATTTGTACTTTTTTAGGCCACTTTTTAACCTCTTGATGCCAAAAAGCATCAGGGCAGGAGTTGGGACAGAGAAAGAGCCAATTCCTATTTTGAAGTGAAAATACATGGCCAATCTTTAATGGCCAATTTAAGTACAAAAAGTCTATTAATTATTTTGACAATGTCACGCTGTGGCTGAGTATCAATGGGAGTACGCATGCACTTAAGTCTGATGGAATATTTGAGCTCACAGGTTAGCGGAGAGCCATATGCACCCACCAAAAGAGCCAAATATGGCTGCAGAGCCATACATTCCCTGGCCCTGCATTTGAAGTAATATGTAAGCACAGCGTGTATGTAAACACCGCTTGTCATGATGGTTTTTTTTGGTAATTTCAGGGAGTTGGGGAGCCAGGCAATGAAGCAGCCGGTGTAAAGTGGAAGGGGCGGGGGTGGGGGCGGTGCTTGTACTCACAGTTCGGTGGCGTCCTTGGGAACGCCCTTGGGCAGCGAGCGCAGGCCTCTGTTGCTGCATCGCACCACGCCATCGGAGCACGCGCACACGTCGGGGCAGCCGGACGCCGGGAGGCAGCCGTTATCCTCGCCACCTGAAAGACGAGGCGGTGAGGGAGGGGGTGGTCATCAGAAAAAAAGAAAATGGCGCAAACTGACGTTATCGGCCGTGCCGGGATCCCCAAAGGCTAATTGGTCATACTTAGCACGCAGATAAACGGGCCACATTGGCGCTTTCTGAGGACGACTTGAGCCGCTATTATCTCCACAATTCTTGAGGCTGCACTTTAGCGCCGTTTTTTTCTTTTTTAAAAAGGAGGAACTATAAATAAAAGATTATCTTAATTTAGATAGGCTGGGGGAGAAAGAAGGGAGTTTTTTTTCCTCTTCAATCGACAGATTAAAACGTCTTTATGTTGAGTTTATCTATAAAACATGCTCGGGTTAAAAAGTTCACGCGCCAGTGCATGAAACTTTTTTTATTTTGCTCATTTCTACAAGGACATAGGGAATACTAATGTTAATCGATTTTGATAGGTTGAAGCTTAAACTGGCAGCCCTCCAATTATAAATCCAAATGTAGATATTATATTGCGGCAATCACAATTTTCTTTGAGGCGACCCTAGTACCTTTTATAAAGTCACATTTAATAGCTGTAAAAATACTTGACACTTGGCAGGTTAATCAAATTTACACCAATTTCCGTTTTTTGTTCTTTGATTTGCCGCCGCAACAAGTTCATTCCTCACGCTCGGCGGATCAATAAAGTCTTATTATCTTATCTCAGATGAACAGAAGCTGATAAAACAAGCCGACAGTGGCAGGCCAACAACAAGGACTGCTTCAAGGACGTCTAAATAAAAGCACCAGCCGAGCTGAAAAGGCACTCGGCAACAACGCGAAGACGCGGTGGAAAGAACGTGGCCGAGGCTGGCGGCCAGGAGCGTTATTTTTGGCCTCCATTTGCCGGCGTGACACGCTGGCCCCCCTCCCGAACGCACGGTCGTTCCGTTATGGGAAGACTTGAACCGTGCTTCGAGTGGAGTCAAAAGCAACAAAGTCAAAACCATAATGGAGGATAATGAGCAGGAGCCGCCCGGCCAATAATAACGCAACTTGACTTTTGTCTACACGCGTCTCTGAAAATTGCTTTGGATTTCGCCGTGGCGCTTGTTGGCCATTGTGATGTCACAGATTTGGCTGCTTCTAGGGATATTGGAGCGGGACTTTTCCTGGACAAAACCCCAATCCGGGGACCCAGTCCCGTTCCCAATCCTGAATATCTACGGCATCGGATTTGGGTGGAAAACATTCCGCCTCGATTCTGGTGGCAAACTTTGCATGTGGTAGTCGCAGAATAATAAACCGCAAACAAAGCCAAGGTCAATACCGTGTTTTCATTTCCCTTTTTACGTTGTGGCTGGCCAGACTTGAGCTAGCGCCACCTGACTCTTTGCCCGCAAAAGTTCTCTCTCCCAGTTTTTGGGGTGGCAATTTTGGACACACCCACGTATTGGTCAAGTACCTCCAGAAGTTATGATTGCTAGTCCTTTTATTTGTCAAATAAAAGCGCTTTAATCCCACGTGTCTTTTGGCCAAGAAGTCAGCCAGAGTCACTTACAGGCAAACGTTGGAACATGCAATAAACCACCAGAGTGGCATTTATATGACCTCATATGCTTAAAACTCACACTGACTTTTGACCAGAGGCGAAGCCACTAACGACTTTCCAAGATGATGTTTTACAAAAACCTTTTAGCGCAGGAAATGATCAGAGGGGTGAAAATTAATTTCTCCACCAAGAGACGCGGCGGCGTGGCATCGAACTTGGCAAGCATGTCACCGCGACTGGGGGACGACGCCATGATGTCATTTGCTAGAGGTTAGCGATGGCGCGGCAGCCCAGAGACGACGGACGGCGACGTGATTGGCGCCGGAACCCGACTCCAGCGCTGGCCCAGAGACGGGCTGGCACCACGTGGCCTAAATATCAACCATTACAACATTGTAATATTCCATTTCCGTTCCTGTCGTGAGAATATTGCCTTTCTTTTTTCAACGCCGCCAGAGAGAAAGTCAGAAAATCTCCCGGTCGGGGATTACGAAGTCCGACCTCAGAATGTTCCAGCGTAAACAGTGACAACCGCCAATTGCTATTTGTTTTGTTTGGGAATTAGAAATTTGACCCGCCGCGGTCCTGCCAGTAATCTTAGCAGCTTTTTTTCTTTTTCAAGGCTGACTTTTTTTTTCTCCGAAAAACGATGACGGAGAAGTTCAGGCATGAGTTATATCACGTTTAATCTATATGTATGGTTTTGGTTAGGAGGCCAGATTTTTTTGCAGGCAAACAAATCAGTGGTGCAGCACGAAATGAGGCTGCGAAGAAATGACATTTAAATAGTTGCTTCTCATCAATGCATTTGTAGAATGGAGCTCTCCTCCACTTGTAGTTTTGACTCCGGAAGACATGTTTTTGGAGTCGTAAAAAATAATTCAAAATATAACGTAACCAGGATTGGATGAAACCATTTGTTTGTATTCAAACGGCTGACAACTGCTGGCAGACGATTGGATCTCCTGACGCTTGCGCCCCGCCCCCCCCCCCCCCCAAAAAAAAAAACAATAAAAATGATAGGATTGTATCTTACCGTCGCACGTAAAGTCGGGACTGGCGACGTCCTGGATGGGAATCTCCTTGAGGAAGGCGGGCCTTTGACAGCGAGGGTTCCCGCTCACCACTCGCGTTTTCTTCAGCCAATGACCCAGCCAGGCCAGGTGACAGTCGCACACGTACGGGTTGGACAGGAGGTTACTGCAAACACACGCACACACAATATTTGTCACCTTCTGGCCTCGGACGATTTGAATCCAAGGCGAACGTGGCCAATTTTTCAGTCGCAAATAATGGCAGAAATTCTGAGTACCGAGTAGTACAACTTTTGCTCCCAAAGCCAAATTCATTCACTGAGAGGAAATAAGAGAAAAAGGTTATTGTCCCGTCATTCCTTTTGGTGAATTCAATGAGATACAGCGAGGCAGAGATAAGCCAGCCTGCCGCAGGAAAAAGAAAAGAAGGTTATCGTATTCATGCTATTCTTCCATTTGGATGACCCCCCCCCCCTGGCCGCTTTTTCAGATATTAACGCCGAGGCGGATTCAATGACGGGTCGGCGCAACGCTTTGGATCCCCGGCGGCCGTTGGGCTTCGGGGACCGAGGTTCCCATAGCGACGCCGGTAAACAACCAGCGGTTGAAAAAGCCACCATTACCCCCACTCGCCCGTTCGTCCCTTAGCAACCGGTCGCCGCTCACGATCGCCAGGCGAGGAATTGACCTCGCCGAGTGGCGACTCGACCTCGGCCAAATCTCTTCCTTCCCCTTTTCCACGTGTTAATCTTTTAATTAAACGTACGCACGTTGCCGGGAAATGAGAGGGGATGGAGGGGCGTGTCCAGCCGTCTTGGGGTGAGCGCTTCCAAATCAAAACAAAGCAGATAAGGAAATCAGTAAACAAACTCGGGTTTCCTTTGCAGAGCCAAAATGACATTATTTATAAATATTTTGTCAATTGGTCGCAAACTACAGCAAAAATAGGGTGTCTTATAGTCAAGAAATTACTGTTTTTTTCAGGGAATGATGTCACAGCTGGTGTTATTAGTATTCAAACGATGGACGGGCAGAATAGTATTCATTGAGCGAGTCACTGTTCGACAAACATGGATCAAAATCCATTCCCGCCCGGTCTTCCGTAATGAGCAGCTTTTCAGTGGAAGGGCTTCTGTGAAAAGTCCAGCCATTGACATTCCTTCAAGCCCGCCGTCAAAATTCATTTCCAAAGAAAAGCCAGGTGGAAACTGGAATGGAATTTGACGGCTATACGAGCTTTCCTTCTTTGGCGGGGGAGCTTTTTTTTACGGCAAGGGATGTGTTCACAGTAAGGAATCAAGAGAAAGGCCAGCTTTTACCACAGCGACACCTTATTTACAACCTTCGCGTGTACAGTAGGTGGTCGCTCAGGAGATTGAAGCGGACGCCGTCTCTCATCATCGCCATGGGGAAGACGGGCGATAAAATGGCTGGCCTCGGGCTACGTTTACACCAGAACAACCGCGTAAAAGCTGGAAAATCCATTTCTGGGATTCCGCAATGTTGTTATCTCGGTGCAGTTGGACCCAACGACAGAAGCCAACGTCATCAAACGTGCGTCGGGGCCAAGAGCGGACAAAACGGCGCCGCTCGCCAATTCATGGCCCATTTGGCTGACGTTTTTTTTGTTTGTTGACATTTGACTTGTTGGTTAAATGTGAGATTTTTTACAATTGAAATATGTGCTTGTGGTGCTGATTCAGGCAAATAATAAAAACATTAAAAAACTCACATGGTGGAGAGGGAGTGCAAAGTGGCAAAGGCTCCCGGGGCGATGCTGGAGATCCGGTTGTCGTACAAGGACAGCAGACGCACCGAACTCAGGCCCGTGAACGTGGTGTTGTCGATGCAGCCGATCTGATTGCTCCGCAGCATTCTGGAACAGTAAATAAACTCGCGTCAATACGGAATAGGGAGCGTCGCCCCATTTGATTATGACAAATGGAGTTTGGGGGTATACTCACAGCGTTTTCAAGCCAGTCAGACCTCGGAACATTCGCCCGTGGAGTCCGCTGAGCTTGTTGCCGGTCAGGAGAACCTCTTGAACCCCCGCCGCTCCGTCGAAGGCTCCCTCGCGGATGTCCCGCAGTTTGTTGTTGCTCAGGTTGCTGCAAGGACAAAGTCACCGTCAGCCAATGGGTGGCCCTCCCCGAATACGAGGGGCAGGCAACACATACGCTCCTAAAATAGTCGCATGGGGACGTTGCCAGAACTAACCACCCTACCACCGTGCCACCACAGTTTCGACCATACCGAGATCATTTATACATGACTACGGGAGTTTTGGGCTTGGGCTCCGGCACCCCCGCAACCAACAGTCGCAGTACTTCCATTTCCCCGGCAAAAGCCAGTAGGATACACCCACTCTGGCAATCAAATTACAATTGACAAGCCGCAGAGACAATAAGCCGAGACGATCCCTATCGCGGCCTGCCGATCCTCGGGGGAGCGGCGGGGGAGCGGCGGGGGAGCGGCCGGCGAGCGACCGGCGAGCGACCGGCGAGCGACCGGCGCGCGTCCTCGCTTATCGGCTCGCCGCGCCGGGGAAAAGGGATGAGAAGATGGAGATGAGACGGAAGGAATGGAGAGGAGCAAAATGGAAATGAGAGCGCGCCCAATCTATATCCTGCGAGATGCTGGGCAATTTCCTCTCCAATAAATCAACTCTTGCTCTTTTTTTTCTCCCCCGTTGAGCTTCCGCTAACTCGGCAGAGCAGAAGAGCTTGTAGATAAAAGGCGCTTGTAAATCTGAATCCAAGGCCAATTGCCTCCTCGCGCTTCATTTGGACTCTCCGTCCGTCCGTCTCTCGCCGACTTGTTTGGGTCCGCCACGCCACGGGGAGAGCCACAAGGGGAAAACATTACAATTAAAAGAGCTTTATCGGACAGCGCTGTCCAAGGGGCTGATGTCTACCGCAATTTTTGGGCTATCGGCTACTATGGGCCGGGTTGGGTCACGAGAAAAAAAGTCAGGAAAATAAGATAGATGCGTCATCAAGTGAAATAATAAAAGACAAAAATATACGTACATTTTCCTCAAGTTTGGGAGCTTCTTGAACATCCCGGTGGCCTCCAGCAGGACGATCTCGTTGTCGTTCAGTCGCCTGCACAAAAACGCAAAAAAAAGGACATTTTGCAAAGTACATCAACATATTCTCAAGGGCTGATGAATTGAAGAAAGTCAGGATTAATTAAGCATCCAGGTAAATAACAAAAAAAAGTATTTTGTCACTGACTTGTACAAAAACATATCAATAATAATGTTTTTTTTATTGATTGCTATTTCTAGTTGGAAAGTCAAATTGATGGACAGACAGCAAAAAGAAAAGCCAAATAAGGAGACAAAATAAATGGCTTTGTTTTTACCATTTGTATTTTTCCATGGCAAAAAAAAGTCAATGATAAAATATACCCTTTTGTTTGTATGGATTGATTCATTTAGTATTCTACTCTCTTGACATTTATCTAGGTTTTAATTTTGGCACCCGTGGGATGGTGTGGGTAAAAAAAGAAAAAGGTTAAAAAGCCTGCGGCGACTCTTGCAATGCTTTTAACGGGAGAGAAATGAGCTTGCTAATTTAAAGAGGCTGAATAAAGAAGAGAAGGATCAATCACTTGTATGGCCTCATCAATAGCCCCAATGGCCAAAGCACAAGACATCTCTTTTATTGGGCCATTCTTACCAAAAGCCGATTAAAACAATCCACTTTTGACGTGGCCTATCCTGCTCACTTTGCTAATTCAACCTGGTTCAGCATCTCGTGCGCGCAACCAATCGCAGGGCACCAACGGACAAACGACAAGCCATCCTGGCAATTTAGACTTTTCAATGAGCTTAGCACGCATGTTTATTTGGGATGTGGGAGGAAAGCGGAGCACCCGGAGAAAACCCACGCAATGCTGGGGAGAACATGCCAACCGACCTGGGATCGAACCCAGAACTGTGAGGCCGAGCCCCCGGAATGATTCTTGATACAGATATTGTTAATAAATGGGCTCCAAGTGAGACATTTTTGAATTCATCTCAGTTTCTTGCTCTCGTGTTCAATTTGTAAAAAAAACCTGGGAAGACGGTAGGACGGCGCCGACCTCACGTTGCGCTGGTTCTTTATGTTTAACGGATCCGCTGAATACTGAGCAGGCCTCCTCCTCCTTCTCCGTCTCGGCGTCTTGCTTCTTTCTTATTGGAATAATCCGCCACGGGAAGGCGAGCCTCCGTACACGCGTACTTTAAGCCCGCTCACAATGTAATCAGAATATCCCTCTTGCATATTACTTTGTCTGCGCTAAGCCATTTGTCAGTGCTAAAGAAGGATGGGAGGGGCTTTTCCTTTGCTTGGGTCTTGCTTGGGGGAGCGAGATTTCAGCGGGAAGCTTCTTTTTGCTTCTCTTTAGCAGGCAAAACGAAAGATACGATGGTGGTGGCGTGATCTGGTTTTTAAAGGGACTCGGATACATCTCATATTTGTTTTTGAGGACATCATTGAAGTCGGTCGTCATTCCAAATGTTCTCTTCTTTAATGCTATATTTTGACAATGTTTTCTTATTTTTTCAGTTAAAAAAAAAAATCAAAAAATAAACAACTTACAGGTCGCTGGTGTGTTCCGGAATGTGCGGCGGTATGCGGGTGAGTTTGAGGTTGGAGCAGTCCACCGTGGTGCCCTCGCAGCGGCATTTCTCGGGACAAACCAGGTCCTGGAAACACTCTCCGCTCAGGCGGCTGCGGTAATCCTCTTGACCTTTTTGGGAGGAAGTCACAACAAAGAAAAAGATTTTAGATTAGATCACTTGATTTATCCGGTATTTGGGACATTTCATGACATTTCCCCTCATTTTGGAAAAAACAACAACAAAAAACCGGCCCAATTTTGTCTCGTCTTTTTTCAATAAAATAAGTAACCATTTAACAGTTTTGTGTGCCTAATTCCATTTTCCTATTCCGAATTGAGAAGAAAAAAAGCCCAATGCCAATTCTGCATTGAACAGGAGTTGAATCCAAAGTGAATATTCCTCTTTGGTCCGAGTGAAATTTACTGGTCTCCAGCGGACTCGTTTCTTTTTAATAATGTCTCGAGGCGGCTGTTGTTAGGGAGAAAGCAATAGCACAGTTGGAAAGAGAGATTTTTGGGAAAGCCGAAAAGCTCATTAGTGGGTTACTTTAGGGGCCGAGTGGAGCCGGTCGGGATCAGCCATGCCACTTTAGCCGCCGCCGCCGCCGCCAGGACCCTTTTTGTGCAGCTGGGGCAGGTGTGCGTGCAATGTCCCATCTGGCTAATTGGCAATGCCAAGTGGCCATTAACCGTAGCTTTACTTTTGCTCAATGTTCCCACCTTAACCAAATTTGTCATTGAACTCTTTCAATGCGATACGTGTCTACATTGGTCACTTTTCAGAGACATACATGGACCACAACGGGCAGCAAGACCTAAATTTCATTTAAAACATAAACACCTTATTAAATGGACGTACCCTCATGAAAATTCCACAAACATAATAATAATTATACATTAAAAAAATAAACTCTGCACGCATTCAGGCCAGATTCGATTTTTTCAAGATTCGAATTGACGCGGGTCGTTTTCAAGTGATTATTATTAAGTGATTTTGTTAAAAAACACATTAAAAGCATTCAGTTCAATCCAATTCAAGTGTGCTTGTTTCACATTGGCTGAAAACACAAAAAAAACGAGATTAAAAAATTTAATCTAATGTAGTTGATCAAGACATTTATAATTAAAGAACAGCGTTATGTTATTTTTACTACATTTGTGACCGTAATATTTCTCTGTGGTCCACTTTTTAGTTTTCAACCTTGCTCAACCCTCTTTTCTGCAGGACGTACTCGTGGCCAAGGATGAGGCGCTCTAAAAAGGCGGAATACCCGGTTACCGTACAGCCGAGAACGAGCGTTCTCAAAATAGGACGCGTTTTCTTGGGCAACGCGGGACATCAGTCAAGGCTCGCGGAGACGCCATTGGCCGGTAGACGCAGGCGAACGCGTGCCGGGCGGTCCCTGGCGCTTGACGGAACCATGTGATGCCACAGCAGGCGGGGCCACATGGTTAGATCAAGCACAAGAGACAGCCGCACGAGCCAATCGCAGGGCGGGTCCACACAGGAGGCGGGGCAAAGGGAGGAAGGGGGCAAACAGAGAGCGGGAAGACAGGTCGGCGGCAGTTAGGTCCGAGAGGAGGTGCGAGCGAGGAGAGGGCAGCCGCCGCGCCTTTCAAATTCGGACCGGCAAAGATCGGCTTTTTTTTTGCTTCACGTCGACCAAAATCGCCAAATACGTCTATCGTCCACAAAAGCAGATAATACTTCAAATACGAAAATTGAAAAAACATTACTCAAACTTCATGTGGCCGGATGTCCCAAAAGTTTGGACACCCCTGCTCTACTTGATGCACAGAAAAATTTGGATTTCTGATGTTTAGTAGACTAGGATGTTTGCACACACATTTGTGGTCAAAGCGGGGAAGCCAAAAAAAGGTGACGTTGTATTTTGGTCTGGAGCGAAGAAAGCAAACAATGGACTTGGATAGCTAGTCTGGATGAGGCCTTGAAATACTCCATTGCCTGCACTTTGCGCCCCTCACCTGTGCAGCGGAACTTCTTGCCTTTGACTTGACTGATGCGCTTGTTGGCCAGTCGGCGGGGGTGACTGCAACGCGCCCCGCTGGTCTCGATGGGGTTGTCCAGCAGAAAATCGGCCAGCCACTTCAAATGACAGTCGCACATGAAGGGGTTCTGAGCCAAATGACTGAAGAGCAGAAAAACAGCATCCCAGTGACAAACAAGAAAAGTACTTTCTAATCATTGAATTCCTATTATTAGAAAGAAGAGGAAATGGTGTATTATCAAGAAGTTCTCATTGGAATTCCACTTACAGTGTTTTGATGGCGCGCAGTGGCGTGAAGAGTCCCTTGCTGATGGTTTGCAATTTGTTGTCGTAGAGCGACAACAAGTTGAGGTTTTGCAGGTCGTGGAAGGTATTGACGCGAAGACAATTGATCTTGTTGGCGTTCAGCAGCCTGAAAGCACAACAGGCATTTCAACCCACGCAAATACATCGCTGCCGTCCGCAAATTCAGTACTTACAGTAGCTGAAGGGACACCAGGCCGTCGAACAATCCTTTGGGCAGCTCGGTGATCTTGTTGCCATATAAAACACTGCATGGAGGGCAAAGAAAAAAAAAAAAATCACATTATCTTCTCCTATTTTGTTATACATTTTAGCACACATTTATACACATATATATGCGCATGGAAAGATGAAATCCCATCCGGGCGCTTTTTTTCTCTCGCATTGAACGGGCTTGAGCGATTTTCCACTTTGACGCCTGACTTCTCCCGCCACGTCTGGGAGTCCCAACGCGGCGACCTTGGCCGGCCTTTCTTGTCCGTCCGTCCGTCTCGTTTTCACGCTCCGGATTGACTCAAATTAAACTGTCCTTCATGTCGTTATCGCGCCGGCCCCAGTTAGAGAGGCGCAAACAACACGGGCGCTCCTCGCCCATTACGGGCGCCAACCTGGCCGCACAAATCGACTCGTGTGCGTGTTTCTTTCCCTTTGGGTGTCAGCTACAATATTTGGATTTGCTAAATGAGTGGAAATGCAATTACTGGGAGCAGAGAGCGGCCTCAGTGGGGACTCCGTTGACTTAATCTACCTTTCAGTAGCACCTCCATTAGTTTGCGCTTTTAAAAATTTCATCGAGTGGGAACCGAACCCAACAAATAAAAGAAAAAGGGCGGTATTTTGCGGTGGCCGACTTACAGGGAGGTCAGCGAGCGGAGGCCGTTGAAGGCGTCGGCGGCCATGTCGGAAATCTGGTTCATGCTCAAGTCTCTGTGGGAGGAATTGAAATTTTGACTTTGTTGTGTTATGCCTTGGCGTATGATGAATTACCCAGACAATTTACCGCATACTCACATTCTCTTCAGCTTCTTGTAGGACGAAAAGGCCCCCGGTGGGACACTTTTGATCAAGTTCTGCTCCAAGCGACTGAATAGGAGTACACAAATAAATGGAGACAACAGAATTTGCACGTTAAAAAAGAAATGCCGTCATTGACAAGCGACCGAGGGCCAATCGCTATGTGGGGCCCAATAAAATCAATCGTGGGTGTCCACTAATGTTTCAGGCCAAAATTCAGAATACACAGAATAACCCCCTTATTTTAAGGGTAAAAATTAAATGACTGTTTTTAAGTTAAACTCCATTTTTAGTTCTTTTGTCACCCTTGCGCGTAAAGGAAAAAAAAAACATTCAATCTCCACTGATTTGGGCTTGTTTGTTGACTCAAAGTAGAAAAAAATGAAGAGCCCAAATGTTTGACGCAATAGTTGGCGTGCGCGATAATTCATGCGTGTCTGACAGCAGTTGGCGGCTAATATTTGACAAGTTGTACAAAAACAAAGCAATTTGCACGCTAAAGCGCTTGCCGCCCGCCCGCTGGCTCATTTGCAAAAATGTACTGCGGTCGTGTATTGCTAAAGACGGCTAGTTCGGGGAGGGGGGACGTTGGGGGACGGGGGGGGGGGGGGTCAAAATGGGGAGGCTTCAAGGCTGGGAGCAGGGTCAGCTGTCAGCTTGATGAAAAGACATCTTTTCCGCTTTAACCCGCACTGGCAACCTGTTCTTGACCTCCATACTTTTCAAGCCCATCCTTCCATCCTTCCTTCCATCCATCCATCCATCCATCGTGGCAGACAGCTTTGTCAAGGTGAAAAGCCAACCAGTTCATTCCGAATCAACTATTTGGACTTTTCCAAGACAGGATGATGAGATCTTGTGTTTAAAAGCTATTTGGCATTTTTCATACTATTAGTCTCGCGCCAGAGTAGATATATACAAAAGTCACAACGGCGTATCACCTAGTCAATGAAATAAATATATAAGATACAATTAGTTATTTTGAATTGTTAGAAAGCAAAAACAAACATTACAGGTCAAAGTAATGGTCAAATAGGGAAACAAAGACAACATAAGCTGTCACGGCACCAGCCAACCAAAGAAAAAAAAAATCCCACAATATATATATTTTTTTTTATGAACTAATTGCCTGTCGTTGACGGTGACAGACGTTTAATCGATTTAAGCTTGAAGGAGTGTCCCCGAAGGCCTGTGTTTTAGCACCACTGACCGCCTTTTTTAGTGCGCAAAATATGGCCTGCTATCATCTTAAAGTCACCGTTGGCGTATTTCAAGGTGATTTGAATGATTTCACAAAGCCTTCTAGATCAACTTCCCATTTCACATTGGAATGTGAACGCCGCCGCCATGTTTGTTTCTTGGCCGCCATTCGCTCGTCTCTTTAAGTGGCGACTGCTGAGTGCCAAACAATTTACTGTGGCGGTTAACCTGTGCAAATTCATTTAAAGAAGGAGACGCGTGTATGGCATTAACGTGGATATTGCTAAGGGCAATGGAAAATAAATCCTAACACAAGGTCGAGATAAAGGCACTTAGTGGCGTACAACTATAGACCACGTTAAAGGGAAGTCACTTTACAAGCACAATGGAAACAAGAAAAAAAATAAATAAAACAAATCGATCAGGCCGAGGTGGCGATTAGATGATGATTGAAAGATGGACGACATTGACTGCCAGCGTGCACAAATCTGACATTGAGCAAGTCGTGTATTGGAAAGTCAATCCAAGTGTCGAGTCGACATTTTCAAACGAGCTTGCTCCGTGGATACTGCCTCGTCAATTTAAATTTAATAATTTCCAAGAAAATGCAAACGACTAAAATATTCTCTACAACATGAAGTGAGCTCACGTGACTTATTTTCGTGGGCCAAACAAAGTCAAGAAGCAACATGATTGAGGTGAATTCAGAAAATCTTTTTCTTACATTTCCACGATTCCCTCCGGGAGGTTGGCGGGTATCTCGGTCAGGCCTTTGCGCCGACAGTTCACGATGTTGTTGTCGCAGGTGCAAGTGGGCGGGCACACCGCCACCATGGGCGCGCACGTCCTGGGCTCGGTGGGGACGGGGCCTGCGGGGAATCATTGCCAGAGAAATCAGGATCCTACGCAGAAAAGCGCATAAGGAAGGGCCCGCCCAGCCACCCGCCGACCCATCGACCGGGTTCATCGGCAGAAAGGACGCTTGACAAGTCCATTAGCGGCCGGCTGAATCAGGAGCTTCCAAACATTGATAAGGAGAAAAAAAAACCCTTTCTTTTGGCTGAACGTGCGCTTTTCCGCACGTCGTCGATGTTAGAATGGACGCCGTGGCGCTGAGCAGCCTGAGCCGGTGGCGATAACGCGCTCGGCTTCTAATGGATCTTGATGGGGCCTCTCTTAAAAGGCATTTGCCACAAATGCTGGCTTTCAAATGATACCAGAGCATATTTTGGAGACAAATTGTCATCGATACCAGATCCGAGCAATTGTACAATAACATCAAATAGTAGACGAGAGTAAAGTAACGGAGATGATTTGTATGTGTCTTTCCATATTTTGGCATTTGGGCTCCTTGTTTGGATAGAATAAATAGTTTAAATACTCATTAGCATTTGAATGTGGTTTTCCATTGAATATTAGCCAACAATTTCTTGAAACTAAGCAAGACAAAGTTGTTGATATTTTTGTAATACTACAACAATTTGTAAAGCCTCAACGTGGTACTCTTGTTGGGATTTTTCTGTTTCCACAAACTGGTTGAGCGAGCCAGGGCCAGTCCAGGCCACCGCCATTCGCCTAAAAAAAAACAACTCACCGTTACAGAGAAAATCCTTCTTGGGTACATCGGGGACATTCAGGCCCCTCATGTGGGCGGGGGCCATGCACTGGGTGAAGGGCGCCAGGCCCCGTCTCGCCCGCAGCCAATCGGAGAGCCAGGAAAGCTGACAGTCACAGTGAAGGTTGTTGGAGTGCAAGCGACTGTGGAGGAAGGGTTGCAAAACATACTACGTTCAGGTACTGGATCACATCAACTGCAATTGACAGTAGTAGAAGTGTCATTATTAATGAACCTCGCTACCGAAAACTAGTTAGAAAACGAACTGAAATTGGATTTCACGACGACGTCACTGGCAAGGAAGGAGTTAAGGGATTTGAACTTAGCCAATCTGCGCCGGATCAGGGGGCGGCCATACGGCAGGTGGTCTTGTCGGCGCATTATTCGCCGGACAGACTTTAGGATAAATCCCGTTACGGAACAGAGACGAACGGAAGGACGGGCCCATTGACACCAGCAGCGGGGGCAGCGCCTTTTAATACCGCTTTCCCTTTAGAAATGGGGTTTATAGTCAACACCCCTCCTGCCCCCGGCTGGAGACGGCCCACCCCCGGAGCTCACCTTAATTACCCACAGCTAGGATTAAAGCAGGGAGCACAATGTGGCTAGCGGGACGCGTCTTTTTTTTATTACCGATAAACATAAAATGCAACGTGTCCCGTTTATTCCTATCGGGAGTGACAAAAAGCGGCGCTGGCGGTCAAAGCAGCGCCGACGATTTGGGCAAAGAGTGGACTTATCGGCTAATATGTAAATCGTGTTAGCTGGTGGGCTGGCGGGACGCATTTTTATTTACTGATAACACAAATCTGATCCGACATTTATTCTTGTTGGGATTGCTTTAGTAATCAAGTCATCAAGTATTATTAGAAGTAATTATCAGCGGGTAAAGAATTGTATTGTAAGCAATGTCATTTATCAGTTCATCAATTATGAATTGATTGTATTAAGTTGTGTGCAAGTGAACTTTTTTTTGGCAACCAGTCATATAAAAGACACACTTTTCCGCATTTGCGTTTAGTGTGACGTCAATGGAGATGAACCTTTTGTACTCACAGCGTCCGCAACTTGGGCATGTGGTTGAAGCTGGACAGCGGGATGAGGCTGATGTTGTTGTTATTGAGTGTGCTAAAGAGAGAGAGAGGAAAAAAAAGAGGGAGATGGAGGGAGGGAAGAAAAACAGATTCATTAGCAGTTGCAGTTCCAGGAAGCATGCACTCATGCACATCCCAATAAATGTCACAGCAAATCCACATTCATGCATTCGAGAGAAAGAACATACAATGCTCCACACACACTCACTCACTCACTGACTCACTGGCTGGAGTTGCATACACTAAAAATACTTCCATTTGTGCCATATTTAAAACTTTGATTATATATTTGAAATATTCCTCCACATTTTCTTCCCATTTCATAATGTTTCTTATCCATTGTTTGGCTAACTGATGGACTAAAACAGGGTGCCTCAAATTGAACACCCAAAAACATTTAAATAGAGAAAGCTAAGGTCAATTGACTGGTATTTTGAACATTTATCACCTGGCTTTGACTTTGCTCTCTCGAGGCAGGCCGGCAAAACATAAACATTATTGATTTCCAAGCGTCCTCACGCCTAGAAAATAGAACGGCGCAAAGAGACGACACGAAAAAAAGAAAAGCAAAACAGAAAGCTGCTCCATCAAAGCAACTCAGCGGGGACCAAAAGGCTTTTCGTCCATTTTTATGTTTTTTTTTTTCCTTCAGGTGGCTGAAAGCTGGTAAGACAGCTTTTTACAAGATGGCACTCGCGGGACGGACAAAAGTGGCCAAAAAGCACTTTGCATGAAAAATAGCCGGACTATCGCTCACAAATGAGATGCTGGCCTGAAAATGGCAGCGAGCGATGGCCATTTTCACTCCAGATATTCTTTCATTTATAAATTTATGCTTTATGCACCTTTAATAAGCAAACCCTAAAGTATTCAAAGAAATGATTAGTGATCTTGTTCCTATTTGTACCATTTATTGGCAAATACGAATGTAAAAATGAAATTATTCCACAATTCCCATCGCACTTTGTTGATTCTATGACAATTTAATTTTTAGATGACCAAAGCATTTTTAAAATGTTATATTTGTGTTGTAAAATGGAGATTTGCAAAAAAAACATTATTTGCCAACAACCATGATAATCTCATAAAAATACATATACGTTTTTAGGTCACCTCATGGTGA
Source organism: Stigmatopora nigra (assembly GCF_051989575.1). NCBI lineage: Eukaryota > Metazoa > Chordata > Actinopteri > Syngnathiformes > Syngnathidae > Stigmatopora > Stigmatopora nigra. Next base: position 514,693 of record NC_135521.1, read on the forward strand.
AACCCTTGCCAAAATCTATTTCCAAATGTCAAATATTGACACAAAGAAAGGCTTTGGAACCCCCCAAACCAAGCAATTCCCACAATGAGGGCATTGATTTCAAAAGGTAGCCGAAAGGGGCGCCCGCAAAGCCGCCGCGGTTTGTTTAAGGCCAATGTTGCCCCCAAGTGCACCAATTGGACTCATTAGGCAGGAGTTTCCGTGTTTACGCCGAGAGGCGCTCATCCCCAAAAACACGGCGTGCGCAACGTCCGTCTTCCTACCTAGCGCTCTACCCCGCGTCCTCGACGGCGGGGGATCGGATTTCGCCGTCAGAGGCCATTTCAGGCCGCCTCTGTAATTTAATTGCGGAATAACAACGGCCCCTCCCGGCTTCCGCTTTCCTCCCACCTCTACGCCGGGATGTCGGCCACGGCGCCCAATGAGCACAAATAAACAGGCCGGATCATTTTCGCAAAATTACTGGGAACGAGCCACGGTGATTTTGTGACAGTGAACCGGAGCACCCAAGGAAAACCCACGCAATTAGATGCAAACGACAAGTAGAGCGAGCCAGGGATTGAACCGAAAAGGTCGTTGCGCTCCTTTAAGCGCCAACCTGGCTCCACCATTTGACGCGGTAAAATGGCCTCTGCGGTGGTTGATGGAGGAGACTCTTTACAGGCAACACACCCTGCCGTCTATGTGTCGCAACAGAGGAGGAAGAGGAGGGAGGGAGGGATGGAGAGGGAGGGAGGGAGGGAGGGAGGAGGCGCTTGCAGCTAAGCGACGTTATCGCCTGTTTCGTGGCCACGACCTGCACACGGACGGAGGTGGACGCCACACACAAATGTGTGTCATAAACAACCTTGTCAGAGACTAGTCAAAAGTCATAAAGCAAAAGTTATTGAAATTGTAAATAAATTTAAAAAAAAGAATCATAATAGTAAAAATTTGAATTTCATTGTAGTTTTCAATTCAACATTCCATTTTGGGTTATTTAACGCTATCTTGACATTGTATTTCCCCCAAATGCTTTTTGATGTGTACATTTGCCGAATGTGAATTGAGGAATGAAAGGGTCAAATAATGTAAAAGCATATTGAGCCGCCATTCATTTACTTTGACGGGCAAGTTGACATTTTGATTGGTCTTAGTGGACCTTTAGGTGCAGGAGTTAAGTGCTTTCCGTGGTTAACTTGTGTCCTTTTGCAAACTTCCCATGGGGCTTAACATCCACTTTACTACTACTTTCTTTTTTTTTCTTTTGCTTTTTGCTTTAAAACCACAACTCACGGTGACTGGCTTTGTGTCGCCGCAGCCGCGTCCGTACGCCAGATTGCTTTCATAAAACAAAGTCCCGCCACGGAATGGATTTCCAGGAGGTTGCCGTTGGAAACCACTCTGGGAAATGCTCAAGGCTAAAAAGCCCAGTGGGGGGGGGGGGTCTAGGGGGCGCATCATTAGTGGCCCGGCCGAGGTATTTACAACCGCAACGCTTTTGACCTCTCGTCAGACGGCCCACCAGTAAGGTTTGGACGCGTCCGTGCGACCGTGGCCCGGCAAAAACGCCGGCGGGGGAACTTCTCGGAAGGAGGGTCGAATTCGGGGTCGCCTTTGACGTCAACGATAGTTTGCGTCTCGTTGGAACTGTTTGAGGGCTTGAAGAGGAGGATTGGGGGGTTGGGGGGCTTCCCATTAATGGACCGCTGGACCTCTTGCTATTGGCTTGGAAGGATTGAGACGGGTGGCGCGTGGAAAAACAGGGATAAAATCAACGTTTGGCCAGGAAGAAGGATAAAATGAGAGAGTGGGATGAGAGAAGAGAAAGGGTTAAAGCAACGTTGGAAATCCAAGGAGGATTTACTTCACGGTTGAGAGAAACATGAAGCAAGGGATGGAGAAATAGTAAAGGAGAGCATTAAAAGCTTCTAAAATAAGGGGAATGGGGACATACATGTGAAGAAGTCAAGGAACACAGCAGAAAAAGAACTCATTGAAGCCTCAAAAGACATTGAAGAGTGGACTGGGAAGAAAGAACAAGGGATGAGGGCTGAATGGAAAGCGGCTCTTTGGGCAGCGAGAAAGAATTGAACAAAGAGGAAGAAATTGATCACGTTTCATATCTCAAACACATGATTTACACGGATGAGCGACATGAGGCTAAATTCAAGGCGCTCCGAGACGGTATTTTACATGGCGCTGGTGAACAAAGTTAAAACAACAAGGACAAGATGATCATTGAGAGTTAATAAGGCAGAAAATGGATGCACATGCGCTTTCGGGGACAAAGTCACCTTGCCACTCGGCTTATGAATGATGACAGTTGCCGCTTGGCTAAAACTACGCCGCTAAAACGCTCGCACGCACGCGCACACTTTTTTGTACGGCATATCTGGTGCTGGCTGGTGGAGGAAAGCCATCATTAATTATGCAGCCGCCGCCGCGGCTCTTTCCATTTTTAGGCTCCGCCGAGTCTTTGCCGCACTCGCGCTAAATGCGCCCACGTTGCCCCGGCGTCACCCCGATGCTTCCGCGCTTCCCGTCTCGTTCACCGTCGTGATTTTCGGATCTGACGCTGGTCAAAATAATTTTTTATTGCGAGAGAATTGGCGAAAAAAAGAAAACAAAATACCACACCAGTTGAGTACCATAAGTACTGACTAACTAGATATAATAACCATGGGAAAGTCCTGCACTGCCGGTGATCACGTCACCGTTCTGAGATGAAGGCTTCAAATCTCGCCCTAGGCCTGTGTGTTTTTTCTCCGGGTATTCCGGTTCCCTCAGCACCCCCGTGACCCCATTAAGGATAAGCGTTACGGAAAATGAATGTACATACCAGAGAAATATACTTTGCCTCATGGTGACATGAATATGTAGAACATATTCTACATATTTTTTCCTGATACTGTGGCGAGTTTCATCTAAAAGATATTAGGCGAACACGTCCCTACTTTTTTGGAAACCATGCTACTCGCATACTAATGACTTTCTTCCCCATGAAGTGGAGGCTCACATATTCAAGCAATTTCCATTTTTGATGAATGTTGCCTAATGGCAGCAATGTTTCTTTTCGCCTTACGTTTAGCGTCCCTATGGGGAAAAATATAATCGCTTATACCTTTGCATCTATCGTCCATTTATAGCAGCGGCTCTATATGAAAGAGGTTTATGAAAAATGAAAGACTCAATGTAAATAAAAAATGTTAGCCCATCGCCCATACTCATTAATCGTTGTTGTCAGAAAGGAGGAAAAAAATGGTAAAAGTGCAAAGATCAATGAAGGCAAAAAGCCATCTAATCCAAGCGATTAGGATATTGGAACCATGACTAATTAATCATTTCATATTAGGACGACGGGGGCGCTCTCCACCGCTCGTTAGCTACGTGCGCACACAAACACGTGGCGTGGCGCGTATTAACACGCGTCACGCGCGGCGGGCGCCTCATTGGCATGCGTGGCAGCGGCGGCGGCCCCGGCCCACCGAGCGCCAGCCGTCCGTCCGGCCTGCCGTCCGACTCATTAGCGCGCTCGTTAGTCCAGTTATGTTAAATCCAAATTACCATTCATCATCACGCGGGGAGCCGTCGCTTAGGGGCCGCGCTAACTGGACACACTCCAGCCGCCGCACGGCCGGGCGCCGACGAATCGCTAATCGGGCGTTAACGCGCGCCCCACCGTCCATCGGGCCATGGATTTGACGCCGATGATTCGCCTCTTTTGACTGGCGGCCATTGTTCCAATGGTTTCAACTTCCAACGAAGCATTAGTTTAAAATTCAGAGTAGATATTTAAATCTGTTTTTTAATTGTCAAGCGAATACTTTTAACCGAATATGACTTAGAATCGCTCTCAATTAAATAAAAGTGAGCGAAACGGCCCAAAAGAACGTGGCAAATTAACCTATCAAGAGAAAGTGACCTATAAATACGAACAATTAAAATGAAGTGATACGTTATCAACTGGAAGCGACGTAAAATTAACATATATTGATCGATAGATGCCAAAATGGGAGGTCAGTGGCGGTGAAAAATATCTCCATATGAATGATAAATACAAATAAATTGGAAAGAAAGAAAAGAAAACGCTTACTAATGAAACGATGAAGTGGCGCTTTATGACGACCGCGTCGTATGAATAAAAGTGTCCCGACGACAATTTATCCATTTATTTTCACGGGCGACGGAACAACATTAAACTACGACTGGTCGGCCAGATAAAAAGCCTGGCTCGGATAAACCACGGCTAATTAAAACAAAAAGAAGTTTAATTTACGAGGGAGCTTCGTTAGGGCGCCCGCGACATTACGCGTCGTCGTTATGGATGTGACGGGATTATTGGGGACGCTTCATCAAAGCCAACGTGCCGTCGCAAAAAAAAAAAAAAAAAAAATGAGTAGACATTCAGAGCGAGAAAATATACAATGTCAACACGTCATACTTTGAACAAAAGACAATTAGTATTTTTGCAATTAGTCAGCTCGTTGGCTGAGGAAAATCAATAATGATATGACGGACCATTTGAAAAAGACGTCACTGCATAATAATAATTTGAACAGGAATGGATCCAAATGTCATAGGAAATCACCAACAAAAGTTTACCGAGCACAAAAGCATCTAAAAATCTATAAATATGCATTATCCCAGGACTCTTCCAAATCTAACCCAATTGAAATCCTGTAATATCATTTTAGATGCATATTGCAGAAGTCCATTTGCGAGTAAATCCTTCCCAACGCCATCTTGAACATCCCCCTCCTCACTTTCTGCTTCCGTGAGGCCGCTCCTAAAAGCGCGCCCATCATTTATTTACAGCCACAACGGCTGCTGTTACGCTCTACTTTTTCCATTTTTTTGGGGTTGCCAGATAGAAAAGGAAGGCGGCGCTGTGGCCACGGCGGCCAATGGAGACGCGGGGACGAGAACGGGACGGCGGGACCGGGATCAAAAGAGGACAAACGCCAGGCAGGTGGCGAGAACGCCTCTACCCAAAAAAAGAAATAAAACATGGGAAGAAAGGGAGAAAGAAAGTGTGATGGAAGAGGGAGAAGATCACAAGGCGCGCATTTATTATTAATGGAACAAATGTCTGAGGGAGTGACTCAATTTGGGGCTGGGCTCTTTCCACGCCGACGAGGTGCCACATCCACTTACGCTGACGGCGCGCGCGATCTTCGCCCCTTGCAATTTGCTTATTCATTCCTTGAGAATAAAGACGACTTTGAAAGAATCGTGTCGGATGTTTCGTCAAATCAAAAGCTACTGGGAGTCCCACTAGCCAAAGAATGGACAAAAAATAGATAAAAGTCACACTGGAGGCCAATTTTTGGGGGGCACTTCAATCTTGTCTGAATTTATCAGTAACAAAAACATCAGCTGTTGGTGGTCAGAGGGAAAAAAATTAAATACACAATTGCAGGCCTCAATAAATTATGAAAAACAGGGTGACATATAGTCCAGAAATGACAGGATTTCAAGAGTCATGATTGTAATTGTTTTTTAAAAAATACTGTTGTATAATTTAGTTGAGTGAAACGCCATTTATATTTAATCTTGCGCCCCGTTTAGCACATCCGCCTCACAGTTCTGTGATGGAGGGTTCGATCCCCAATGGGTTCCGACCTTCCCGGGTGGAGTTTGTATATTTTCCTTGTGCCTGCGTAGCTTTTCTTTGGGTATTCTGATTTCCTTCCACATCCCAGAATCAAGCATGCTAGGCTAATATTCCGTAAGTATACGGAATGGTTGTCCGGTGATTGGCTAGCAACCCATTCAGGGTATCCCCGACGCCTGGCCGGGATAGCCTCCGGCACCCCCGCGATCCTTGCGAAGATAAGCGAAATTGAGGGAATATTTGCTCAATCGCAGTAAACAAATAACATTTTTTGCAGAACGGACTCGCATCCACGGTCGCCACGCTCACTTCAAATGCATCTTTCGTATTTCGTTTAAGGATTCGAACCCGCGGACAGATGGACGTGCCCGCGTCTACGGAAAGCCGTGCACAAACACGACCTGGCGTGCACGTCGCCGGCTTAATTGAAATGTCACGGCGGGACGACTAATGTGCGCGTCCCGCCGTCTGCCGTGTATTTACGGCGCATTGTAAATCCCGCCGTCGAGCCTCTTATGAATTGCTAATGTGCCGCATCAAGCGCGTTAGGGATCAAAAGTCGGGGGTGGAGGGGGTGTCCCAAAACCAAAAAGGGACGGCCACCGCTGCCCCGTTTGTTTTGTCCTTGATGGCTTTCTGGTGAATCATTCATGGCGGCGTGTTAGGCAGCGGTGACACACTGCACCAACGTCGCCGCGGCCGCTAGACGGTGGATTCGGACGGTGCTTGACGACGCATACGGAACCAGAAAATAAATGGGAATTGGCCTCCGGGACGGTAGGGGGAGCCCGAGAGAAAAAGAACTGCTGCTACAGCAAGAGTGTCCCAACTTTTTTGTGTAAAGGCGCACTTTGGCGAAATAGATGAAGATGTGGCTGTCACAGAGTAGGAAGACAATGGCGGCTTCTGACAGCGATAGACGACCAATTCATTTCCACGGGGAGGGCTGAATCAACAAGTGTGTGCATTGGGTCACTCAATGAATGTTAAAATGAATCCAAATGGAAAGTGTTTCTTTTCAAATGTCACAACGAAAGATGTTCAACTCTGCACTGGAAAGAATGGAAGTGATGGCTCATCCTTCAGCACCATGGACAGTGCTTGATGTCTAATACTACATTTTGAGTGGGAGGGGCAAATCAACAAACGCGTTCATGAATCAACCACATTAATATTAGAATGAATAAAATCAGGAGTATGCCGCCCCTTTTTCCCATTTGCCCCTCCCTGCCAAAACGGATTGGACAAGGACGGGCAATTGCCATCCCAGCCATCCCAATCCAAGCAAAAAGTCTAGTTTTCCCACTCTGGCCCGACATCCTTTTTGTAATTCCCAAGTTTTACCCGCAGCCGCACGGCAACTTTTCAACAAACAATTCATGCAACAAAAAAAAAAAAACGACGCATCATCAAGCCCTAAAGATCACATTTTCCCCAGAGTGCGGAAAGCTTTGCACGCGCGTGCACCCTCCGCCACGCCACGCCACGCCATGCAGTGTTTTTTCTGACTTACAGAATCTCCAGATCGCGCAGCGCTCGGAACGCTCCATCTTCAATGCAGCTGATGTGGTTGCTGTCCAATTGCCTGCGCACACACACACAGCAAAAAAAAAAAAAGGCAGAGTGTCAAGGTCCGGTCAGATGAAACGGGGGGAGGAGGAGGTGTTGCACGTACGCACATACACACAAGCACGCACACACAGAAACACACGTAAACAAGCGCAAAAATGGAGAGAACCGGGAAGGGGAGGTGATACCTCGCTAGTCAGATCCTCCGCCGAGGAGGAAGAAGAGAGGAAAAAGGAGAAGCGGCGAGGAGAGAGACAAGTGGCCAAAACGGCCGGTGTGGAAGCAGCCTATCACCTGCCGCCTCGCTCGCCCAGGGATGGCGAGAGAGAGAAAGAAAGAGAGAGTGAGTGAGAGAGAAAAGGAAGGAAGTGCCCAGCCTTCTTGTCTCTTCTGTAAATATTAATTGCATTTTCCTCCTCCTCCTCCTGCCAATGTCATCTTTTATTCTCTTTCTTTTCCCGTGCGTAGTGAAAGAGGGAGTAATTTCATTACATTAGGCCGGCCAATCCATTAAGGGCCTTTTACCGGCTCTGTCACTGAAACAATTTCATTAAAAGCAAAGCCGCCGTAAATCAAGCGGCGGTCACGACTTCCGCCAGCCGGCCAGACGGCCAGACAGACAGAGCCCCCAAACGCCTCGGCCCACCGGGAGTGCCGCTACCGGAGCCGACGACGTCCGTACGTCCTTGGCTTTTATTTGAAACGGTGAACCGGATCACCCCCAAAAACAACGCCCAAAGTGGGATTTCAAGGAGTACTTTGGCTACATTGGACTTTGCCCGTTGTCAACTTTTAGCCGCCCAAAAAGTGCAACTTATTGTGCAGAAAATTCAGGATCAAGCTAACGCAAAGCCACAGGGGCCAAACATCTGGTTAGCATTGTTGGCAAAAACAAAAAAGTCAGTCTGCAACGGCGGCCGAAGTCTACGCTCCACTTTTAGCGAGCGCATCAGGGCCGTAAAAAGCACAGATTTACAGCAAGGCGCATTTTTCACGTAGATTCGCTCCATCCGAGCGGCAGCTGCCGTCGGTTAAACGCTCGCTGCCGATTCACTTGGGCCCCAGATGGAAACGGAAAATAAGAAAATACAAATTGGAGCCCACGTTGGACTTGGAACAACAAAAAATAAACGTCCGTCTCATGCACAGTTTAGTCAAAATACTGTTAAAGACGGTATCAAATGACAATGGAATGAATTTTGATGAACATTTCCAGAATAGAAGCCATAAATAATACAAAATACTAGGGTTTTTTTGGGAGTTGCGAACCATCTGGATAATGTTACACTCCTTTAAACCTTCAAAAGTTGAACTCATGGACTGCCATTGGTGGCGCGAGACGTCCCATCCATTTGGATTGGGAGGGTCGGATGAACAAAAAAAGAAATCAAGGGCAAAAGTAGCAGAAGTTTTAAGGTTTATTTTAACATAAAGTCACGCAAAAAATGGATCTTAAATTTTTCAATTCCATTTATTATGAGTGTTGGGACCTGAATAGAATGAATGCCCCATTGGTGCACTGCCGGATCGCCTACATAAAAAACTTCTCCGCAGAACTAACATCGTTTTATCTCTGAATGGCGTCGGGATGGGCGGCCATTGCGGGACGATTTCTCCGAAGACGAGCGTCGGGGGCCACGTTCCTATTTGGCCGGTAAACGGTTTCATCATCGGAGAAATGATGAAATTCCTCCGACGGCATTGTTGTAGTCCAGCACCCCGATTATCCGTGACGCCATTGCGACGGGTCGTGGACGAGACGCTCCTCGTTAGAGGAGGACTCCGTCTGGACGTACTGCCCGTCCGTACCTGCGTCCGACGGATGTTGGTGGCGGGGCTAAAGACTGGGGGCCCCAAATTTAATTTCTTTCCAAGTAATTAGAGTCTTTAATCATGTCTATGAGCAAGGCTATTGGCAGAGTGATTCAGTCCCTTCCAGTGGCAACCATCTGCAACCCCCCCACCCAAGCCCCCTATAAACAATCTTGCCGTTCCATCTGCATCCAGTACAGACTGATGAAGTGCCTGCTTCTCGCTGCCCATCTATTAAATTGCTCTCCAAAATTCTGCTCCTCAGATAAAAATCCTACTTGCCGCGGTGATATGGATTGGAAAATAAAATACTTCCGCGCCGTGCGCCCAAATCATTCCGGATATTTCAAGTTTGATGACGCAAACCCGCCGTACCTCGCTTTCCTCCCATTTAGCCGCCGGCCAATTTTTCCGGGCGATATTTTGTCCGATGAATTAGGTTCTATTTTGGAATAGGTCGTTAGAAGCGCGCTTCTCCCGCCACGCTTTCACAGCGGCCCAACTTCCGGCCGGCGGAGACACTGCGGCGCGACGTCGAGCGCCGAGTCAGCATTTGCTCGTCCGGCCGAACCGGCGCGATCGGCGCTAAAATCATCGGTGCGGTACGCGCTGGCGCTGCTTGAAAAAGGGACATTCCAACAGATTTTTTCCGGACGAGATTTTAACGGCTCGGCCTTTCGGCGTGCTAATAACCAGCTCACCTTTTTCGTCGTTAGGCGAGGCCGCAAAATTATGCGACGTAAAGATTTTACAGATTTTTTTTTAACATTTCCAACTCTCCAATAGGCTCTTGTTTTGTTTAACATTGTATTAGCTTTCTCGGTATTGAAAACATTGTACATAACAGTATATTTACTACAATTGAGGAGATGTGTCTTTTCAAATATAATCTTTTTTCCATCAAGATGGAGATGTTCCGAATGAAAACGTTTCTGGAAGCTTCATTTATTAGACGTCTATCGCCATCTGTAGCAACCAATTAAAAACGACGTAATCTACTATGAACAAGAGGAGCGAAGAAGCCCGAGAGCGCAGACGCACTCATAACTCAAACAAACACAGGGGCCGCACTGCATCGTGGCTAGCGGAGCGTGAAGCGTGCGAAGCGAGATAGGCGAGGTGGGGAAACCGTACATTTTAAAAAATACAAATGGCGTATCACAAAAGTGGTGAAATGTCAAGTTGGGCTAAACCTTGTGAGGATGATTCAAAATGAACTAAAATGTTGCAATGGTGACCCAGATTAGAAGGACTAATCTAATAATTCCTTTTGAGTGGGTGGGCCAATGGCAGCAAATCACCTTTGGCTAGCTCTGAAGGGGGAATATTCCGCAGCGTGTTTTTTTTTTGAATGGGTCAAAAGGAGGAAAAAGCAAAGAAAAATGTCGAGCCGAGGAAAGATGGGCTTGAGGAAGCGCACCGGCGGCCCACAAATGGCGCGACCCTGACTTGTAAAGTGTTTGCCCTCACGCGTGTCATTATCTTCACGCCATCGGGTCGAAGCGCCGTAAACGGTATCAAATGGGAAGACGGCGGGTGGACCGTTCAGAGCGAGCTTGTGCGCCAAGTCAGGAGAGGAGAGAGAGAGGATGGAGGACGGAGGACGGGGGAGAAAATCGATGGCGCGTTCACCGGGGACACAATGTCAGGGAGCAGTTTTTTCTTTTTTGCCTTTCGCGGGGGCCGGCGTGATGGAGGAGACTCCAGTTTTTTTATGGCCCAGCTCACCTGGTCGAATACGGCCCCACAATCATAGCCCGTACGGAAGACACTTTGGTGATACGCGCTTCATTTCTTTTATTTTCGTCAGCCACTCGTATATGATCGCATACTCCATGAAAGCTTAAATTTACTCTGAACAAAATAGGGCAGCTCCGTCGCCTTTGCTGTGATGGGCTCCTTTCAAAAGTTTCCGTGCGCCTGATGGCGTCAAGGTTCATTAGCCTTACTCGGATGCGGCAAGGGATGGATTCACGATTCCGTGGCGAGGGCGAATGGTCGTTGGACGGACTGGCGACCGGTTGAGGGTCCCTAATATTTCCAAAATCTAATTTTAGTTAAAAAGCAAACAACTTCTGGTTCATGTTTGAGAAAAATATGCAACAAAATGACCAATTTGAATCTTGTCATTGTGTCATTATTTAACATGGATCATATTTTGGTTCGAACTTTGTATTAGTTCAATTTCGATCTATATTCAGGTGAATTTTTCTTTCCTATCTGTTCAAAAGTCTTTTTTTGCGACGGCGTCAGAGGGCGCCAACGAAAGTAACGAGGACGTGTCAGGTGAAAAGCAAAAAGAGACGGATGGAGACAATGGCCCGTCTTGGCTGTGACAAGCGTGATTTACGCCGCCATCCATCCACACTTGCATCTTATTCAAGTCAATCAATAGAGCAAATCTTTCACACATATTAATACACCGGGCAAGGTCATATTTTAACACGGTCAAATGTGCTTCCAAAGAAGGTTATGCCAAAGCCAAGAATGTTCCTTGCCCACCACATTTGGACGTGTGCGGGTGGATTGACTTATGAATTGGCTGGAAATGGCATTTTTCATAATCTGTTTTGATTCCTTTCCGGGCCGGAGCCACTTCGATTGGCGCGGATTTCCGATACTATTGTTCTGGGCGTCCGCCGGGTTATGGATCGGCGCCATTGATCGGGAAGCCTATGGATCGGGGCTATTGGTGATTAGGCCGTCATGAATAAAAGACAAGAGGCTATTGAAGTTTCCGGAGCTTTTTTAACGTCAAGAGAAGAAAAAAACGCTTGGGAGGAAGACGTGGAGAAGAATACCAAGATGGTGATTAGGCATAATTACTTTGATTTGATTCACAGTTATGAATGGCACAGGATGCAAAAAATGGATGGGAGGAATCAAAATCAAAATCTTTCTTATTCCAAACAAGTGTTATTTCTCTCTTGATCAATACGGAGGAAGCATGTCAATTTAGTCATTTGAGTAAACATTGTTTCATATATGAAATTTCTTGAATACCGGATTAAGAAATGTATCTAATTTAATCTAATATTTGACTCATGCACATGTACGTAGGTTAAAATATTTTTGTTTTCTTTGAGTGTTTGACAAGAACATGTCTTTTTCCACAAAGACTTAAAATGGCACTAAATATGTCTTGAGCAGCTACTGAATGATTTACGCAAGTCAAACATTGACTAGCAAAGTCATTATTTGTATTTCCACAATTTCCTATTTGGAGTCACGCGCTCACCCGAAACCAAACCATATTCCAATGTACATTTATGATGTACGACGTCGTCGTCGCTCTCGTAGGAAGCTGTTTAGAGAAATATTTCATCGCCCCCCCACCCCCCCCCCCCCCGCCCCCTCCTGCCAATCAAAGTAGCATTCAGTTGAAGTGAAAATATTTGATTTGCCTTAAAAACACACCCGAGCCCGGACGCCCTGTCACGTACGCCAAGCCGTAAAAGTCACCCGTGTTTGTCCTGGCTCGGCCGGCCCTTTTTTGAAATAATAAAACAAAAAATGGAATATTTGCACTTACAGGTTCTTAACGTTGGTGATTCCTCTGAAGGCTTTCCTGGGTACCGCCTGGATCTGATTCTCGCTCAGGTCTCTGGAGAAGAAGAAGAAGGCGCATTAGAACCCGATGAGCAACAGGGGCAGTTGGCGACGCCAAACAAAGAAGACGGATGGGATGACATTTGCGATGGCGCGCAAATATCCAAACAATCCACAGGAATTTAGCACCTCTGCGCCGTCTTTTAAAACACACATTCGAAGGCCAATATTTCTTGTATTATCCAAATTGACTCTGGCTCCACTCATACCACAAAAACCTGAACGATGGGAGACGACGGCACGTACGTCTGAGACGTAATGCGGAATGATCACGGCTAGATTAAGTTTGAAACGACCCAAATGGACGCCAGCAAGATTTTCTGTTCTTAGTCGGAAAAAAGTGGATATGATGAAACTGAAATATTCTGTGAAGATAAGAGATTCAAAATTGGACAGTTGAGAGGCACCAAAACTAAATTCCCCTCTTGCAACGATTTGGGAAGATGCATCTTGCGATTTTGTGATTTTTTGGGGGAGATTATTTTGGACTAAAACCTAAATAATCTAGGCTATTGTCCCTATATATTTGACATCCATCTTGGCCAAGACCTTGTGGAATTGGAGCTATTTAGTGTCCACCTTTTCTCAAGGATGGCAATGTTAACACCCCCCCCCCTCCCCCATCCCCACCCAACCCCACCCCCCATTTATACACCGAGGTAGCGTGTCCTTGTGTTTCTCATCTCATCTCATCTGATGGTGACTCATACCTCGTGACCTTTGAGCCTCGGGAAGGCCATCTGCAACAAGACTGTGAACCCTGAACTCCCGAAAAGGACAGCGGCTGATAGCCTCCCGACACAAACACACACACACACACAGGAATGGCTTGCGTCTTATGCGCTTTTTTTCTTTTTTACTTGAGATGCACGACGCTGGCACTCCTTTGAAAACATCACAGTGCAAATTCCGGACCTTGTGTGGCGCGGCGACTTGACGACTTTTTTAAGCGGCAAAGGTTGGGCACGTGTACGCGCATTGGCTGGCGGCCAACGCAGCAGCCTCCATATGAACCTCCATTATTCATGGCAAGAGAATAATAACAGCCGGCAGGTCGACCCGACGCCGCTTGGGATATTAGCGTTAACCCCCCGCAGACAGTGACGCACCGCCGCCCCTTCTCGCGCACATTTAACCCTTGCTGGCTTGGCGAACACACCAAATGTTCTTGAAATGTGACGCTCCTTGGGGCCGATTAGAACAACTATTCACCTGTTTGATTCCAAGCGCACATTATCAATGACAAAAAAGATGTACGAGCCATCTTGTTTTTCGGTCACTCGATGGCCGACATTGACAGAAATACTACAACTGAATTGGTTCGAGTGTCTATTGGGATTTTGCTATTTAACAAAAAGGGAGAAAAATATGATTCGAATGAGTACATAAAACAAAGGTAGACCCATTGACGTTGGCACTCACTCTAGCACCCCTCTCACCGCCTCAAGAATATTTAGTTCTACATCCACCGCTGTACATATCTATCATACGAGCTTAAATGGGAAAGACAGAAGCCATTGGGGCCGGGCTCCTCTCCGGGGGAAGCTGCAAACAAGCCAAGGCCAAAGGGAATTCTGGGAAACCTGAGCTAGTTTCAAATGGAGCTTTTGCCTCCCTTCAGTCTCTCCTCCTTTCCCTTCCCCTCTCCTCCCCTCCCCGGGGAGCTGTAACTGCATTTAATATGCTTTCATAAAGACGGTAATAAATATTGAGTGCCGGCCAGCTCAAAGTAACCCTCACTTTTCGAAAGCCTCAACTAGAAACCCAAAAGCCATTCTTTGGGATTTTTGCAAATCTGGACATACATGCAGGAAGTGGAGGGGAAAAAAATAGTCCATTGCCGCCATTGGCGAGACTCCTTTACGTTTTGCTCCAGTAAGAATTTCAAGTCCATTTTCTTGATTTATCCTGTGCCTTGCGTAGCTAATACGTGGACTGTTTTTTTTTGTTGCGTTCTAGATGTCAGTCTTTTGATTTTTGAAAACACCACCGTGGCCTGGTTGCTATTGGAGTGACATATTTGAACTGTTGACTCCATTCATTCCTAGGATCTCTACTGGGGATGAGGAAAAGGTTGTAGGACTCCGAAAGGGGGGTTCCAGAACCTTTGAGGTCGGACTGACAGTTTCCGATTGGATGACTTGCTGCCACTTGTGTTTGACAAGCTCTCTTCGGACTGGCTTTTGTTTTGACTTGGCGTGTTTCCTTCGGGCCGCAAAGTTTTACACAAGAGCAACCTCCGAGGAACGGCTTTTAAAAAGTCACGGAGGCGCTTTTGGTGCTTGCTGAAGACTTTTGGACGCCATCAGAAGGAGATCCGCATTTCAGCTTTTACGTTCAGGTAATCACATCTGGATCGAATAAGCCACGATGCTCAGCGGAGGCCGCTTTTGTAGGTTTGCGCTCCCAAGCAGACGTCTTGGTGATCTTTCCCAAAATAGAATACCATGGGCAAAGGTACTTTACGCTTAAAATTGATGGAACAAATCAACATTACCTGCGACCTTCAAGAAAAATCAAGGTTTATCCAGCAGTATATCAAAGCAGAAATGTTATTGGACGGGTGTGCAATGTCACTTTCAACTTGAACCTGGAATTCCGCTAAAATCAACACGAACACTTTACCGATGGACGGTGAATCACATCTAAACTGTTTCAATCCACACTGAATGACAAATAAAAATGGGTTTTTAGCCTCAATCTTGATACTGAGGTTTTTTTTTGCGCATCGGTGGCATATCCCAAGACAAATGCTTCTGCAGTCGTAAAAGTTTACCATTGCAAGACAACCTTCTACCGCTCGCTTGATTCCTCCAGAATGTTCATCCATCTTGCTTCCTCTCAACATCCTGGCCACGGCAACCCGGCGTAGCCAATTTCGTGAAGTGGCCGCTTTAGGAATAAAAAATAGTGCTCCCTCACTCCATCACCACGGACGGGACGGCGGGGAGTTTAGAGGGAGGCTGGAACCGGGCCGGGGGGAGCGCCAGCACCTAAATCAAACGGGCGTTCTTAAAAGCTCTCCCGGGTTTGGGCCAATACCCCCCTATGGACGCCGACTCACTCGCACACGCGCCTGGTCTCGGACAATCGCGCGCACACACACACACACCCCGCCTGCCCGCCGGCCCGCCCGCCTGGGCGTTCCGAACAGACACCGTCTGCACTTCTCCGCGGAAGGCTGTAAGTATCTATTATGCTTTGTCAATGCCGTAATTAAATTGGACAGCTTAATGCAATTCGCTGTGATCCATAGGCCTTTATGGATATAAAAGCTTTTCTGGCTGGCTGCCCGAAAAGGGACGACCAACAAATTTAGATGGCTTACTAGCAAAGGACCGAGAAAGGAGGGAAAAAAAGAATAAAAGAAAGTTTAGCCGGGTTGCTGTCCACAACTGTTGCATTTGCGTCAAAGCGGAATAAGGATTTTCACAATTTTTAATTGGCAGACACTGCTGTCAAATTGGAAAGCAAATGTTCATTAGGGAGTCATCCAAATGGAGAAAAAAAGTCATCCAGATGAACAGCAAGGGATCCAAATTCAACAAGCAGTGACCTGCATGGTTCATAAACCAAAAGCAAATCAAGATAAATAAGTCAGCCACTACAAAATTAACAGAAACTCTCAAAATTGTAGAAGAGTCACCTACAAATTGGACCAAAATCAATAGGAACCGCCCTAAAACTGATCAGAAAGTGCCCCACAATTGTTCAGAATAAAGAAAAACCTTCAGTTCTGTTGAATATAATTGAATGAGGGCAAGGTTTTATGAACTCATTGACTACCATGGACAGTTAGAAACGTTCAGTGAAAATCTATTTTAACGGCAATGGCCATTCTTAAAGCACAATGTTTTGATTATTTTCTTTACCACCAATCGATGGCTGTCACCCACCCCACTCCAAATAATACCAGTGATAAGAAGCACAATTGTGCTTTGTTAAATGGAGAAGCGCAATGCTTTACATTTTCATCTGATGTGATTTTGTGAAGCGCTTTCTTTATCCCGTACATTTTCAATAAGAGTGGATTGGCCACAGAGAAAAATGGTGGAGAGCAAAGACCCAAGCGCCATCAAAGGAGAGTCGGCTTGTCGTCTAATAAATATACGGTGGGCGTCTCATTTCATATGATGCTGCATGCAGCTACTGTACGTGACCCCACCCTTCCTGCTGCCCCCCCCCCCTTGCCTTCTGCGCAATCTGCTAATTTGCCTGCAGTTATTTATGAGCGCTAAGGTGCTCCCCAGATGCTTATAAAGCTAAAACACCTCACTCAGCTTCTTTACTATTCACTGACACACACACACTTTTTAACCCCCGCTCTGCCACGTCTAGACGCCCCCCCAATTCCCACGACACTTCTTTGTCCATTCGTTTTATCGTGATATTTTTTGTTCAATACCGTTAATTTACCAGCAATTTTGTTTGCTTCTTGTTCAAATTGCCCCCCATTGATGTATTTGTGGAAACCAAGACAAATTAAAAACAGCAACTCTTGAGGTGAATTTAACACTCAATCTAAAACTACACTCGACTATTAGCTCGGAAGTCAGCACGTTCAACTGCCACGGCGACCATTTTTTAATGTTACAAATCTATTTTCCAACCCACAGTCAAAACAACGAGCCTTATACACAGCCCCCTGCACTTTTTCCAAACCACATATTCCGTTTTTATTCAAACAACGATGGCACGATTCTGGCCGAACGGGGGGACGACGAATGGGAAAGCTGGGGACGGAGGAAGCGAATGGAATAAGAATGGGGGAAGCGCTAATGCCAGCATCTGCGTGGTTGCTAGGCCGTCTCCAGGTCCTAATCTCCTTAGCCGGGACCGTGATTCATTTAGGAACACTGAGTGGCTAATGTCAGGGCTAACTGGATGAGAGAGAGAGAAAGAGTCGTGTGTGTGCCCGCATCCATATGCTATATTAAAACTTTGCTTGCGCTCCAACGAGCGGGAAGACATTGCTGATCTAATTTGCCCGCGTGTGTGCGTGGAGAGCGGCGGCGGCCATTAAGGCGATGGATTAGATGGAGTGCGTCCAACGTCGTCCTCACGCGCAGGTGCAGGAAAACCATCCTTAATTCATTAGCCGGGTCGAGTCGGGGTTAAACCCGAGGATGGGGGGGACGGCGCCCGGGCCCGAGAAGGTCCGGGCGGCGCCGGCTCGCGGTAATAACGGGCGAGATCGCTCACGGTCCCGTGCAGATATTACAAATGGAGCGGTAAATTGAAAGGTAGTCGCCTCCGTCGCCGAGTTCGTTATCGTCGCTGAAACGCGCCGACGACGACTTATTGGCAAAATGAACACGTCGGTTGTCGGGAAATTTCTTTTCGGAAAACGACTGACAAACTTGTCCGGGATTTCTGTTCAAAAATGCCATTGTTCGTTCTTCCCATACGATATCAATCATACGACATTTGGATTGAGCCTCTTAAAGAAATTGTCGTACAACATCAAGTGGAGTGGGAGGTAAAAAAAAAAAAAAAGTCGTCCGTCCCGTGTAGATTCACGACAATATTTACGAAGACGGGCGCGCATCTTGGAATTACACGAGTTATGTATTCCACTATTGGCGAGCATAAAATAGCACGCCACGTCAATTTATGGCCGCCAATGTGATCCTCCGAGCTGTCACGGCGTGATGGAAATGGACTTTACCATCAGCACTTTTGTCACACGGGGGAAAAGTACAACGGCACCCCAATAAATGATGAGGCGCTGACGCCGGGACAATGACGAGCGCTGGCCGTCGAAAGCCCGCATAAATATGAGCCGGCGACAAATAAATTGAGAGAAACAAATAAAGCAAAAAAAACCCTCCCAATGAAAAAATATATTTGAAATAAGGCTGATTTGGATCATTTTGAGGTCAAGCATATTTCTCAGTGCTTCAAATGTTTACTGAATGAAAGAAGAAAAAAAGTTCAGACGTGACAGGAATAAAATTGAAGACTAAAAAACAAAATTCAGCCGTGTCCGGAATAAAATTGAAGACAATTTTTTTTTCCTGAAGCTGCCATATTAAAATATGAAAATGTTTCAGGCCCCAGGCCAAGTACAATGCAAAGGGAATGAAATTCAAGCCAATACCGTTCTCCCATGAAGGTAGCGTCTGCTCACAACTCTCCACATATGGCGCTCGCCCCGGTGTGTGTGCACGCCGGTGTGTGTGTGTGCGTACGTTATGCGAGATGAACGCCGCTTGGCGTTCATGATTTAGGAAGAATGGGAGCAAAAATGGGTTAAATCCACTCATTTCATAATGGCCGGGAAGGACAGAAGGAAGGAAATTTTCCACTTTTTTTCTAAATATACAAAGGTGGGAATGCAATTATGTTGATTTTGATTTTATTGAATCATTTTTTTAAGGCAGGGGGAGTTTTTGTGAAATATTGAGTGTGCAGTGGCAGAAATAAGCCAAATATTTGGTGAGCAAGTATGTTCAAATGTGTGAATGCAATTTAACATGCAAAAGAATAGCTTTAAGATTGCTTGAATGGGAATGTGTGAATTGAATGTATGTTAATGCTAATGCTTCCAATTGTGTCTGGGCGATGACATCATCCCAGCGGTAAAAATGGCCTTCCAAGCGGATAGTGCGCTCGGATAGTGCGGAGCGTTGGCCTCAAGTTACAAGCCAGCGATACGCCAACGCCAATTCAATTATTTCCAATAGTGGGAGCTCCAACTTGTCACTTCCTTTTGCCTTCAATTTCCACGCGAGCCGGTGACATTATTAAAAAAAAAAACATTCTGTGAAAAGAGGCTTTTGCCCTTTTCTGGGCTTCATTTCAATGACATTGTGGCCTATATTGCCCAATAAAAATAGTACAGATAGAAAGCTACAGACAAAGATGCAAAAATGCCATGTATGCGGAATTAGAGCCATAAATGTCACACAGTACTGCCTTTTAACATGAGCATGATACACATGGGTGTCCAAACTGTTTTCTCTGAGGGCAATTTAATAAAAATCGCCAAGTTGAAATGGCAATCTATTGCATAAAAATGGTCCGTCTACCTAAGTGCTGTTTCTATACTTTTGACATGAAGATGGAATGCAGGCAATAATTGACGACGAATAAAAATGTGTTAAGGCGGCCGAGACCAACGGCGGCCTTTTGATTAGAGGTGGAAAGCATGTCTGCCGTCTGGCCTCTTCCACACCTGTTACGTGTCCTTTCCCAGCATGCCCTCTGCCTCCTGCCTCTCTTAACTGCCTGTCATGTCACTCTTTGCCGTTTTTTTTTGAATCCCCAACCCTCCTACAAAGATGTCTGGCACACACTTGAAAGGTTCTGTGAATTATTATCCTCAGTGGCTTCAGAAGCCGACACGCTAAAACGGACTCCCGGCATCGGCGCTGGCGGCGCTGGCGGCGCTGGCGAGTGTGTGAGAAGCGACTAAGTAACCTTACTCTAAGATTAGTAACACCATCAAATGAGAAATTCATGCTTGGAGAAGACATCAATGTTTTACTTAAGGGCAACATCTGACTGCATTAAAGGAAAGTAGTACTTTGCTCGTCCGCGGTATATCTTTTGCACCAATTAAGTACATCATTTGATAACTTCATAAATAAATAAGATACTACTTTTTTCAAAAATAGAACATGTACTGTATTTCCATTGGAAATATGCCCATAAAATAATAGCCTAATTAAAAAGAGCATTATTCAGATACTATAAAATGTTGGCATCATTTCAAAAGGAGATGATCCATCAATAATTTCAAATTTTGTTGGATTTTTCTAAATTCATTTCAAGGGGGAAAATATACAATGAGCATATTGAATGCTCTCCATTCCCAAACTAAATCCAGTCATTTATGCGCACTCCAGTCAAAGACACAAAAGTGGTACTACATTCAAAGAAAAAAAAAACCTCAAACCAGCGATTGGCCGGCCAATGCCGCCGCCGCCGCCGTCACCGCCGCGGGGCGTGTAAAAATAGCCGCGGGGCGCGTTGGCCGGCGGCTTGGGAAAAATAAAACCCTGTCGGGAAGCGGCGGCCATGCTTTGATTTCCCCGCCCGTCGACGCCTGGCGGTCACCTCTTATTATTCCACCCGCCCGCCGTCCCGTTCCGATGACATCACGGGGTTCTATACGTTTGGTAAAGGTATTTTTTTTAACACAAACCCCCCCACATTCCCCATACGCTTTCCGACAATGACTTGGCAGTTGTTCGCGCCCTGTCAGCAGGATCGTAAAAAAGTAGCGGCCTTATTTTCACATGGTCGCCCAGCGTGGGAAAGCTCAACATGGCAAAAATACATTTCATGCTTTACGCCACTAGACTGTACATCAGGAGTGTCAAACTCATTTTTGTGCTATTTACGCTTTCCTTGGGTGGGGACGGACAACTTGGGCCGCCACCGTGAATCCACTCGGGGTTGGCCACCCCTCGGGGTCAAATCTATTTTGGGGGTGCACAAAAGTAACATTTTGGAGGATTTTCATGCACTTTGTAAGGGTTTGGTTTTACTTTTCAGATGACTTTTGCTTACGTTTTATTGTTTTGCCTCAAGTCTTCTTTTTTTGGTTGCACACTTTTGTTGGAATCTTTTCTTGTTTGAATCCGATTCCATACTTTGCACCCTGGCTGGCTTTTGCTCGTTAAGGAAATACAAAATGTAAAGAGCAATGAACCCATAAACGTAGATGTAAATAAACTTTTTTTTTCTATTGTTCGTGCGTCTTTATATGAACGGCGGTCGCTTGTGCTGAGCTACGCAGTCTTGAGTACAACTCATTAAAACGCCTCATTTCACCATAAACAGTGTATGAACACACACACACACACATGCACATACTACACACATGCACACACACACACACACACTGGCAGCACATTAACGTGTCCCAATGTGATTTACTTTGCCTTCTGCTAATGTAATCATTTTTTTGGCTTTTATTCCTCACAGGCATGCTTCCTATTTTTCTGATGGGCAACCTTTAATAATTGACTTTTCTTTATATTGAATTATATTGGAATAACCAGGCAAAACTATCAGAGAGAACGGCATGTTTTGAAAAAATAAATAAGAGTAACCCTGACAATTTGGGTCTAAACATTTTAAACATCCATTCTAGACCAAAATTTCCAATTTCAGTTGCACAATTTGACTTGACGGTTCAATAAATGCATTTAAAAAGGACATTTCTGCAGTTTTACGGCTTTCTAAAGAGGTTTTGATGCCATTTGAAAACCCCGCCCACAGATGACGCCTCCTTTTTTTAAAGAATAGTTCAAATGTGGTCTGATCTACATTGAGCTGGGGGAAAGTCCACTGGATATTACATTGAATTTGGCTAATAAACTTTTAGGAGCTTTCTGGAAAATATTTTCTTTGCAGCATTAGTTGAGTGAATGCCGTGTCCATCCATCCATCCGTCCATCCATCCATCCGTCCATCTATCCACTTTTTGATCCAATCTTTCCTCCGCAATAACACCCGGCACCTCCGAGCCCGTCAAAAAAATCTGGTTCCAGTTTGGGAGCGGCGAGGGGAGTCGAGGGGAGGGAGGGACGTTTTGGCAGACCATAAATAAATAATGTGGAAAAATGCAACACATCCGCAATGGCCGCCCACATTTTGGGGCGAACTTGATTCCAAACGCGGCTCTGCTTCCACAATGTGCGGCCGTTTGCCGTATTTGGCCAAGACGGCGCCCTTTTAATGATGGATATGGCGGAACGTATGGATGGATATGCCCCACGCCGTGCACTATGGGATAGCAAATAGAAATATGAGAGCACGGCCGGAGGGAGGGCTCAATTCCCGTTGTGTTCTGAGCTTCCCGTGTGGAGATTGTGTGTTCTCTCCGTGCCTGTGTGGGATTTCTCCGGGTACTCCGGTTTCCTCCACAGAAACATGCACGCTGGCAACCAATTCAGGGTGGACCCGTGCAAACTATAGCATATATAACTATACATCAAGGTATTATATTTTTCCGGATTGGCCATCCCTATGGTCGAGAGTGCCTAACGGGTAACATTGTGACTTGTACTTGAGATAAACGGGCATTTCTTCCCATCAGAAGGGATTGGAGCTCTATTAAAAAATGGGTTTCTGTTCACACACAAGTGGTCTCACCAAAGCGTTAAATATGCCTCCAAAGAGACAGACAGACGGACAAGTTTAAGAGGAATGGCGCATCGGAAAGCCCTCCGCAGTCCATTTTTGTGGAGGCCATCCATCTTCCTCAGCTGTCATTTGAACACGGGCCATGCATCCCTTTGAAAAATCCATCCACATCTGCATCCGCACTCTTATTTGAAATATTCATAAATACAGTAGACGAGAAACACGCTTGTCTCACTTGACGTCAGGCGGGAGCCCAAAGGTCGCCGTTTAAAGGGGAAAAAAATAAATAGGATTTCACAAAATGTAAACTCGACTCCAGGACCCCCGTGACCCTTGCGAGGAGAGAAAATGAATGAATGAAAAATGGCAAACATTGAATGCTTTTCCCTTACGGACACCATAACTTCATAACTTTCCATTTTTGAAAGTGGCAAAGAAAAGTTGAAATAAAAAGGCATTCCCGGCACTAAAATGTTGAATAAAGTTGTAAAGGGTCTTGCGGTGTACTCCATGTCACCTTGAGCCAATCATTTTTATTCGCCTCCCGTGCTGGAAACTCCGCCCCCCGTCGCCCCCGCCCCCGCCCCTCGCCATCCCTCTTCAACAAACGCTCCTTTGTCTTCTTTTTTGCTTTTTTTTGTTTTTAACTCCTTCCTCTATCCACTTTTCCTGGCGTAGATTAAATCTAATAATAAAAGTATTTTTCTACGGTTAGATATTAAGAAACTAAACATTTCATTATGTTAACTCATTCTAAAATGAGGCTGTTTTGGAAACTGCTGAATTATTTTGGTGTTTCTTAAGTTTGGATGTGAAGAAAAAAGAGAAAAGACACATTTTTGGAGAGTGTTATCACAACATAGTCAATTTACTTTTAACAAGAAGCAGCTTCATGTTCTTATTGCAATTACATTGCATGTTTTTGTCATTTTACTCTGAAGAAAACTCTGGATTTCTAGTCATTTCGTTTTTTTTTCTTAAATTATTTTGTCCAATAACATGCTTATTTCCATGCATCTTTCTGTTTAAGTGAGGCTTTTACATTTAATGAATTTGGTGACGTGGACTTTGACACGGCCATAGCAAGTACAAAAAGACACAAAATGTCACTTTCTAATGGAAGGCTCTTCCCAAGAAATGAATCATCATCATCAGCACGAAGATGACTTTGCAAGCCAAAGAGTCGCTGGGCCATTGGCCAAATGTCACGGCGCCCTCATCCACACTACAGCTCAGCCCCCCCAAGTGGAACAAAACAAGCAGTGCAGCCCTCCTCCTCTAATATATACGTACAATTGATACCATTGATCCATTTTGACTCTTCCCCATCCACTAGAGTTAAAAGCAGTCAAGTCACACGGGAGAAATGGCCGCTCCGCTTTAGACGGAAAAGAGGCGGCAAGATGGAGACGCCCTATCAGCCATTCCATTCCAGTGGACTTATCAGGCTGGAAGAAAAATGCAGAAAACAGCGGGACGCTAATGTACTTTTCATCAAGATAAACCGGCAAGTCCATTTGAGGATCTTTTTTTTTTTTTTATCCAGCATCCAACAACTCTCTGTCAATTCCGGAAAAGAAGGAAGTAACCGCCGGCTTCCCGGCAAATTCGCACAGAGACGTCACCCGAGCAGCGACAGGTCGCCGATCAATCGGTCGTCAGACCAGAACAGCCAGGAAAAAAATGACACGCTACAACGTACGTCAGCATCCAATTCCGGCGGGGTCACAAAACCACAACTATTGCCTCCTTCATAGACCACCACTGAAAAGTCTCCTACTTTTTGCCAAAAACAAGTTGTATCAAATCTATCCACGACTCTCTTACGGAGTCATTGCTTCTAACTATACATGCAAGTTCGTACGCAAATTCTAAGCTTTTTATGGGCGCTTCTTCAAAACGACGTCAAGTCACACAAATCGGCTTTTAAAACAATACATTGTTCAGTTATTCAAAATTTTTGAGGCCCGACACAATCTGTTGCTATGCGGATGATTTGCACCTCAAGGTGAAAGTTTGTGTGTGTGTGTGTGTGTGTGTCCATCCTGGCAGTCGCTCTTCCCATCTGTTTGTCATTATAATGTTGACTGGTCTGCGGGCCAGGTTAATTACCATGGTAACAGGTTAATTGCACCAATTGAGCATTACTGGGCAAACTGGCGACACTGGCTTCTCTCAGCACATCTTTTCAAACACACACACACACGCGTGTGTCGCAAAAGCATCCCTCTGATCTCCAACGTTGGCCGACTGGTCTCCCCCAGTCAAAATGGATCGGACATCCAGCACCGTCCGCGGCGATTTCATACGGAAACATCTCATGCCCCCCAAAAAATAATAATATGATCTTTAGGGTAGAAATCCACGCGTAGACACGACTTAAGTGATGGACTGCGCCATTAGGACTAAGAATGTGTTATTTTAGGACACGTGACGGGCTCAATTACATGACTGTCTTCTGACTTTAGAAGGGGGAGACGTAATGAGAGCGAGACGGCGAGAAAACAAGTTCTCCCAGGCCCGTTCCAGGCCGTCAAGCGACAGGCCCGAGCCCAAATACTGCTGTCAGTACTCATTACTCCCTGGAGGTGTCACACCATTGGCTTGCCCGTTTGTTCTTAACCACATTTTTGTTGTTTATTGCTCTCCCACTGCTCCTTTCGAACTGGAAATCTGGAACGTCCTCCTTTAAAGACTTTACTTGCCGTTTTGTAGCATTCGACCGGTTAAGCGGTGTCCAATTGGGGTACGTTTACTTGTCATGGTCACTGGAGTTGAAAATGGTTGAACGTCTACGACACGTAGTTGGCCGTTTTTCGGGCTAATTAATCCACCCATCAATGGATATCTTTTCTGATCGATTATTTAGATAGAAATTGCCCTAATCCAATTGGAATAAAGAAAGAAACTTTGGACAATTGCAGCAAGAGAATGTTAACATAACCACACACACACACACACAAACATATCCATAATCACACTTTATAAGGGTTCTAGAAGAGCAGTTGCAAAATCTGATAAAGTAGCAAACATAGATAGACGCTAATGATTATCAAGAAAAAAAATTGTGGCAAAATGTGATGAGGGAGCAAAATCTTACACAACAGCGGCCGTTCAGCCAAAAAGACTTAATGTCGCGTAGCGTGTGTGTGTGTGTGTGTGTGTGTGTGGGGGGGGGGGGGGTGTATTTTGAAAACCACTAACGAGACCAAAAGTTCAGATACAACCGACGTTCGCACGCTCTGGGAAAAAAAAGGTTGCCGCTCGCTTTATCTAAGGACGAATATGCAAAATGCGTCGTCTTCCACGGCTGACGTTTTCTAATAAGCCACATTAATGATGTCCATTTATCATTTTTTTCCCTCCAATAAGCACTACGTTCAAAATGAAGTCTCGTGAGGCAGGAACCATTATGCTAATGGAAGTTTGGTCAGAAATCAAGAGCGAAGATCAGCTCAAACGGCCAGTGGACGCTGTTTAACGTGAATGATGACGTGTTGGCGCAGAGTAAACACCCGGAGAAAGTTGTGGAACACCACTGGAAAGTTAACAATTAGAGGGCGTAATGAGGCGGCGAGCCCACCGTCCAGCCAGCCCACCGTCCGTCCAGCCAGCCAGCCAGCCAGCGCTTTGTTTACTGTTAAAGAGACCCGAGTGGCGCTTTGTGGGCGGCTGGCAAGTGGCCCATTGGACGTGATAAACAAGCGCTCTCCGGGAATTTGGCAGAGCCAGCCAATGTGGACGGCCTCCTTCAGCCATCGGCTGACATTGACGTACAAACCGTTGGGATGGTTTTTCAACGGATTTTTCGCCACTCCAGATTTGCCTGAACATTTTTGCCATTTTTTTGGCCCCGGCAATTTTGCAGCTGACTTTTTGGAGACGAATAGCTTTGGTCGCAGACTGACGGGGGCTGAAATGTTGTGGTTCGTTCAGTATTTTTTTTTACTAAATTTCCACTATTTTTGTGCAACTGATCTTTGCAGTTATTTTTGCAAACGACAATTCTCACCACCACATTTTTCTAACAGATTTTACTTTTTTTTTCGACTATTTAGACTAAAATCAGGTTTCTCAAACTCCGTTCTCTTGCAAAAAAAAAAATAATGCCATTGGGAAATCTGGCCTTTCACTCGTAAAGCCGAAACGATAAAGATAAAGAGTAGAACGTTTCCACCCCCGTAAAAAGGCAAGGGCCAAATATGCGATACTTGTGTGTGTGTGTGGGCAAGCATGCTCGCATGCGTTATCTCCTGGAAGCCACGGTCTCTTGTTCCAGTCCGTCGGAGTCCCATAAATCACACCTATCATTGTACTTTGTTTCCTATTCGCAGCCAACACGTGCTAATAATCAGCATCACCTGCTACGATTTCCGCCCAGATGGAAAACCGAGCCAAACCAGAGAAGATAGACATCAAAACAAGCCCAAGACTCGCCAGCAAAAACAACCACGTGACGGACGCCATAAAGACCGAAATTAGCGTTTGACGGCGCGACGTACGTCAAGCTTCGAGGTAACCTTGGCCCAAATCCATTTTGGTCATCTTTGTTATCTGAACTGCACATTAAAACTAAATCGGGAAAAAATATCAGGTTTTCTATTTCGTATTCCGCCGGCCTTTTTTTTTACGCTTCTTATGTCATCTTGAAATCAAAAGCAAGTGCCGGAGGCCACACTCGGCGACAACGCCACGGGCCAGCCCTGCCTTTTGCTTCTTTTTGGAGTTTTCCACCTTTGGCCGCAGAGGACGTGAAAGAGTGGAGTGATTGACGGGCCGAGCCCACCAATGATAGATGGCGAGTACAGCGCGGACAAACACGGGAGCCCATTTTGCCGATCTGCTGATAAATGGAGGCGCTGACGGAGACGGAGATGAAGTGGAAAAGTACACGTGGGAGGAGGAGAGCGGGTTGGCGGGCGGACATCTGGGCCTTGTCAATCCCAGATGTCAGATTAAACTACATTTGTCGGGGCGGAGGGAGGGAGGCCGGCCGGGTCCAATTCCCTCGGCTCATTTGCCGCCATGGACGACAATAGCCGTCCGTCGCATCGCGACTCCGAGGGAGGCTCGGTAAGTTGCGGCAAAAGTTGTGCCGGGCGGGCCACGGTGATGACCATGCAACATGCATGAGATCAAATCAGCGCCTCGCTCATTTCATTTGCAAATCCGTCCAGTTTATCGTTTAAAAGTAGTCATAAAAGTCAAGCAAAACAGCTTTTTAATGACGTGACGGAACGGGAAAAGAATGCGGAATGAAAGAAAAAAAAATAAGACTGCCCATCTGTTTATCTTTAATTTAACATTTCTCATTAAAGTTTGGCGATAATTTTGGTTCACGGATTTGACCGAGTATGACAGACTTCGTTTGGATGCTACTCATTTTTTTTACCATGTCACGAGGCTTACGACGGATGGATTTAAAGGAGCACCTAACCCAAATATATAAAGATGAATATTTCAGTATCGTCCAATCTGGCTCCGGACCGTTCTACAAAACATATCCAACAGCAAACATTCCAAAACTCAACCGGTTTGTCTTAAAAAACAAATCCACTCAATGCTGATTAAGAAAAGCACACACCTTCCTCCATCATAAAGCCAATCATTAGGGAGACCAAATGGAACATCGCTTTGTTACGCATGCAAAATCATGGCGACTTGACGACCGACAAGAGAAGCGAGCGCGATGGTGACGGCGTGTGACGGCCCGCTTGTGCGGATTGACTCAAACATGAGTGAAATGACACCAAACACCGCACGCTAATGACTTGTTACGTTTGATCTTTGCAATTTCAGACAGAATGCACGTGAAGATAAAGAGTCGGAGGAAAGTCAAACGGAGGACAGCCATGATGGTTATTGCTAAACGAGGCCCGCCCCCTTCCTCGCACAGCACTTTCCCTCTTCTACGCGCAAGGAACACGTGTCAGAGCGGATTGACGTACGGGGAGTGGATTTTCACAGGAACATTTCCATTCCATCCCAATCCCGAGAGCCAGTCAAAAAGTCAATCCCGTCCTCGTCCATCCATTCCCACTCCCGTCCGTCCATTTTTAATGTGAACTGGCGGGTTGGGAAAGTCAACGGTCTTTTATTCATTTTCCGTAGCATTTATCCTAAAGCCACCCAACACCCCAAACGGGTCGCTAGCCCATTGCGAGGCGACGATCTGCGAATCACGGGGAAAAAAATAAAGACAACATTTGCGGCAGGCCTAAACTTAACTAAGACGGTAGAAAAGAAAACTCCCATCACCCCCCGCAGGCCTCTTTGGCCTTTCATGGATCAAAGTGAATGCAGCTGGTAGTGATCGTAAGCTCGCATGCGGCGGGGCGCCACCCTCCGACACACACACACACACACACATGGCAGATATAACTACGCTTTTCTACAAAGTGCTGTAGGGCGAGTGTAAAAAAAAAAAGGAGATGTAGTTTGCGTACGCGCCGGTCTGCCGAACCCCGTTGTACCTTTTGACCCCGAGGTCAAAGTGGGACGCGGCAATCAAAGGCAGCTTCCATCTGCTTCCCACCTCGACACGTCCTGTCGGTGTGTGGACATTTTATGCCTAAGGCCATCTATTTCTCTGTATCCGGCGCTTGCTCTTTTGCCCGTGTGCGACTGTTTAAACGTGTATACGCCAGCGAAGATAGGTTGGGGGGGCAAAAACGACCCCCACGGAATCCAGCATCAAAGAGCCAGGAGTTGTCCGAAGCGTCAAAACGGCTTCTAAAGCAACACATTAAAAACGCTGGGCTTCTGGAACGCACCAGAACAAACACGAGAGCAGACGGACGGCGGGCGGGGGTGCCGTTGGCTTTCCCTATTTGGATTTCCTACTATTTAGATGACAATTTCAAATTCCCCCCATTTTTTTTTAAAGATTTCTTCATTTGTGAGCTGGCCCAACGATTTCCATTCTCGGATAAAATACTACTGGTACGAAAAACAGTTTTGACACGCGAATACGTGAGCCTTTGTTTCAGTAAAGAGAAAAAAAAGAAGCCAACGTGAAGGCTGGCCCTGGCTGACATTCTAGAAGCGCTGGACGTCCCGTGGAGTTACGATGATGTGCCTCTAAAAAGCCAAAGAGTATGTCAGCACCAGAACATAATCCTTTTCCACGTGTGATTCATCTGTAATGTATATTATCGCCGCATATGAAAGCGCGAGGCGACCGGCGCACAGCCACGGAAACTATATTTAGACGCACGCAGAGTACGGCGCCTCCAAACCAAACGTTTGCCTTCCATTTTCAACATTTCTGGATGGATTTGAAAAGAGAGGCCACAGATATTCCGTCCAGTCTGTCGTCATCACACCCCGACGGAAATGTCAGGTTTGCAATAATGACGTCCCGGCGGTGAAGACGCGCAAAAAAGCCACGCGCGCACGAGTCCCATCCTCGGGGCAACCGTACACCGCCAAGGCTGAGAAAAAGCAGAGGACGTAAAACTTTCTATCTCAATGTTACAGATCTACTAGATTGTATAATGCACAATTAAGCCAGCAGATGGTGTCCAACTCGTCCTTTTAGCCAATCCGACGGTAGTTTTTCGGCAAGAGCATTGAAAAGAGCAACCTGGCCGCCGGCCCAGAAAACACAGACATCACAATCCAATTCTAATCTAAGCTATCTTTACATTTCAACAAATGTATGCATGCTACTGCGCCGTTTCCATTTGCAGCAGGTTTAGGTTGCAGCACTACTTGATCCATGAAAAGGTGACTTTCATGTTCATTCAAAAAGAAGTATTCCCACTTTAGTTATCTCAAACAACATTGCCATGGTTGAAATAACAACTGACCTCCTGTTACGCATTTCACGCTGGAGATACACCCCCGTATAAGCCACCCCCGCCATCCCATTATTTTACATTGCAAACTTCTACAACAGGCAACAAATCAGCCATCAGCCTCGTCAATGTGCTTCACATAAGTGTGTGTTGTGTGTGTGTGTAGCAAATAGTGTGAACAAGCAGCAGCTGGTAAAATGTGGGGAGCTGACAAGGTGTTTGAAAGAGAGACAGAGAGGGGAACGAAAAAATAAATAGGTACTACAGCGTAAGAGGGCCAGACATTGTCGCTAGTATTTATTTATTTTCACATTTTTTCAGGTTTACTGCTATCAAAGTATTATGAGGATATAACTCAGCGTGGTGGTTCATAATGTTAACTTACATTGATTAATAATGTTTCTTTCGGTGTCTTATTGTGCAGCTTACTTCTTTTTTTAATTGAACGAGGGAGAATTTGGTTGGTGAGCTCCACAGTGCCATTTAAGGTCAACAAACGGGAAAGGAAAATGGCAACTAATAATGAAAATGAATTTTTATATAAGGCTTGATTTGTGTGCGAGACAGAGTGCAATTAAGGAGCCTGCAGGCAATCCAACGTGGTGGCCCAAGTTAGAGCCGTTTCATTGAAAAGCCTCTTTTTCAAAATAAAGTCCCTGATTGCACTCTCCATCTTTGTCAAGCCACTGACTAGCTAAACGTGCTTAACGTACGTTGGTGCTATTAGTGGCCGGAAATTGGGACCCGTGCAATTCAAAGTGTGCCGGTTGGAATATTTTAGGGCTCAGGGAAGGAGTTTTGAATACTTGTGTTTTATTTACTTGGAATTGCTCACAAAATCAACATAAAGTCCATCAAAATGAACAAAGATGATCTGGGATTGGCCAATATCAAATAGAATATAGGAGTGAAAGCCTAGTAGAACGATTTTGTGCTTTTGATTTAACACCGTCAGATGACAGTTGGCTGAAAAAAATCCAAATGCGGTTGGGGGAATAAAAAAAGGCAAAAAAAAACAAGGTGAAGCGCTTGGACCGGAACGTCTGTTCTGGTCATTACAGAAGAACGTGTGTTTGTGTGCATGTATCACGGGAGCCGCCATGGAATGCCAAGAATCCGTCCCCCCCAAAGTGTCACTTTTATCAAGCAAACTCATCTCTGTTTTCTGTCTTCTTTCTCCTCGTTTCCTCGGGCTGACATATTAGTACAACGCAGGGGTCCCGGGTCAAACTTTTTATCTTTTTTTTTGTTTAAAAGGAGCTCCGGGAAAAGTCAGCTCAGTCCAATTTGGATTTTTTTTTTTTTTTTTTAATGTCTGACTGAAGTTTGAATATGGGTAGCTTTATCCTGACAATGGCAACAAGATTGGTCGGATAACAAAATGACAGTCATTTCCTTGGCCGACATAACCTGTGTTGAACTGGCCGAGGCTCCTTTTCGCTCTACCGGCGGCGAGTCATTAGTCATCCGTTGACAAGCGGCGGGAGGCGGGGGGGGGCGTCCAGACCCGACGTCAACGACGTAGACGAGGAAAAGTGAAATCTTGGCAGAGAGAAAGACAGGAAAGAACGGCGACCAGTGGGAAGGAAGCCTGAGAGAGGAAAAATATTTGAAAAGGGAAGAAAGTGGAGATAAGAAAAGGACGCAAGGTGCTCACAGCCATTTAGACTCTAACCAAAGCTTTAAATCTGTTTTAAAAATGTAAAACGCGCCACGCGTGGACCTAAAGGCGCGAGACACCGATAGGAATGTTAGACTCCATTTTGACCAGTGCACTGTAAATAGTAGTGCAAGAAAAGTGCATGCTCTGTTGGGTTCAGGTCATTTGACTCACTGCCCATTTCATACCCAAAATACTACTTTTTTATACAAATGTCCATTCGCTAAACATTTTGAAGAGGAAAACAAACCTATGGCAATAGAAAAAGAACTAATGTGACCCCGCTGGTGGAGGTCAAGACAAAAGAAGCTACTAATAAAGAGAGAACTTCATTGGTGTCCAAGTGGAAATCCTGGCGTTGAGTGACATTTCCACCGTCTGAATGGCCTGGTCTATCCGTTGGTCATTCCCGGGTTAGCGCGTGTCTCCACTCGTCATTTAAGGAGGCTTCTGTCCGCTTTTCAAGGGGCGCCGATTGATTCCGCTGGCGGCGCACAAAGACGCAACGAGTGGCTCGACGCGAACGTCCCGGTGGAGCGGTCGCCAGACTTTCGATCCTCTCCACTCCCCGACCATTGCCCCCAAAGTAGTTCCCACCGACGTAGAATGTGGCGTCGGGAATCGTCGTGATAATTCCGACTTTTTGGGATCGAGTTAGCTTAGGGAGCAGCACCCCGAGAGTCAAAGAATGCCGGGGCCCCGTGGGGGCTTTAACTGCCCAATCAGCCAATGGTAAATTAGTCGCGGCGGGCTGTTATTAAAAGGGCCAGACATCCGCCCGGCGGCGAGAGCGCCCGGGGGGTCATCGCCACCGGTCAGCGGCGTGGGGGTGCGCCTGTCGCTTTTCTCATTACCTGAGACGGTGATTTATTGTGGCTTTAATTAAAAGCTCCTGGCTTCCAATCAATTCCGACACCAGGAAGGGGAGTAGACAAAAAGGGGGGCACAAACGGCATTTCTCTCAATAAGATGGAGATTTTTAAACTAGATCCAAATCTAAAAGTTCCTTATCATTTTTGTCCAGAAAAAGCAGATAACTTTCTGTTCATTTGGGGGCATTTTTGTGACGTCACCTTTTTAAATGTTGCTGGTTTATCAAGATCGAAGCACATTTAAAAAAAACAGATTCCTATATTGTTATTTTAAATACTGACAAAATAAGCATTGATACATTAGAATGGATGGTTTGATATGTTCATGATCAACTTGGCTGATTTCTTCAATTTCCCATAACGGCAGTTACATATGATATCACCTAATAAAATTGGATATCCGACAAGCCTAGCCAGCGTCCGTCCCTTAAGTTTAGCTGAAATAATTTCCCCGCGTTGCATTTTCTGAATCGACACCCCCACGTCGCACTCCGCCGACAGATTTATAGTCCCAAGTTTCCGACACGCGGCAGAATGCGTCACGTTGCCGCCAAGACGACGAGGAGCCAAACGCCGCCTAGCTCACACGGGACGGAATGTGCCGGTGATGCTCTCGCACCTGGGCGCCATTGGCCGACAACCGGCCACCAACGCTGCCAATGTCCGTGTTTTTCTTTGCCCATCCAAATAAGGCCAACGTGTTGGGAGTGGGAATTCCATTCTTTTCCTCATGCAAAGCACTGAGTGAGTCCTTGTTTCCTTTTCCAGCCGGCGAGTCATGGCCTGGGCGTCCCTCCCCCATCCCATTCGCACCACTAAGAATGTGTTGTGTGCGCGCAACCCCGTGACCTCAGGTACCCTGCAGGTGCGCAGCGCCACGGGACGGCAGCGGCAGCAAGCAGGAATGTCACGGAGACGTAAACGCCGGGGGGGGGGGGGGGGGGGGGCATGACTGAATGCAAAGCGCCTCTCTCTCTCTCTTTCCTCATCCTGAAAACCTCGTCCGCGGCGACCCAATGAAACGTGCCTTCTTTAAGGTTTTCCAAGGAGCTTGAAAACGTCAAATTATCCAATGATGGCGGAAATGTTGTTACAAAATGTTCTTTCCACTTCAAATGGACTGGAGGTCTACGAAAGATTGATTCATTTCAAAGGTTGTCATTTACAGCTTAACCGCCACATGATTAGACTATCTATCTGTCTATCCTTTTAGAGTTAGAAAGATGGGTTTTTAAGTCGACATTTTTATGCATTGCATGCAAAAGTCTATTTAGTAAGTTGCAAGTTTTAATCTAAACATATCCAATGAGTCGAATTGAGACGATCAAACTAACCAAATTTGAATAACAACAGTCCACCAGCTTATGTGTTTTAAACTTAGTGAAACAACAACTATTTGGACAAGACCACAGCTCCTAAAAATACCTCTTAACAAAATGTATTAAAAAAGAAAATCTTAGTTCAAGCAAAAACTTTGCAGGA
Source organism: Stigmatopora nigra (assembly GCF_051989575.1). Taxonomy (NCBI): domain Eukaryota; kingdom Metazoa; phylum Chordata; class Actinopteri; order Syngnathiformes; family Syngnathidae; genus Stigmatopora; species Stigmatopora nigra. The sequence continues at coordinate 549,190 of NC_135521.1, forward strand.
AGCAGCCACTCAACAGCCAGAAAAGTTGGTATGTCCTATCCACTGTTATCACCGGGAATTCCCCCCGAAATCAACAAATACAACCCTTTCAAAACAAACTATTATGACACCGCGGCAATCAAATGAATCACCGTAGCAGCCACATTCTAATTTGAATGATTCCATTTAATCAATTGTTGCAGCACTAGTATTTTCTAAGAGGTATCTGGAAAAGTAAACTATAGCCACAAGCAGACAGAAAAGTGACATGGAGCGTTTTCCTCATTTCGGCCAGTCCGTGTGAACAAAAAGCTCCTCGCTTTTGCTAAAAGGTAAACATAGTGATTTCCCCCCCCCATCCAATTCTTCTGCTCCACGCAGCGAGAAAGTCATTAGTGTTGGTAGTTTGTCCAGGGATTAAGGAGCTAAGACGGTAAATACGGCACAGCTTTCAGACGGCAGTCAAAGAAAAAGAAAGAAAGAAAGTCAACGCCACAAAGGCAGACAGTAAAAAAAAAAGGAAAGCCAGATGAGGATCCGGTCACTTGAAAATGGGGGAAAAAAATGAAAAAAAGAGAAGAAGAAGAATGCGGCCTCCCCGGATGCTCATTAAAAGTTGAAGCAAGTCAAACAGAGCCGGTGGCGGCTCGCTCGCTTTCGGCACAAAACCAAACACCAACCACGCAACAGCGGCGGCACCAGAAGAAAAAAACCTGCCCACTTTTCCCATTCGGGACGCTACATGGGACTTCTGGCAACAAAAAAAAACATCAAAATGGGAGTACATGAACTGAAAGCTTATAAATAGATAAGACTGATCCATCTGGGCAAGATCGAGATGAGGTCGGTTCACACACCTAACGGTTTGCCTCTGCATAATGGAAACCGACAAAGTCGTGTAAAAGGACCGAGCAGAGGACTTACGACTCCATGGAGACGGTAGACGAGACTCAAGCTTATCGTGCGACAGGTTGGAATATCAGAATACAAAATTGAAGTTCCTAAGGGAACACGATTTCAGAAGATTTACCCATACGGGTTAAAACAATACGATAACATGGTGCAATTGGCTAAGAGATAGAGAACTGTTGTATTTTTACAAGGGCACACACTACAAAAGGCAATGTCATACACTAGCCTATTCTAGTGGTCTATTTAACAAATGATTTCAAGTTGACGGCGGCTAAACGAAAGCAACTTTGAGGGGCCCCGAGCTTTTAAAAGGGACCGCCGCGTGACGTGGCGGCCTCAGACCGGGCGACTCCCAAATCAAGATTTACGAGCTGCCTTTTTTCTTTTTTCTCCCCAAAGCGTCCGACTTTGGCCAAGGCGACGCTTGGACTTGAAAGCGAAGCGGCGGCGGCAATTGGCGCCATTAGCTTTGACGTGGGGGCCGCTGACCCCGGCCCGTTCGACCATTACGATAAGTGGAGGTGCTGCGCCATTAGCCGCTGCGGCGGGAATGTTAATGGTCAGTTTGGGAAGGGGAAAGAAAGACTTTGGTGCTTGCCTCCATTAGGTGATGGATGGCTTCGTGAGCTTAATTGCGCAAATCGTTAAGGTTTGGCCCCGAAAAGTGGACCTTCACTATGTATAGTCACGTTGACATAACTTTCATTTTACTGCCCCGTACATGGAATGAATAATATGAAATGAGTTAAATATACTAACTTAAGACAACATAACTTAAACATATCTAAGACTGAGACTGTATGTACTTGACGAAGAACGGTGACATTTTTGTCCAAGGAAAAACAATCAGAGTAGTCCAAGAGTTTAAATACCTAGGAACCACTCTTGACTCTCTACTATAAAAACACAAAATAATAAAAGTCTAATTGTTATACTTGTAATTTCCTGACAGAAAAAGGAAACTCAATTCAACTGTACTCTTCGCGCAAGATTTTGTTTTTGTCGGGACGCACTTGACGATTGTAAGTTCAATTCTCCTCCTTTTGATTGTGCTCAAGGTTGAAAAATTCTCTTTAAGTTGAGCCTTCCAAAAAGAAAAAGGAAGCTGCGGCTGTACTCTCAATGGCGGTTTGCTTTTGCCGTCGCGGGTTAACGGAGGGACACGCTTTAGTGTGTGTGCGCGTTGTACATTGGCCTAAACGTGGGTGGTTGAAGAATGCCACGTAAATCCACACGCATATTTACAGCTGGAGGACAACTATGATTAGAGAGAGATGTGACCCGGCCGCCTCAAAACATAACTTTTGCCAAGGCGTGGGTGGGTGTTCAAACTACGGGCCCTTTCCAGTAGACCACCGCAAAAAAAGTGGAAGGATCGCAGGCTTTGATTTTTTTTTTTTTAGGGGGGGCCCCTCACAGTAAAACATTGGAACAGTCGTACATCAGCCACTCGTCTCATTCCTACATATGAAGCGCCGGTCGGGACGGAATTGAACAAAGACGCATAAAATGGCGCTGGCGTGTCGCACTGTCAACACAAAAGATTCCATAAGTGGAAAATAGAGTGGCGTTGACGCCGCGGGGTCTTTTAAATTGAAAGGCAGACCCCCCAGCGTGGCCCACAACGCATGTTGTAATGGTTATGACAAAAAAGGGTCCATTGTCGCAATCTGGTGGCGAGCGGTCGAATATAGACTTCTTTTCTTTGACACGTTTGTGCGTTAAACATGAGACAATTGGATGCTTTTTGTATTGCCATGACAATAGACTTGAATCATCTCGATCTAAGCAAAGTTATCGCGATAATATTATATACAAGGGGGCAGCAAAGGGGCACCCGAGAAATGGATTGGACGGTTAAAGTGTTTGTTTTTTCGGAACGCGATGAGTCGAAACGTGACGCAATATCCTGGTTGTTGTGGTTAGATTGTTGCCCAGCAACAAAAACCCTCTGGCTGGGTTTCCGCTCTTTACGTTGAAATGCACCACTTTTGTCTCGTAGCAATTGAGGTGAAATGGAGCGCGCAACCCCAATGGATGTCCAACTCATTTTTTGTCGCTGGCCACGCCATGTTGCGATTTTAAAACGTTATTTACATACGTCTGCCATAATTCATTGCCAGCCATTGCAGACATTCAAAACCTCTTAATAGCAAATACCGACTATTAATGACCATGAAATATTGATTTCCGAGTGGATAAATTGCGCACCTCCTGCCAAATTTGCCTTAAACCCATAAAAGCGAGTGCAATCTGGTCTGGCTGCTAGTCTAAAAGAAAATCTGGCTCCTATGGCCTAAACGTTTCTACCTGATGGCATTGCCTGGCTAAAGTACATCAAATAGGTCACGTGAGCGCCGACTTTTTTCTTTTTTTTGGCATTGCTGCTGTTCAGCGAGCCGTTTCAGTGCAACGCTCCACAAGAAGGCGCGTTTGCAGGTATTAGACCTTCCGTCCAGGTTCAGCTTTCACTCAGCACATTTCATTAAACAAGCGTACTCCTCAGCGTGCTTTTGGGCTCAAAGGAAGGCCCCACCGGCCCCCCCCCCCCCCACCCGTTCCCGAGCCAGGCTTTTTACCCAGCGAGAATCCGCTACTATTACTTAGCTCTTCCTTAGGAGTTAAACGAGTGATTAATAGAGTGCCAGTGCGCCGCAAAAGTGATTTAAAGTCACACAAAGATGAGGAGTCACTTAAGGAGGATTACCGGGAAGAAAGAAAGACTTTCTTTTTTTTGTGGGTCCATTAAGCTGCATCCCAAAGTGAGCCATTAAGTGGCGACTTGGAATAAATGGACGGTGATTTTGTCGTGAACGAGGTCACCGGTGTTCAAAATAGGTCGGCATTATTAAAAAGTTGTTGGGAATTCCGCGAAATCGGCTTCTGGCGACTTTTATTTGCAACGACAACGTGTTTATTGTGGTTTCCGGTGTGCTTCGGCCGGACGGAGCGTTTCGGCTCCAAAGCTGTTTCCAATACTTCCCTTCTTTTATAGCACCCCAAAGGCACGCGTGGTGTTGATCTATTGGCCAACACGCGCCGTCGCAAAAAGGCCAAACCGGGCCCACGTTTCATTTTAAGAGCCAGTGCGGGCGACTAGAAAATAAAGCCTGGTGGCCATTCGCCATTTCTATTTCGTCGGTTAGGCTTATATTGTATGATGGTAGCCGTGAGCATCACTAACCGAGTCTCGATACTCAATTGCATTGGACGTGGATGACCGTGGATGGCGAGGTGACCTCATTCAAAAATGGAGAGCGAGCACATGTGCTGCAAATTCCTGGGGATGGGAGTCCTCCTCGTCTGGGATGCGCATTCCGCGCTCTAATTAAAGCCACGTGCGCCTTTTAATATTTGGAGGCGTGAGTCAGACTGCAGGCCGCGGCGGCGGCGGCGGCAACTATGAAAGAAATGCGTAAGGAAACGGCCAATCTGACGCGGCGCCGTCAAAGGGCTCAGCCACGCTTACGGGAAAGATGCTGACTTTCAATTCATAGCAAACTACAGTCTGGATACAAACACATGCAAAAAACGGATAGAAGAAGAGAGGCTAAATTAAATTAATATTAGAATAAATCTGTTTGCGGCCTCGCCTAGTAAAAAAATCTGGCTGTGGTCCCAAACAAAAGCAAAAGTGATTGGTTCAGAGAGCAGCAAAAGCTTTGAAAGCTTCGTGTTTACGAGCTCCATCTATAAAAAAAAAAAATTAAAAACGTGCACGAGCCGTCGACTTTGGAGCATCTTTAATTATCCGTATTTGATCGCGCCGGCAGCGCGCAAAACGACGCTCGCAATCCTTTCCGAAAAAGTCAAAGCCATAAGTGCGTGAAATCCCCCCTTGCGAAAGTCTTAAGTTTTGATTGCGGCCACGCCGTGTTTATGCCTCGGCGACGTCGGCGCTTCACGCTCCCACCGCGTGTTTGCCAGCGCGTGTATAAATACGTGGCGTGGGCTTTTCAAGTGGCTTTGCGGCGCTCTGTATTTAAACGTCGGCTCCGTTCATGTGGCGCTCGACGTCTTCGCGTCTTACCTACGCCACATCGCCGTCTTATTTAAGAGACTTTACATTCAAATCTTTCAACGCCATTGAAGACGAGAGACGACCGATCGTCTTTAGCGCCAGTCGACAATTCAATCTGTTTGTATTTCAGGACTCGGCATATAAACGTTTGAGGAATACGTGGGAAAATACTAGTATTCACGAAAATAATGCTAAACAGTAATATCCATTCAACTGATAATGCAAAAGTAACGTCTTATAGTCCAAAAACATACATCTATTCAGCATGAACTGTGCATTCAGGCATAAAAGGGTTAATGCTTGGAGTGGGGCGACCGATCTGCCGGGTCGATTCCACAGCGAGTATATTTGGAGGAAAATTACTTCCTTACGGCAACTGGTTAACAAACAGCGGTTCTCTCCACGAGGGAGGGAGGGCGGCAGAAAAGAGCCGCACTGGTGAACCGCTTGCGTTTTGGGGGGGCCCAAACCAACAAAAAGCATTCTAGTAAAATAGGGAATAACAATATGTTCATTAAACTGTTGGTTTTTTGGGCAATTGGTGGCCAGATTGAAAAAAAAAAAAGCTACCAAAGTATGAATAAATGATGTCTTACGGTCGGGTAGGAATTTGGGCATTCTTTTGCAAGTTACTTTTGTATATCGACCGGTCTCCTCGATTTTTCAATTGTCCGCGTCCACAATCCGTGGGGTCCCATTCCAGGGAGGCGCATCATTACTCTGTTAAGGGACTTCTTATCAAAGATGTTCTCCTCCCTCCTCGCCGCTCCCCATTCATCTAGTTTTCCAGGCGTCTGCTTGTGATTATCCTTCTGGTGTAAAGCTAAATTGCCATTAAACAAACGCGAGGCGAGCGCGCTTGGCCCGCCGTCAAGCGGGCCTCTCCCTGCGGAGCTAAAAACGGACGGACCCGAGGAAACGTGTTGAAATGACAGGCGCAAACATACGTCGGAGCCGTCTAAAAATACGCCTTGGACAAATAAAGCGTGCCGGTAAACAGATCAACTTCAACCGCGCTGATCAAAACAGAAAAAAACGTTCTCTCATTCCCACTGGCTCGCCCGCCCGCATTTGCACGCTGAAATCACAACCACGTGGCGTCTCGCCGCTATTTGACGGTAAACATCCAAATTCCTGCGCACGTCAAAGGCAACCAGAGGAGACGGGCTTAAAAAAAGAGGAGATGGGAAGGAAGTCGGAAGGACAAAGAAGCATTGTGAGACGTCGCCATTTGACACAAAGTCTAAGACTTGCCGTTCATTGGACGTTCTAAGAAGAAGAAAAAAAAGGTAGACGTGCAAGAAAGACATGGAAAGGAGCGGGTTGCCTTTCACCAATCACTACGCAAGGCCCGTGAGTTCCGGCCAATCAGAGTTTCCGCCCGCTTGCTGTAACACTAACCAAAAGCATTCCAGCAGGTAAATGGATAGACAATTAGCTTGGATGAAAGGCAGATTCCTCCGTTTTGGTTCCGAGGAAGAGACGTCTCCAGTGACTGGAGGAAGAAGTCCTCGCGGTGCGACTATCAACTCGCTGATCTAGTATCTACCCCAACGTGGATTGCGCCGTGCGTGAAGACCCGAGAGGCGACTTATTCTTTCTAGCTCCTTCTCACAATGGGATCACTTGATGTGCCAATGGCTATAAAACTTCCAGCAAACGCGCTACTTCCACAAATTGGAATTTATTGCTCGGCGCCATCAATACAGGAGGAGAATTAGGATTTTCAGGATAATGCGCACGAGAGTTATGCTGCTTTGTTTGGGTGCAAGTCAAACTAAAAGTTCGTAACTGCCATAGTTTCAGCGGGGGGGAAAATGGTGTTCTATGAATGCTTTTAAGGATATGCGAGGAAATCGAAAATACCCGGAGAAAATCCACATCGGCACAGGGAGAACCCTCGATCACAGAACTGTGGGGCAGACGAGCTAACCAATTCTACGATGCTGAAATAAGTGCAGGAGTTCATGCTTCAGTTTTAAGAGCCTATATTTTTTTTCTGACCTGCTCTATAACAAATAAGTGTGCCCAGCATCCTTTGATTTTATCTATACATTTTTTTAAACAGCCCTCAGAGAAAAATATCAGATTTCTAACTGTAGAAAAGTTGGTAGAATTAAAAGGCTACTCACAGTCGGCCCAGTTTAGGAGTGGACTGGAAGAGAAGTTCTGGCAGCAAAGTCAACCTGTTCCTGTTGAGGCGACTGTGGAGTAAAAGGAAAGATGGACCAATTAAAAATCAAAGCACAGACAACGTAGAAAAAAAAGACAACTTCTTTAATACGTCCATCCAGGGAGGATGTTTTTTTTATTGATTTATTTTTGGTCCACCATACGGGGAGTTGGATCTATTAGTGGAACTGGCTATGATCACACAAAACGGCATCAATTTCACCTTTCAAGCTTATTTTCTCCATTTTTTCAGATCATTTGAGCCACTGCTGTTGCTATTTCAGAGGAACTCAAACTATCCACTTCAATTGCATTGTAGAACCAAAACTAATTGCAAGTCGATGTGGGATAGCGTAGGGCCAAAGTACAAATTGCACGTGGGGTCAAGAGGTCTTTCCTTTTAAGTCTCACGCTTCCCAGTTGAAAAATGTCCGGCGAGAAGTTCAAGCCTATCGCGTTGCCCCAGAGCTGCTACCGCCTTGGGATCAAAAGCCAACATTGTTTACTCGCGGTGGCGGGCGGCAGCGGCGCCGCCTCCTTCTCCAGGAGACGGAGCGCGTGCGTTATCTTGGCGGCGCGAGCACGTCAAAGGGCGGCGGATGGCGAGAAGACGCAGGCGTCCACCTTTGAACCAAGGTCACCGCCATGACGAAACGGCGGCTAGCGCCCCCGCCGAGCCGGCCGCTTATTCGGTGAAAAACGGGATTATTTGGATTGCGTTGATGGGAAAAAAACAGCAGTCCTCTCTAGATGGTGGTCTAACTTTAAAGAGGCTGAGATTTAACGACTATCTCTCGATTAGATTTTGCTGAGCCAAAGCCCCATAAAAAAAAAGTTGGAATTCCGGGTGGTCGCTTCAAAAAGAAAAATGCATATTTCTTAATTCTACTTTAATCACCCGTCTTAAAGAAACAAAAGCGTATACAAATAATTGCATTATATACAAATAACACTTACATATAAACGCAATTGACGGGTGAATGTTAAGTAAAAATGATGAAATCCCTACCACAGTTCATTATGAATGCTATAAAATATGTGATGGCTGTTTTGTTTTAGACTGAGGGACAAAACAGGCATAGATGATTAAAATAGTTAAAAAGAGGGAAGAGCGTCCCAGCAATTATTTACGAGCGAAGCCCCCCCACACAATCTGGAAGTACTCAATTGTCCTCCCCCCCACCCACCCACCCACGTTACAACTCCATCAGGCGACGTTGGAACGTTCTGCGTGATTTATGCTATTTTCCCGTGTGGACCGAGACGGATGCGCTCACCCGCGGCGACGACAAGATAGCGTTTTCACCCCCCGCCCCAACAGCGCCATTAATCAAGGGTCCTGGTGGAGGCTGGTGACCTTTCACCCCCGCCGGGCGTCCTATCGGAGCGGCTGTCGGCGAGGATTTTCCGACCTTCCGCGGCGTCCGATCTGACGCTGTGATTTGTCAGGTGTAGACGTCTCATCCATTTCCAGTGGATTGGACGTCTATTGCCGTCAGTGGCAGCAAAATGGCAGTTTGAACTGACGTCTATATTTGTGGTGTCAATCAAAATGTTCACTTTGACTTTTTATGCAAAATAGCGTGACTAGTGATTTTTATTTTAACTCAAAATGACGCCGGGACAAATGTTGAACAATGACCTTAGACAATAATCTTATCATTTAAAGGGTTCTTGAATTAAATGGAAATATTATATCGTGGTCTGCTATTGTAAGCGAATGAAATTGTCGATTTCCAAGCATCACACGTAAATAGTGTATATAGTGTGCTCCTTACAGTCTCTCCAGTAGTCGTAGATCTTGGAAGGCTCCTCTTTCCACGACGCTGATTTGGTTGTCCTCCAGGTGACTGCAGAAAGACACGGGGGAAAAAAAGGGTGAGAATACATTGGAAAAACAGCGTGGCGACCCCGACAAATAATCCCCAGCACGGAGCCAAGGAACATCTGAGGTCTCGCTTACATCTGATTAATTGAATTTATTCCCTCTAAGTAGTTTTGGAAGGATTTCATTGACTGACAGATGTTTGCAGCTGACCCGAGAAGGGAAAGGAGAGAAACAGGTTGAACGTGCGTCCGCCCGGCGCCAACACAAATACGGCGCGCCGCTCACATTGCAATTGAGACTTTTCCGAGGAGGCCGACGCACTTTTATGACTCAAGAATGCTTGTAAAAACAAACGCGAGACGGCGGAACCATTGAAAAATGAACCCGAAAAAGGTTGAGCGCCTTCAATGTCACCCCCCAAAAAAGAAACGACCAGGGCGGGCGGCCTCATCTCCCTTTGTCGTCCATGACCATCTTTCTCAAAGTCGTCATTTTCCCTCGAAAAGGACAAACGAGTCATCTGTTTTTTTCCTCTATTCAATCCAATCCCAATCATTTAGCGTACTGTCGCGTGTGTTTTTAAAACACAGCTGGATCCTCTCAGCTCAGGCGTACAGAAATGTAAAAAAGTATCAAAATCCCTCTCCAGAGTTCATTTGATGAATTGTTCTGGACTCATTTAGTTGAGATATACACTTGTGCATTTTGGACTTCAACCAGAATTTGCTGGAATAAAAAAAATAATAAAACATTGACAGTCAAATATTATACAGTTAGGTCACTGCTATCATTTTTTTTTTTACTCTGCCTATGATGAAAAAAAAGTGATCCTAAAGCAACAGGAAGCAATCTGGAATTACCCTCAAATCAACTTAACCCCAAAAACCAACAGCAATTAACCAGGAATCGCCCCAAAATCAACATAACATCAACAGAACACCACTTGAAATGACTCCCCTCAAAAATATCAACAAAAATCAATAAACCACTGCACCAAAACAACAGACAGTGACCCAAATGACCCCAAAAATCAACCAATTGATTGCAAATAGAGGAAATAACCTGAATTGTCTACAAATGAACAGGAAAGGACAAAAAAAATGACCAGGAAATAAGTCCAGTGCTCAATGAGTCGATCATTTGTTGCGACTGTCACTTTGGTGCTTGAATAGGATGACATTACGTTATTATATTAAATAAAACAAACTCAATTGTTGAGTCAATAGTCTCCATATCAGCAAATTGTCAAAATCCAGTGCAAAAATATGTGATTGGGACAACCCTACTATACAAACAAATAAGGTGTAGATATGACTACATATGTGCGTGAGTATAGTTTGTTAGTGCATATATTCAATCCTGATTTGGATTGCAAATGACATTTTTCATGACAATAGGACTAAATATGTGATAATATGCCATGCAAGTTGAAATAAATATGAAGTTAGCGTGCAGTTGTGTGGAGCAACGTGCAGGCAAAGAAGGCGGGACACACGAGGGCGGGGTGCACTGCACTGAGAATTCTTTCATGCAAAACTCATTTTTAAACTCCCCAAAAAATCTCAGAGAGCAGACTCGGGCAAAACCACAATGTAAAAGAGCAAAAAAAAAAAAAAAACACACTTACTGGTAAAAATGTAGGCATTGCAAGCTTACTTGGAGGATTGGATGTGCACAGAAAACAAACAAACATTTACCCAGGAACTGTGTGCATGGACAGAAAGGGCTTGACGAGACAATGAGCATCAGGTGGACCAGCCAGAAGGCGGAGTTTGCCTGAGATGGACCATCCCAATGGGTGAAAGCATTGGTTGATCACAAGGGCAAGCCACACACAGGGGAAAAAAAAATAAAAAATAATACAAAAATCAACAATAAAGAGCCCAAAAAAATGCATCATTGAAATGCAGAATTGAATTTTTAAAAAATAAATTGAAATAAACAAATAATCTTTAAATGACTACTAAAAAAATAAAAGAAAATGTTTGTTTGTTTGCTCTCCCAGTGCCTACATAGACCAACATGCACCTGTGTAAAAAAAAACAATGCATCATTGAAATGAAGAATTTGATTTTGAAAAAATAAATAGATACAAATAAATAAATAAGAATGTCTTTAAATGACTACTATACACATAAAAAAATATATAATCTTGTTTGTTTGATCTCCAAGTGCCTGTATTGGCCAACATGTACATGTGTGAGTTGTTGCTTTTCTCAGACTACTATCTCTACTTCCACACAGCATCTTCTGGCCAATTTGCAGAGATTTACAGTGGGGAAATGTCACAGCAGTTTCTCAGCCACCACATGAAACAAAGCGCCGAGCCATCGCCTTCACTCTCACACAAACACACATACACACATTCAAAGTGTGTACAGTACGCATGATTCTCTATTGACGGCACCCGCGTAGAGGCGCGCGTAAATGCGTGGCACTCGCAGTTGTCACATTGTCCGACGCGAGCGCCAAAAGTGGCGGCGGTCCACAAATGTGCTTACAAATGAAAACACGCGCCCGCCCACACCGACTTTCTTTCCACTTCTGCCGCCGGTGTATTTTTATCCGCCAGCCCGGGGAGCGCGCCTGCGTGATTATAGTTATTACCGACGCTGGCTCGCGCACGTGCGCCCGTCGAGGAAAAGTGTTTTGGACGGACGGCATGGGGCGACATGTCCCGTAAGTCCCTGGCTTGCGGGGGCCCATCAAAAGGAGCTAGCGGATTTTGCACGCTGCCATTGATTGGAGTAACCTGGGACCGTTACCATGGCTACATTGAGGCTATGGATGTCTTAACAACTTTAGGGCCTTCTCCAAAATGCAAAGGTCAAACAGGAAAACTTGCCGGTTTGCCCAGAGGCATGTTACAATGAGACAAACAAGCAATCACCCATAGTTAGGGGCAAGTTAGAGTGTCCAATCAGCCTAGCATGCATGTTTTTGAAATGTGGGAGGGAACCGGAATACCCAGAGGAAACCCACACGGGCCCGGTAAGAACATGCAAGCCAAAGAGTTCATAATTCAAAATCATAATAAAATACGACCTTTTCTCTTTTTTAACTTATCTATTTGGCCAATAAAAGTACAAGGATGACAAGTAAGGACCATTTTGAAGAGGAAAAAAAGAAAAAAGTGTGGAAATCCCCAACGGCCTGCCATTGACAACGATTGACCTCCAATTCATTCTGGCTGTTCTCCATCAAGGCGCTTTTGTACTCACAGAATTCGTAGGTTCTTGATGCCAGAAAAGTCCACTTTGGTGATCCGCGTGATGTTGTTTCTGTTCAAGTCCCTGCAAATTCACAGAAGAAGAAGAAAAAAAAATCAGTCCATCATTGAACAACAAGCAAAGCTCGAATGGCGCATTGAAATTTGTGGGAAGGTCCGTCATCTCCAACCAGCGTCAACAAACAGGCCGGCCGAGCGTGAGAATGCCCGGCGGCGTTGAAGCCCACACGGGTGCGCGCGTTCCGCCATACGTGCAAACAAACCCAAAGGCAAAAAAAATGCACATTCCACAGCAAAAACATTTTCATTAAAAACGGACCGCGTTTCCGTCATCACATTTATCGAAACGCCCGGAAGGAATTCTGGACCAGCGCCGGGCCAGACCGCCAACGCCGATTTGTTTCACGTCGGCGTACGCCGAAGCGAGTAAATATGAGATTTAATCTGTGAACTTTCTCACACACTGCATTTACGGGCCTTTTACATTTCAAACAAAATAAGCGATAAGAAAAGATAGCAAACACTGGACTGATTTTTGTTCCTTTTTCACAGGCCGTGATTTGATGGCCCTTTTCTCACCCGACATGTTTTGGTGCGATATTTCCGCCTTAAAAAGGAATAAAAAACAGTCAAAGAATAATAAAAGAAGAAAAATTGAAGTCGATGCAAGCATAACATGAATGTAGTAGTTCCCATACATCATCGACCGTGAGGAAAAATAATAATTCGGCAATACTTAGGTCTTAACAGTACAGAAAAGACTAATAGAAGACCAAATGAAGTCGATCCAACGATAACAAGTGTAGTTTTTCCTATCCATCAGCGAACATGAGAAAAAAATGCAAATGAATGTTCGCTATTTGAATCTAGGGAGTTACTTTTCAATCACCCTGTGTTCATATGATAGATGTATTTTTTGAAAATCTGCATTGATCTCCAGAATAGCTCCCACGGGAATGTTTGGGAGGGAAATCTGAACTCTAAGCTGCGAGTAGCGCCAAAAGAAAATCATTCTAAAATGGAAGAAAGAGAAATTCCCAAGTCTTATTGGCCGCTGGAAAGCTTCAATGGAGTCTGGCGACGTGACAGCGCTAACAACGACTGGTTGGCGTCTGAGCGCGCCACTTTACGAGGGAGTGGAACAGCAGGTGTTCTCGGGAATGACAAACTTTTTGCGAGTGGCTCTCCGTTTGCCTTTTCTTGACCTTTTGACCCGTCGGTCTGGGACCGCCGCCTTTCTTTTCGCCTTTCTTTTCTCCGTCTGACGGGGAGGGCTGGACTTCCTGCGCTAATCTTTTGTTATTTTTTCCACACGGCGCTTTTAATCGCTCCTGCTTTGCTCAATTTGGTCCGGGACAACTTACCCCCACGTGAAGGAATCCTAATTGCTTCCTTTTAACTCTGCGCCAGAATAATGGCAAACATACGAACAACCCCAATTGTAGCGGGCCCTCATATCATTTGACATTTGAGTCGATTCAATCGCAATGCAACCAAAGAAAAAGCCAATGTAATTGTGGTGAATTTAATCGCAATGAAATGCGATTGGAATTGATTGCACAGCGGAATGCAAAATTAAATGTTTTTCGCCAGGAACCCTTTAATGTTTGATGGCTTACTTCAAATTTGGCATTTTTTCCCTTCTTTCACATTTCCGAGATGTCGGGTCGGAAAAAAAAAACGCAAAATGGGTTGACTGGCGTGCAAAAATAAGCCGTCTCGGGACATCCTCGATTTACCGAGCGAACACCGGCCCAAAGAGTGGGCTCGGCTTCGGCGCTTTTATTGCCATCACGACGTGGTGTCGCCTTTAAACATTTCCCAGAAGACATCTGGCGAGGAACCTTACAGCTGGACCGTCTCGCCGCTTTGTCACGGGCCGGAATGAGGACGCCGCCAAAGGAAACTTGCGCCAACGGGGTCGGACCTGGCGTCCAAGAACAGACGTTCAAAAATAAACAGGCTGAAAAAAGGCAGAAGTCGGTGGCTCACATTTTTACGACTAACGAGTACTTCCTTAAAGGGACCATCCTGACTTGGGCTGTCCCAAACACTTCAAAATAAAGTACTGTTGGTTTGGAGGCCATTTGAGTTCCAGAAAACAGAAGAAGAAGAAGTGGAGGAGACCAGGGAATGTTGTTGCTCTGGTGACAAAGGTCTAACAAAATAGCAGGCCAGCTTGTTCACATCAAATGAGTCCAAACAAAGAGCAGCTATTTTATACATGCGTACGTGGGCTTTTCAAATCGGCTTCCTTATTCAGACCAACGACCTCAGAACATCTTTTGTCACATTTTCCATCAAACAAACCAACTTTGGGGCCACCGAAACAGTGGTGCGGGAAGGAGGGATATTTTTGGCCCGTTCTTTCTATTTGCACTGTTAATGATCCCTGTACCAAATGATGGGATGTCATCTCGCAATGTGCTTTCAACACTTTGGTCAGAAACGGGGGAAATTTGCACTATTTTGGGGAACCGTGAGTGTTTTTGGATGGCGTTTCAGATGACGGAAAAGATTAACTCTTGGTAGGGATTGGATGTTCTTATGCAGGACGTATTCAATGATATTTTCAACATTTGCTTCCGGCTGGTAAAAACCGGAGTGGGCCCGCGGGTCGCAGTTTGGGCACCGATGGTAAAAGTGCATCCAACAGTTTGTGACCGCGGGATCGTAAAAAAGAGCCGCTTGTGGCTTTTTTGTATCGGCGTAGTTATTGAAGAAGAAGAAAAAAAAAACGGATGTTCTGAAAAGTCTGCTATAGCAATACGGCCGGCCGGGCCATGACATCAGCGCCATGGTCCCGCCGCCAAATGGCAAACCGCAAACACGCACAAGTGTAGCGGCACAAACAAAAGCTGGCCAAAAATTCGGAGGGAGGACGAAGTCTCGGATTCGCGCTTACGGCGGACGGAAAAGGCAAAAACGTCCCAGCGGTTCTTCGACTCCAGCGGAACTCGACGGAATGTTCAGTGGAGACCGTGGGCGGAGACACCGACGGCCGGTGGCCAATCGTGGGAGAAGAGCCTTCCGTAAGGAAGGGAAGGAAGGAAAAGCTGGTACAAGGTTACGGGGTTCAATGTTGTCTACATTTTCTTTCACTTTTGAACATGTTTAACATGACAAGCGCTTGGGCTATGAAAAATGTCAAGAGCTGATGTCATGGTTTCTTTCTGAATCCAATTATTAGTTTCAAAGCATTAGATTGTATCTATTTTTTGATCATTTTCTTGCATACTACTGAAAAAGTAAAGAGACATTCCTCTTCACACGTAATGTTCTCTGTTATGTAATAGAAGAAGAGAAATTGGAATATTAGAGGCGTCTAAATAGGACTAGCTGGCGCCAAAGTCATGATTTTGCCTCAATAAAATTCCGCAATGGAGCCTGTTGCAGCCAGACGCAATTTCGACGTCGTCAAGACGAGTGGGTTATTATGACGGACGGGTGGTTCCACGTCCGCTCCAAAATTCCAGCCCCGGGCTTGGAGCCCCTCCAATCTGGTCTTGCATCGCATCGCCCCCACCTCCTCACAGCGTTTATTTTCTTAGAGTGTAAAATATCTTGAGGGGATTGCTGTGTAAAAGCCAACAGGTCCCAGAAGGTCACTAAACAACAAAAAAAAAAGGAGAGAGGCCCCCGGGTTGATTGGGGGGGGGGGGGACTCAAATCCTAACTGGCCAATTTATTAGGAACACCTGCCATGGAATAACATGGCCAAAAGAAATGTTAGGATTCCTTAATTTGCATTTAACAAAATATCGACAAATAAATAAGCAGTACATAAGAAAAATGCTTCCGTTCTATTGGGGGGACTTAAGTTTACTAGAATTATGAATTGTTATCGGATTGTTTCATGATAGCATTTTTACATATAATTCAATTCCAATGTCAATTTGTATTTTCATGACAATTTTTGTGAGGTATTCCTCATACGCTTGATGCCTCTGTCTATTTGGAGGGGGGCCTGGGGGGGCTCCCACTAAAAGGAGCTAATCAAATGTTGCACTTCTCACAGCACGCAAATCATATCAGCGCCCCACTCCAAACCTTGGCGCTGATTGTGTTTGTTGTCTCTGGCTCGGCCAAGTTGTGGAAGGCCCGCGGGAGGTGGGGGGGGGGGGGGGGGGCGTCGCGTCGACTGAGATGTCCCCCGCCCCTTCCCATTGTATTAGCATGCATAATCACTTCCATGTCGCTTCGCACCAGAGTTGTGCGTGTGCGGCATTATGGCCGGGTGGGGAAAGCATCCCACGCGCGCTCAACTAGTCGGTCGCCATTGACGACCACAATCGTCCAATCCATTTTAACCGATGATGGGCAGAAATGTGCCCAAAGTGGCACGACGTATTTGAAATCATATGACTTTGTCTTTTTTTTCTAAACCGTAAAACAAAACAAGGCGTGTCCAAACCACGGCCAGGGGGCCACCCGGGTCTCGTTGCCTAGTTTTTAATGGCCGGCGGCAAATGGTGAAAAATATCATTGAATATGCCTGGCGGAGAAAAGTTTACTCCCAGCCAACATTCTGTTGCATTTCTCAGCTTTAACACAAGACGGATGTTGTTAACTTCAACAGTGGCTCTCTATTATTTGCAAGCAAATTGAGCAGAGTTGTGTTTGACATCAATAAAATGAGCGTCCAATCTATTAAAGGGATATCAGTGATTTTTTTAAAACATTGAGGGGTTTGTGTCAGGATTGTAACTAAATCTCTGTGCTACTGCTGTCAATTTTTCAATCAGGATTCATCACAATCAAACTTTTTTTTTACATGCTACAAAATCAAAAATGATGCTATATTTTACAGTATTATTTTGTCCATTGTCTCCCTCCTTGCTTTTGAGACTTATCGACATCAAAACCATTTCAACTGGCTAATCCTGTTTCACCAATACTAACAGAAATCAATTTTCTGGCAAATGATATTTGGGGGCTGACAGCACAAATACAGAGAGAGAGAGAAAGGATGACACTTTTGCACACAAATAATCGGACGGAAATCCACGTTGCCGTAAAAACCCAATACATCGGCTATTGAATATTGACGTAAAGATGGATGAAAGAGTTTGTCAAAAACTTACAGTCGCTCGGCTCCTCGCGGGATCCCCTTGGGCACGCTTTTGAGCCCCAGACCCTGACAGTCCACGTGAGATCCGGAGCAGCTGCACTTGTGCGGACAGGCGTGCGCGCCGGCCACCGCGCTGACCAGCAGCAAGAGCGCCAAGGACAGGGCTCCGGGCCGGCCGCCTTGGGCCATGGTCCGCGCCGAAGACGTTCTCCCAAAGGAGGCAAGGTAGTGGTCCTCCGGGGCTCCTCTCCCTGCGGAACCAGTTAAAAGGCGTTGAGAAAAGGGCAAAGAAGTCAACGGTCCCTCAGGCCCACGCGCAAAGTCTCCCCGAGCGCTCCCGCCGGCCACGGCATCCGCTAAACGGGCACATCCCGCAGGCAAAAGGGGCCGGGGGCATCCCGTCCCACAGCCGAGCAAAACCTCAGAGGCGGAACACAAGGAGTCATCGGGAGTGAAGCCGAGTCGGGAGGGAGGTGGCGCAGACTGGAGCCGGCGCACGCAGGGCCCTGCGACACCCCCTCAGCCCAAAATCATCTCCTCCCTTCTCTCTCTCTCTCTCTCTCTCCCTCTTTCTCTCCCTCCTTTTCTCTCTCTCTCTCCTTCAAACTTCCACATTTGAACTCATTTTAACTCATTGACGTCCAATCCATTTTCAAGAAGTGGCACAAATGTTAAGTTGACCAAAAATGTCAAAAGTACTTGTCAAAAATTAAAGTCATACTGTTTCCTTAAATGAAAGCATTTCAAAGGGCAAACATTCCAATGCCATAAAGTTCATTGAAAAATGCTGACTGACTTGACGTAATAATCCACAGGTGTATTGGAAAAAATGCATATAGACTATGTATATATTTAAAGACAGCATAAAATTCAAGAAAATCCAAATCAATGGATCACATTAGACTTTTTTGTATATAGATTGATTTTCTTTGTGCTTTGGTGTTTTTTGCTACTAATTGTATGCCTTTAATGTTGGGTAGCACTCCTCAAATTGGGGGGGAAAAAGACATTTGGATGTGTTATTTTTTTTAACTGGGTATCGGCAGAAGCACATAATGGGCTTATACGGACGGTTAAATTGTCTCCGCAGCCACACACACACACACACACACACACACACTTTATCATAAAAGTTCTCCCTCCTCTGTCTTGTTAAAATCCTGCTGCCCTCTCTTGGTCACTCGTCTCCATACACACGCTCGCTGCTCAATAATACTACTAAAAAAATGACAGGGAAAAATATTCAGGTCAAAATCATTTTTGTCTCATTTTGACTGTCACAATGAATCGATTTAATGCATTTACAGATAGTTCACACATGATAAAAATGGGTCCAAATTATATTTTGAGCCTCGTAATAGCAACTATTCTATTGTACTATCCATTAATTTTGAATCAAATCAAATTTCTTTTCATTTTTCTCCCTTTGAGAGCCAGAAATGTGTCCCGCACAAGCGCACACTTGAGTAAAAACGCACACTAGATTGTTTTAGGTCATTATTGAGGTCTGAATATCGTTTTCCTTTTCCACGGCGACGGAGAAAAGGAAATTTTTCAAAAGTAATACTTAGCAGTCCTTTAAACGTAACCACATGCGTCATGATGACTTTTCTTTGGGAGCGAGAAGCCAGATTGCTTTCAAAAGCTTTTCGACAAGACGGTGGATAACTTTTCTGCTAATTGACGACTTGAGGGATCTGTTAAAGCGCCCTTTCCTTTCCACTTGCTTGGAATTCGGGACATTGCAAAACAAAACATTGAAAGTCTGCCTTCGGCGGGTTCCTGAGCTGGGATCGGGGAGCAAAGCTCCGGACGTTGTGCCGTAGATTGCATTTTGCCCAACTCTTGCCTTTTTAAGGCCAAGGGTTCATAAAGGCTCTCCCCAACGAGACCAAGTTGGAGCTCATGGTCAAATAGGGACATTGGAGATGAATTGCAAGAGGAGATCATTCATCACGCAGCTGGCTGACATTAGCATAAACATGGAATGTTATCATGCATCAGACTTTTGCAAAATATGATAGGAATTCACCAGAGTTGAGTTCCCATTGCCTCCAGTGGCAAAGGCGGAAACTCCCATCTTTTTCTGCTTTGCATCACCAGCGCTTACAAACTTCAGGCCCGGAATGCAACACTGGGACGAAAATAACGGGATGCGCTGGGAAAGGGACAAAGCACAAGTCATTGGACGCTCCATCGACCGTGATTGGCCTAATCTCGCAATCTAGTGGCGCGACCGTGGCTAACGTCACGGATCGGAAAGTGGCTCGGTGGTTACGTCGAAGCTCGCCAGGAAGCGGGAAGGCCGCCTTTCAATTCATACATCCATTCAAAGCCGGGCAAATTCCCTGGGATCAGATGAACGGGAACGCCGGCTTTTAAGAAGTCCCCGGCCGGCTCGGGTGGAATATTTGGGAGGATGGCGGAAAGTCAAGTCCAAATACTGAGCGCGGTGAGCTGGAATAAGGCAGGGGGATTTGAGAAAGTCGGCAGGGGGCATTTGGGGGGGGGGGTCCTTAAGACTTTTGTGTTTTTAAACGTGTGGAGATACTAAAGGAGACCCGTGTCATTGGGTTGCATGCCATGCCGAATTTGACTTTTCAAATATTATGCAGGACTTGAAAATACAATTTGATTTCTGCTCCCGTCAAGTTTAGGGCCATCGTTTCCTTCTTAAATGATTGGCCTTCTTCGTGTGGCTTTTTGGGAACATTTTGGAATGCAATTTAACATGAATTCATGTTGTATTTTGTATTTCCGTCCCTATTTTTAAGTACATGAAAATGAGTCCTGGCATCCCTTGCATTGAAATCAGCCAAACCCAACTTTTGACTTCCGATCCAATCGGATTTTTTTCCCAGATATGACAAGACTTCGAGGAAAACGCCAGGGAAAATATGCTATACTCTACTTATCAAGTTTGACTATTTTAGGTTCACAGTTTTTATTCAAGCGACGCGCCTGGTGATTTATGACGCAGAGCGTCTTTTAGAGCCGCTATTTCTCCCAGAAGCTCACCCAAACATGTATTTAAAAAGCATGAAAATGTGGAAAATAAATGTGAATGTACTCGCTTGGAAGTATTTCGCAATAAACATGAAGGCATCCATTCGTCATGTCAAAGTGTTTTAGCCTGGCTAAAGAAAGGGGAAAAAATATGAGAAAAGATGAGGATACAAATTAGAAGAAAGCCTCCATCTTGTTCCCGGAATTACAAGTGTTCTTTTTTATTTCCCCCCTCACGCACAAGCGGTCTTATTAGGCAACTACAGCTGTGTAACGGGAGAGTTTGTCCTTGGCCAGGCCGAGAGGAGATGACTGATAGCGTCGCACTTCAATGCGCGTCTTATGAGTCAGCCCGCTGAACTAATGGGGACCATCAAATGACGGACACGACGTCCGAACGTGGATTTTGGGGCATAATATCTAAAGGCAGATGGAGAGGGAAAATTGTTCTTCATTTTACTCACCCAATGAGGGCACGGAATTGCATCCTTCTCAGTGGGACGAGGTCATCGTTTCGGGATGGTGTCGGGGTCGCACCCGCACCCGTCTGAAAACACAAAAGCACCTCAGTTAAAAAAGGAGAAGAAGAAACACATTTCTGTAGTAACCTCCAAAGTGCATGATTTTGGGCAAACGGCTATCGAATTTTAAGGCACATTAAAATTCGGAGTTCTGACAGTTGACGTCTTGATTTTAAGTCCAATATATTCACTAAAAGTTGTTGATTAAAACCTGAAGGAGGTTGAATTGAAATCCTCCACATTTCAATCAAATGATCCAAACAAAGACGTCCCCCCAAAAAAAAGTGGAGAAAGGAAAAGCCGGCTTTTCCTCTCTCGGGATATTAATGAGGAAATGACGCACACAAAGAAAAGAGGGAATGAGCCATGGAAGTTTTCAGGGGGCCGGGGTCCGCTGATTAATCCCACAAAGAGCGGACTCCGCCGGGAATTCCATCAAAAGGAATGGGGTGGGGGGGGGGCGACTTTTAATTGGCCGGCCCCTCTCCGTCCACGTTTCCCAAAACGCTTACCTAGCCCGGTGCTCCCGCCTTCCTGCTTGTTGTTGTTGGTGGTGGTGGCGAGGGGGCGTGGGGGGGTTGCATGGGGTTGGGGGGGCTCCCATGGAATCCGGCGGGCCCCTTAACCGACGGCGGCAAAAATGACTTTCAGATGTGGAGTCCAGAGAAATACTAGAAGTGTCCATGCGTGCTCCAAAAAGCTTTCAACTTTAGAAACAATGCGTCGTCCATTTAGGGAAAAGTCCTTCGCTGGCGTTCATTTGGACTCCCAAATTCACGTCAAATTTTACTCCAATTGGATAGTTGAAGTTGTCTATTGTATTTTTAATGTTTGTCATGGTCCAATTCATCTTTTTTTGCACAGCACACTTTGGGAAGGGTTGTATTGGTCCAAAAGCCTCCATTGAAGGAAAAATGCACGTACGTAAACATGAATAAAATTCCCACCTGCGTCCACTTAGCGTGCGTCTAATCCGGGATCTCTCGGCACCCGAACTCCGCCCCCCCCCGGCAATGTTGATAACCTAGCACGAGTCCTCGGTTCCGTTGACGACATTGGCTTTTTTTTTTGGCTCGGAGTAGTACTCGGGGAGGTTTGATCCCGTGTTTGATCCCTGGTAGCCAAGGGACCCACTGGGGGGTCCTCAAACTAAGCCCCCCACCTCATAAATTTCAGTTTCAAATCCAGCGAGCGGTTAACTCCTTCAGTACTATGGCAACCATTCATCCTTTTCTACTGTGAAATGAGTTGCCCACCATTTTCAATTTGAGAAAAAAAGGTAAGATGCGGGTGCGTTTGATTTCCACGAGGGATGCAGCGTGTTTTTGCCAGGAAGAAAGTGGCGCTCTATTTTTCAACAAGAAAAAAATGGGAAAGTAAAAGACGTGTTTCGCACCTGATAAAGACGCCGTTTTGGCCTTTGTATTTGTCGGGGCCTCGTGTTTGTGACGGGAGACTTTTGGGGGGCCCATATCATCTGCCTGGCTTCGCATTCGCGGCGTAGATCAGAGGGGAGCTGCAAAGAAGGAAAAGTCTTATGAGAGGAACGCTTTGCTAGACGCAAAGATCCACATTCCAGATAACGTCGCGGGACCGAGCTCGGCTGTTTTTTTCATTTCCAACGGGGAAAAAATGGCTTCCCCCGAGCGGCCCTTTGGACGAAAATCAAACCCCACCATTTTTTTGCTTTCCAATGAAACATTTGAGTTAAAAAGGCCTCGATAAATCCACCCAAAAGCAAGCCAATTGACGTCAGTCACCGTCCACGGCAGCGACTTCCGCTACAACACAGCATTTCTCATCAAAAGGACTTTCTCCACCAATCCCAACGCTCCAAAAGATTGGTGGTTCATAAAAGTCCCAAAAAGCACCAACAAATCATCAACGCAATTGAGTTTACAAGTGCGAAAAGGCATTTTAAGTCTCCCCATTAACTTTTATTGGAGACACACAAACGCTAGTTAAGGCGGGCCAGCAAATGTCTTCAATGGAAACACATTTGATAGCTCTGTAAATTGTGTTTGGAGACGGAATTCCACGCCGAAACCACAGAATACCGCTCGCCCGGGCGGCGATCGTTGAGAGTCGGAGCTCCATTTTGGATCTGCCGGCATTCCGAGAAGGCAAATGGTAAAAAGATGGGCCAGATTGGATGGAGAAATAGCTGAGATGAATGAGGAGAAAGTGAAGGAAGAGGCGAGCAAAGATTGGCGGCGCAAACCAATGTAAGCGGGCGGCGACCACCTGCTTCCTCTAAATGCATTTCAACCATGTGACCTCATAACTAGTTCCAGGCCGCCTCGGCGTCGGAACGGTGTCGTTGTTTATGGCAGCTGGCTCGGATGGAGCGCAAAGAGACCCCCCACAACCTGAATTTACCTTCCAAGTGGAGGCCAGTCAACTGCCTTCGTTAGTCTCGGCGGAATTGGGAGGTATTCGCCGGAAGGTAAAAAAAAAAAAAAATGAGAGAGACCCGACCGGCGCAACGGCGAAGAAGAATGTGCGTCAGGACGCAAAAATGCTTTCTCCTCCTCAAAGCCAAAGCCAAACATTCCAGCTATGAAGTGGCAAAGGTTTTGCGGGGGAAGACTGTTCCACCAAAGCCGATTTTTTCTCCTATATTTTCTGTAGCGCCTTGCACAATTTAGCGGCGACCGACTGATTTGCCAGCGACGGAGGATCCGGACGCGGGTCGTCGGACGTCTTGACGTGAGTGCAAAAAGATGTTCAATGGCTGGCCTGGCAAACGCATCAATCCGTCCTTCCACTTTCCATTTGTTGTCCTGACTAGGGTTCAAAACGTGATTTACGCGCCTTCCACGGTTTGCGGTTCATCGTTATTGTGTTTCACGTCTCTGGCCTGGGGGAAAGTCATGAATATTACAATGACAAAAAGGCATGCGTCCGTGATTGACTTCGAAGAAAGATCGGAAAATTGGGTTGGGGTCAGGCAGAAAAACGGCGGTTTGAGAACTAAGCCCCGCGGCACCCCCAAATCCGTCGGAGAAGAACATGTCTCTTCATCTCTAGCACAACTTTGCAACTTTGACATACGTCTAATTTAAGGCTTTCATGTCAGAACGTTTTATCTTGTAGACGAGCAAAAAAATAAATACATAATAAGAACAATAAAAATGTCGGCCCACATTTGCAGCTGCCTGCTGTCCTGGAAACGCTCCCGAAAGCTCAAAGACCGATGGAAAGGACTTGTCTTTGTGTCTTTGAAAGGACGGGACTTTTAGCGTTTCAATGAAATGTGGCGACCGCCAAATGACACCAAACAACACGGTCCGTTCCCTTGACTTTAACTGTTTGTGACACGCATTTGCAATGGGGGAGCAGAGCCTTCCTTTAATGTGTCGTAGACGGAGCTCCCTTTAAGTGGCCGTTCCGCCTCTTTCTTGGCCGGCGAGCGGGCATTATTGGAAACACGGTTTTGCGCAAAAGCTATTTGTTTGTCTTTCTGCGCTCCTCCCGTGATTTATTTGACGGCGCTGCAGCGGCGGGCTCCGGTTTCAAGCGCCCCAGCCAACGTAAACCTTGTCACCACTCGGAATTCCTGCCGAGGCTACAGCTTCCAGGCGACGCTGGGGCGGATCCGCTCGGATGAGCTCGTCCTCGGCCCGGGAAATCTCCTCGTCCGTCATTTCAAATGTCCCGTTGAATAAATGGGGAAAGCGAAAAGTCATCGTGGAGCTCGGGTGGGACGCCGGAACGCTACTCATAAAGAAGCGGTCCGGGAAATCCCAGGCGCCTTCTCCATTCCTTTGTTTGAAAACGGTCATTTGTGTTAATATGCGTCAAGCAAGATTGGAAGATTGGCGTTTCACCTTTTTTTCCATTGGGTCTTTGGAACGGGATTGGCCCTGTAAACATGTCCAATTTATATTTTCCCAAACGAGCCAGGCCACCCTTTTGGGCGCCAGCCTCTCCCACAAAAAAAATGGACATAACTGCTATTTTTTATTTATTTCCCTGACCAGCTCTCATAAAACTGCTGTTTATGCTCCCTGCGTCTTAATGAGTGGTTGCATAAGCGCTCAATAGATCAAATGGTATGCTTTGGACAGTTTGGTGCTCACTTGTGTGTTCTTTATTAGGCAGTCCTCCCTCCCTCCCTCCCTCCCGCTATTAGACGTAGCAATCAAGTGTGGGAGGGAAGAAAATATCGACAGAATGACGGAAGTGCTCTCCATTCAACTTAGCAAAGTGTGCCAAAGCCAACGTGGGTGGCAGATAGCCGTGCTTGTGGTGTCAATTTTGTGGCGGGGCTTTGCTGTTGTTTGCAAAGATGCATTGGTCTCTTCATTTTTAACTCAAATGACTTTTTTTAGGGGAATTTTGCAGGGGGAGATGTCGTGACATGTCCGCTGGGTGCAAGTGAGAGCCAAGAGGAGCGGGCGCTGAAATTTATGGCAGATGGCGAGCCGTGGATGGGCGCGCTCGCCCTGGCCTCGGTTCGCCGCAGACGTCACGTCCCAGAATGCGGCTGGACGCACGATTAAGCGTGCTCCAAAACATTGATAGTGATAAAGGTGGTGCAGCTTGGAGCAATTTGCCAGCGAGTCTCTTGATTAAACATTTCCACGGACAATCTTGGGGTTTCCCCAAAAGCTTTTTGCAAAGGAAATTTGAGAAAGGGAAGGCATCATTCACATTGAACTTGCGAAGGGGGATATTTACTGTCAATTAGAGAGCAGGAAATGTTTTTAAAAACAAAGTTAAAAAGAAAAATAGAGACTGTATCGCTTGCAATCTTTCACGGTTTACTACATATCATTAATAATGATGTAGCAGGCAATCAAAAATGGACTCTCGACCAATTCTGGAAGGAGTCATGAATACAACATTTAGCACGTGGCCCGAGTGGAACGCGACGGGGGGCCGACATATCCCACAATCCTCTCCTTAAAAATACATCCGGGCACATTCATCACGGGGGATTGGGGGGAAGTGTCAACTTGACGGTAGCCAGTGAAATACGTCCCCCTTCTGGCCTATATTAAAAACGGCGATATGACAAGAATGCGGTGGCCTCGGATGGAATGCCGCATTTCTCTGGGCCTGGTGGGTGGGACGGCTCTATACGAAATGCAAAGCATACATTTGGGGTGGCACGGAATCCACGACGGAACAAAAGTTCACAGTGGATGAAAGCTCCGCAACTGGGACTACGCTCATTATGTTCCTGGCAAGAAAACGGAAACCGAATTCCATCCACTCTGGATGTGAATGATTGGTCGCTCTACAACCAAAGGCCGCATTTGCAAAAGGGACGAGCAGTACTATACGAATTTTGGGCCATCGCTGAGTGGGAACAAAACCCACTGCAAAACAGGGATCGACCCCATCTAGTATGGACGAACGTAGCCAACGAACCGGGGCCATAAGAAGAGAAAATATGGAGGCTCCAAAACAAGCGTTTGGCACTTGTTTGCAGCTTCTATTTGGCCGTGGCACTGGCCCAAACCAGCCAGTCGGCCGAGCTGTCCAATTAGCGGCCATTATCCGCTGAGGTAAAGGCGTACGTCTTAATGGCGCGACGACGCTGAGAGAAGTGCGAGCATTACTCATGGTTTTCCCGCCCGAGGACGGGGATTTTTGTCGGGCCGGCGTCCAGGTTCAAACCGCGCTTTTACTGCCTGAGAACAATGGGCTCGCTCGCTGGCTCGCCGTGGGCCACACAGCGTTTGGCTTTTGCAAAATTGAGACCACGTTTCCCCATAAAGCGCCCGCGCCCTCCCTTGCTCGCTCCCTCGCTTTCCTCGTGGCACGTCAGTGTGTTTTGAGAAAAAGAACGACATCGGTGGCGGCGGAAAGCCACGGCGACGGCTTTTCGTTGGCGGCCTCGAGACCCTTTGCGCTTGACACTTTTTGGCCACCGGGGAACTTTTTTGGGCTCGCAAGGAAGAAGTTGACGACATATGTGAACACCATCTAAACATGGTTCACCTATTGCAGCAGGTCTAAGGACCTAAATGAGGTATTACAATCATTGAAATGGCATTTCAAATGGTTCTGACTGCCAAACTGTTGAAAACAGCCAATGATCGCATCAGTTTGTGCAAAAAGAAACGGAAGATTGGATTGAACAATAAATATTGAAAATTAACTCTATTTAATAAAGCACGGAAACGCAAATATGTAACCATGACTTATTTAGCAGCCATAGGAGTCATGTTTTCCCGCAGTACCCGAACAATAGCCGCCCGCCCTGCCAGTTCAAATGCATGAAACGTCGATTGAAGCCAAAGGAAAATAACGCTGGCCTTCTGCCTTTTTATTTATGCAACACACAATCCTACTTTTTCAGTGAGCTCATCTCGAAAAGAAATGCCAAGGGGTAATTTCCCAAAGTTGGCACGCGTGGGCACACCTCCTCACGTTTCCTACCTGGGAAGACGGCGGCAGCCTGATTAAAGGACACCCGAGCCCGGTGGCCGTGGCGGCTAATTGGCGCAAATGAAACGGGACGTGGCGCTCATTTCCCCCGTTAAGTGCTCGGGGAGGTCGCGGGGGGCTAACGTTACGCCGACCTGGCCGTTCCCGGGAGGGATCGGGTTCTGTTTTCGTAGCTTTAAACGCTTTTAATTAGCCTTTATATTGTGCAGCGAGCATATCACGTCATCATTCCCCGTAACACTCCTCTCGAATTAGCCACGGATTGGACGCTGCTTGGATTCAGTGATTGGAAGAAAAAAATTTGATCTTCACATAAGTTCTTTCCTAGAAGAGTATTTTTGGGGGCGCATTGGTTTTAGTCAATGGCTGCTTAAATATCAACCCGTTTTGTATTTTGTCTTTTATTTACATGGTAAAAATGCCAATGTTCTGTCTGGGGAGCAAAGAAAGAAAAGTGAGGTACGACAGTTACGTCGGGGATGGGAGAGGGATGCGGTCCAAACTTTACAGGGAGACTTTTCCTCTACGAGGAAAAAAAGGGAAGACTTTGTGGTATTAAAAACAATCTGAAAAATGACATGCTTGTCATAACATTTGTTGAGGAAAATGTTTTGAAGAATGATGGCGCTTCCAGCCGCCTCTCCCGAGGAAACATTTAATGTTCGCTCATGTCTGGATGACTAATAGCCTTCCCATTCAAACTAAGAAATTATTTTTCCAAACGGATTTTTTTCCCCCTCGTTTTCTTCGCACTACTCTAGATTTGTTTTGGGATTGTCATTATCAGCTTACTGATGTACAATATTTTCTATGGGCCAGAAACATGCCATCTAAGAAATCAGCCACTCTCAAAATGTTTGCTAATTCATTTGATAATTCACTTCCATTGATGACGCTAGACGTCCAAGCCGTTCTAACTGGGAGGGTTGGCACTAATCACCCTTCTCCTTCAAAATGAATTGGACCTCCAGCACCATCAATGGCAGCCATGTTCAAAAGAAAATGAGCTTGAAACAGAAAGAAAAACATTCTCGTTGTTATGGTAAAGACTAATTTGCCGACGCTAAACTGCAAATTTGCGGTCGAACAAAAAGACATTTTACAAGCACGCAACATGAATGTTACAGTCGTGAGCTCACCGTCTTTTACACTCAAACTTTTACATGTTGGCCTTTTTCTCGCCCCCCCCTTCATGTAAACTGTATTTTTCACTTCTTTTTTTTAATGATGGTCTCCAGCAGCGCGGCGCCAAACGACGCAATGCCACGTTGCGCCGGTGTAAGTCTTCAACGTTTTCAGTGGTCGGTCTTGGCGCGAGGAGGACAAAAATTTTTAGCACATTGTGCAGCACGGGACCTACTTGGCACTATTTCACGCACATGTGAACGTGTTGGAAGGGGAGGTGAGGTCACGCGCCAGCACTCCCGCAGGGATGCATGTTAACTGCCATGCCCTTTACTGGTCCTACGGCGGGTCCCAGAGCTGCCATGCGTTGCAGGGTTCTGTGTTTTTTTTTTTTTTTTTTTTTTTTTGGGGGGGGGGGTGTTTTTTTTAATATATAAATATATATGTTACGTGGCTTTATTTGTTCCTGTGGGTCAAGGCAGTTTTGCTGCAAATTGGTTGGGGGAAAAAAGGTTACTTTTTAAATAGCCAGTATTATTCAGTATTATCTCAATTTTAACAATTTGGGTCAAGAGCCATGTGGATTGCAAACCAATTTGAGAAATATGAGACATTACATACATTGCATATAACTTTCAGTTTAAAAAATATTAGTAGAGGAGTGCAAAAATGAATACTTACTGCAACACACTTGGAACGATGGTTGTAATGTAGATCACTCTGCACAGGATGGCGGTATTGAACTTTTGTGGTTTAACTGTACTAAGTCGGACAGATCACTGATTTATATTTAAAAACATTTGCGTATATCAATAAAATATCATCTATGATCATCTCATCGCCTAACACGTTTCTCCCACTTGCAGTTTGTGTGCAGAATGACGTCTGTTCCTGACTCAAATATATATATCTTACGAGTCACCTACGAAAATCGGACACTAGCAAATCATGGTAATAGCATTAGTAGTAGTAGTAGAAGTAACAAAATGTCATGCTGTCCATGCATCTTGTTGCTTCAATGAAAGTGGCAAGTTGCACATGTGCAAAATGTTTGACGTCTAACAGGTGACATCTTGGACGGTGGTGTTGCGTTCACGTACCGTTTCCGAGTGGGGCCTTACTAGGTTCAAGTAGTGCAACAGCCCCACAAAACCATACGATAGACAATTGCATTTTTTTAAATGACATTTTATAGGCAATGGTTATATTTTGTGCTTCAACATGGTGTCCAGAGACATATATGTCCACGTTCACAGGGCGTTCCGTTGCCTCGTTCTAATGGTAGAGGCTTTAAAATCCGATTTAATGGAAAGGCACCAGAGCAGCGGAGGAAGGTGACGGCTCGTCAACATCCTGTCCCCGGAACCTGCGCTCTCGGCTCGGTCGCTGACCCAGATCGAAGCCGGTTCTCCTTTAGCCATCTGCGGCCTCTCCGCCAGGGGAGTAAAGTCGATTCTCCATCCACGCAGCTCGGCGCCGAGTGACACTCATGGGATTTATCTGAGGGGAAAAATCCAGATCTTCGTTATCCATCGGTGAGCGTTTCCGAGAGGGCCACCGTAGTGATGTCGGCGCCGGTGAACGGCTACTTCGGCTCCGGTCAAGCCCTGACTCCGAACGGCGGAGCTGTTCCCCCCCGTTTAAAGGGTAAGGAAGGCCGGATGATGCGATTAGCCAGCTCCCTGAGCTTTAGAATGCTTCTGCTAATATGACAGGCGCTTCTATTCCGCCGATCGTACTTCACGAATACATCCCTACTTCGATCATATGCCTGCCGTCGGAGATAACAAGCGCAGGAAGAATGTTTTCAATATAGGAAACATCCATCCACACTATTTGAATGTTAACCTGTCAAAAGATGCTGCTACTATTAGCCTAGCATCTATGGGCGAACTGATGATGCTTTCACATGTTTTATTGGACTATTTCTCTCGATTTGGCTAGATTTCGACACTGATGTCGCTATGAATGTGTAATAACGTCTTCATCTGATGACGCTTGTTTGGAGGCAAGACAAGCCAACACAAATCATCCTATTGAAGGGATCTGCTTTGATTTTCCATTTCTGATGAACTCAAAAAGGGTGTGATTAAGAGTCACATTATCCCGATGAGTTCATCCAAAAATGTCCATCCTGCGTTGAGACACGGAGAACATTTGACATCTATTCTAAGTGTTCCAAAAAAGTACAAAAGTATTCTTTCATTTTCAAAATAGAACATCAAATGTCAAAGTTTCATCAGAATATTAGGGCTCATTACTGTTGTTTATGGAAGAAAAAAATCCGGATCAGCTGTCCAATACAAAACCCCTGAGCAAATTTTCCCGAAAATGTCCAGATCCTAACTCAAACTGCAACTTGTAAATAAAAAAACCTGAACTGACATTGCTTTCCTTGCTAGGTCCAGTTGCACCGTACGCCGGCGTCACAGGGTACCCCACGACGTGTTACTACGAAAGGCCTCCGCGACAGAGCCACCCCGCCATCCCATCACACAAATCCCCCATTGCAAACAACTACTACGATAATCAGTGTCAGATAGCACCTTGGAGCTCAGCGCCCCCTCCTCGGACCCAGGCAGGCGCCGTCGCCCCCTCCTCGGCGCCGCCCCCCGGCACCCCGTATGCCCAATTCCAGCAAGAGCAGCGGCACCCGCCCTACGCCAACGCGGGATCTTATTACGGACCGTCTTTCTACCGCCCTCCTGCCGCTCCGTGCCACCAGCAGCAGCCCACTTTGTTGCCGGCGCCCCCTAGCGGCCCGGAGTGCCCCCTGTATCCCGTTGTGTCCTACCCGTCCCCGGCGGGGACCAGTCAGTACGGCACGCTGGTGTCCAGCCAGACGGCCGCCCTGCCCGGAACGGCAGTACCGGGTGTGCACTCTGGGTACACCTTGGCTCCGCCCACTCACCATCAAGGAAACACAGGCACGTGCCTTTTACTTTTATTTTTTTCAATGACAGCCTCACCACGTCAGAGCACATTTAAAGAGAAATGATTTAAAGTCGTTATTTTTTTTGTAATTTTCCCTTTTCTTTTCTCAGTGGAAAACCCAACACATCATGGCTCCGCCCCTCCTACCTCTCCACCCTACAACTACTACGGCAGCGGCGGCGTGAACGGAGAGAGAGCCCCCTCGGGAACGCACGCCCATTCTTCACCGGGCCATCGTCAAGGTATAGGACGTTTGTCCACTTGGACAAAGAGACGAGTTCAACTTACCTCCGACAGGCAAACGCTACGGCTCGGCCGCCAATAACTCCGCCCCCGGTCCTGACGCGGGCCCATCGTCGTCCAGCTCGGAGGAGGAGGATGAGGATGACGACGATGATGAGGAGGAGGAAGAGGATGAGGAAGCAGGTCTGACAACAAACAAAAGATTGGATTTAGGATCAAATAAGTTGACATTTGCAGTTGTAGCATCCTAACAATGAGATAAACAGGGGAGAAGGCTTTGGAGCGTCATTGAATTTGTTTCTTTTTCAGGCGGGGACACGTCGTCTTCCACGACCGGGAGCGCGTCTCCGCTGCCCAACAGTTACGATTCCCTGGAAGGAGGTCATTTTCCAGGTAACCGGGTTGCCGGCCTCCTGGCAAACGGCCGGCCTCTTTTTCTTCCTTTTGCCGTTGGCTAAGATCAATATAACGACGCAGAAGCGATGCGGCCTGCCACCCATGCGAGCGAGCGGGCGCCACCCCGCGGCTACCCCGGCTCACCGGCGGACCCGCCTTCTGGGGATGCACTGGGACCGGCGGGCTGCCAGCCCTACTCCCAGGTGGGGATCGCCGCCCTCCTCATGCCGTGACGATTGCCGCCCTGACATGCCTTTTTGTCTCCAGCCCTTCCCCAGTCTTTCCCAGCTGTCGGCGGCCCTGGGGGGCCTGAGCGGGGTGCCGGAGCTGGAGGTGGAAGCTCTCCGGCCCCTCGACCTGCTGCAGGAGAGGAACCTGCTCCCCCCGAGACCCCTGGCCCCGCCTGAACCCAACCTGAGTCAAGAACTGAAGAAAGTCAACTGCAGCCCACAGTACGTCAAGTGTTTTCAGCAATACCCGAAAAAAGAAAAACTAATTGGCCGCTCACATAAGTTTGGTGTTTGAACCAAACAGGACGTTCCGCTGCACCCTGACCAGCGTCCCCCAAACTCAGGCCCTGCTCAACAAAGCCAGACTGCCTCTGGGCCTTCTGCTTCACCCCTTCAGAGATCTGCAGGTGGGATCCCACGTCATTTCATTGAAACTAAAAAACAAGTAAATAATATATATTTTGTTTAAATTCAATTGAGAGCGGTTTCACGAGACCGCGATTTTTAGGAATAGGCTTTTGGTAAATGCCACCCAGTAAATTAGGTGTCCTGAACTGAATGTCTAATGAAAACGCCTCCTTAGCAACTGCCAGTCATCACGTCCAACACGATCGTCCGCTGTCGCCACTGCCGCACCTACATCAACCCCTTTGTGACCTTTCTGGACCAGCGGCGCTGGAAATGCAACCTGTGCTATCGCGTCAACGACGGTACGCCGACGCCGAGTGAGGAGTTTTCGACACACGCTGATATTTTCCTACATTTTTTTTTTACCAGTACCGGATGAATTCATGTACAACCCAGTGACCAGATCCTACGGTGAACCCCACAAGAGACCCGAGGTCCAGAATGCCACCGTGGAATTCATTGCCTCTTCAGATTACATGGTAAACCACGTTTACTTGCGTTGAGCGCTTCAGCCCATCAGATGGCAGTCTTGTATTCGTTTTTTCTATGACGCTCATTTTCCATTCAGAAATGGCAGTTTTTTTCCCCATAACTAGTGACTATGTCCTCATGATTTGCTCACAACTTTGCTTCAGCTTCGGCCCCCCCAGCCCGCCGTCTACCTCTTTGTGCTGGACGTTTCCCACAATGCCGTGGAGAGCGGCTACCTGAAATATTTCTGCCAGTCGCTCCTGGACAACTTGGATAAGTAAGCCAATGATGGGATATCAGTGCAAACTGGGGCAGTTGGGTGAATGGATTTGGACGTTCCCGTTCCTCAGGTTGCCCGGAGACTCGCGCACCAAGGTGGGATTTCTCACGTTCGACAGCCACGTCCATTTCTACAACCTCCAGGAGGGACTTTCCCGACCGCAAATGCTGGTGGTGACGGATATTGACGGTATTCATTTTCAAGCAAGCATTAATTTTAAGGAAGATTATTTTTAATGATGGATTAATTAATCATTGTTTGTTTTTTGCAATTCAATGACCACAGATATCTTCATACCATCTCACGATAGTCTGATGGTGAGCTGGAGGGACAGTAAAGAGGTGGGTTGTAGAATTTTCAATTATCGCGGATTAGCGCAATTGATTTACTGTATTTTTTTTTTTACATTTGGCTCCGATTCATTTTGCTCTTTCCCATTGCGATGCAGCTGATCAAGGACCTACTGGCTTCGCTTCCGTCCACGTTCAACCGGAGTAGCGAGACGCAGAGCGCCTTGGGCCCCGCCCTGCAAGCCGCCTTCAAGCTCATGTCGCCCAGCGGAGGGCGCGTCAGCGTCTTCCAGACGCAGCGGCCCACGCTGGGCGCCGGCTCGCTGCAGTGCAGGGAGGACCCCGAGCGGCACTCCGACGCCAAGGTAGGAAGCCTTTGCTAGGCGCTCGTCTTTGCTCCGCCTTTTCTGAAAGCGTCTTCTTCCCTTTCTTGGCATTTGAGCAGGGAGTTCAACATCTGGGCCCCGCCACGGACTTCTACAAGAAATTGGCCCTAGATTGCTCGGGGCAACAGATTGCCGTGGATCTTTTCCTTCTCAGCTCGCAGTACGCCGACCTGGCCTCGCTAGGTACGCTTCTCCACGTTGAAGACCAAGCGAGGTTTTTACGGCGGGTTTGGCTTTTTTTTCAGCGTGCATCTCCAAGTACTCGGCCGGCAGTATCTTCTACTACCCCAACTTTCACGGCGTGCGCAACCCGGCCCAGGTGGAAAAATTCCAGAAAGATCTGGAACGCTACTTTGCTCGCAAGCTGGGATTCGAGGCGGTCATGAGAATACGCTGCACCAAAGGTGACTTTGTCAAACGCGATGTTTGCCATTTCCCACTGACCATCTTCTTCTTTTTTTTTTTTTTTCTAGGTTTATCCATCCACACGTTCCACGGCAATTTCTTTGTGCGCTCTACTGACCTGCTGTCCCTGGCCAACGTCAACCCGGATTCGTCCTTCGCCGTCCAGATGTCCATCGACGACTCGTTGGCCGACTCGTCTCTGGCGTGCTTCCAGGCGGCGCTGCTCTACACGTCCAGTAAAGGTAGCACAAACAAAAAAATTGAGATTAGCTAGGACATAAAGTGTTTAATTGAAAATAAGTGGGTTTTCCCGGTGCTTTATAAACCATGTGGGCTGCCAGGCTTTTCTTACTCCCCTCTCCCCTGACTGACAAATGTTAATTGGTATTGCTAAAAGCAAGACATGCTAATAGTCAAACTGTTTTCTAACGGATGGCGGCGTGTCCTTGTTTGGGCGCAGGAAAGAGGCGCATCCGCGTGCACACGCTTTGTCTGCCCGTGGTCAGCCAGCTGAGCGACGTGTACGCCGGCGCCGACGTTCACGCCATCACTTGCTTGCTGGCCAACATGGGTAAGTGACTGACGTTGGCCGTCGCATGTTTTTATTTCATTAATTGGATTTTTTTGTTTTTTGTTGGCAAAAGCCATCGACCGGTCGATCCTATCCAGCCTATCGGACGCCAGGGACGCTCTGATCAACGCGGCGGTGGACTTTGTGAGCGCTTACAGGAGAAGCGCGTCCAACCCGCAGCATTCCGGTCCATTGGTTCCGGCTTCCATGCGCCTTTTTCTGCTCTACGTCCTGGCTCTGCTCAAACAAGTATGGCCAACGCCCGACCATGTGCGCTGGCGGCGCCGTTCTAAAGTGTGGCCTTTTCTCTTTCAGAAAGCGTTTTGCACGGAGACCAACACCCGTCTGGACGAGCGCGTTTACGCCATGTGCGAGTTCAAAACGCAGCCGCTGCAGCAGCTGATGCGGATGATTCATCCCGAGCTCTACCGCCTGGATGACATGTCGGACCAGGTCGGTGAAAGCCACCACCCCAAACTAAAGATTGTGAATTACCCCGTGTGATGGCTATGACGGTATCTACCTGCAGGGAGCGCTCCATCTCGACGACACGCTGGTGCCGCAACCTCCGCTCCTCCACTTGTCGGCAGAGCGCTTGAGTATGAACGGCGCCTTCTTAATGGACTGCGGCAACGTACGTCTTCCTCTCTTTCCTTTCCTGTTGACGCCGATCCATTGCCTCCAGTCCCAATTGGCTTGAACCTTTCTTCACATTGTGTCCTGTTTATGGAAAAAAGTGCAAATGTTAAAGGTGGCCTTTCAAAATGCTCACCAGAAATGGCTAAAATATGTCTACTACTTTCTAGTACAGTTTCACCCTGGCAGCCCGCCAGTCTTAAAAAGCACTAGGGGAAAGCCACAAGGCCTTTCTGGATCAGTTTTGAATCAAATTGATTGTTGTTTCTTGACATCCCACAGGTGTTTTACCTGTGGATTGGCAAACACTGCAACGAAATGTTCATCCGAGACGTCCTGGACTACCCCAACTTTGCCTCCATCCCGTCCAACATGGTGAGTTAAGAGTCACTTTGTATTTGTGGTTCCAAAAAAAAGAGCACGTGCAGCAAATCAGACCTGCTGTTGCTGTTTTGTTTTTGTTTTTTTTCTTTGGCCCCCACCTCTGGAAGGTTCTGGGTGACAGTTGCTGTCAGCATGTTTCTCGCAGAGCCACCACCTACATGCCAAACATTCCAAACGGCCTCTTTTTGCTGGGCGCCGCATTGTGCGCTCCAATGCGGTTGTAGTGCTTTTGTTGTTGTTGATTTTTTTCCTTTTTTTTCTGTGGTGGAAGGGTTGCATTCCTGAGCTGCCCACGCTGCTATCGGAGCGGGTGCGAGCCTTCCTGGACTGGCTACAGGACAACAGAGCTTTCCGCTCCATCCTGCACGTCATTAAGTAAGCACCAAATGGAGAAAAAAAATAGATGCTTGCTTAACACTTGGTCAACTTCTGACTTTGTTTCTTTGTGCTCAGGGACGAGGCCTCAAGCAATGGCGTTTTTTTCCAGCACTTGGTAGAAGACCGGTCCGAGGCGGGCTCCTCCTACCAGGACTTTTTGCGCCACATCCAGCAGCAAGTATCCTAGCGGCGATGGACCGCCATGAAAAATGACCAAGAGAAGAGTAGCCTGTCCTTTTAAATGGGAAAGACTCGAGCCGAGACGATTGTGGTGGTAGCGCCGTCCTGGGCTTTTCTTTTTCCTTCTTTTTGAAGATTTCCCTCCTCGAAAACACTGAATATGGGCAAGTGTGCATTTTTGGAGAGTGTTGAAGACTCCTGGTTGACCAATGGACTCAATGTTCCACCCTGTTTGTAACTACTGAAAAGAATCTTTTATGAGCGATAATTTATGAAGCATCTTATTCAATAAAAAAAGAAGAAAGCCAACCCTGTCCTGACTATTCAAATGAATGATGACTTTGGGAAAAAATAAAACACCTGATCCTTTTTTCATACAATTCTGATCCTCTCTTTGTGGAACAATTTCAAGTTGGCAGGGGGGGAAAAAGAGTCAAAAGTTTGGACACCCTTGCTTTGAGAGCTTCTGTTTTTAATTTTAAGGCACTAAAAATAGCCGCGTCCTCCATAAAGGCTTCCCAAAATAAAAAAGGGGAGCAGCTTTTTAAACATCTTTTGGGAGGTGAAGATAAGCCTTGTTTTGGCTCCCTAAAAGCATGTTTGCCCTCAAGATTGGAGCACAACATCATTGTCTCCTGGGTAATTAGGCCCGTGTTTCTGGTCGGCAGCGCCACTCATCGCCGCCGTTTGTTCAGCTTCCCGACGCCGCCGGCGTGGCCTCCCCTCCCCCACCGGCCTGGACTTTTTCTTCTCCCCAAAGCCACTTGACAGGGACGCGGCGCCGTGGCGGGGGACCTCAGAACCCCCGGCGGAGGCTTTTCCTTTCCTTGTCATCTGCCCGGCCGGGCTTCCAGCGGAACGCTTTTGCGCCGACTAAATCACGGGTTGAGGAGCCAGCGTGTCAAACTAAAAACAGCCTTTTAGCTTTGACTTTCTTTCAACTTGTTCTTCTTGGGTGAGAAAAGTGTCTGAAGACCCTCAGATCCAATCCCAAAATGCATAAAGGCAGCGAGCGGCCCGCTGGTAGAGTGGTCGACATAAGTTGAAGCTCTTTGACAAAAATAGGGGAAGGAATGTTGCCCATTGTGGGACGTGATGGGGGGGCCCCAGCAAGCAAAACATGCTGGAGTTTCCAAAAAAAAAAAAAAAAAGAAAAAACGTCCCCAAAAACAATGTGGTCACAATTTCCAACCTCTCCAAACAAGTGTTGGAACTTGGCTGACACAAGTTACCTAGCTCCACATTGTTTTTCTTTTTTTTTCTTGATGTTTTGCAAAGGCCAGCTTCCCACATAGAACTTTTTTTTTTGTTTCCACGTACTTTTTTGGGAGTGCCGAACTGACTTTGAGCCTTGACCAATTCACGCTGTTCCAAATTCAAAACATTAAAAAAGAGGAAGAATGTCCCGAAAACTACACGGAATCATTTGTTCATTCGCTTCTTCCTTCTGAAATGCCTCAAAATGACTAAAAAAGTGACATTTTGAGTCCGGTTAAATAAGTTAGTTGAATGCAGATTCAGTTAGTGGCTTTAAGTGAGTCTAGAAAATAAATACTACACCCAAAATTTTACAGGTTGTAAAAACGGACTACAAAAAGACGTCCACGGGCCTTTAATTCCCGTATGCCTTTTAACACGGAGGGAGCGAACCAGGGAGAGGGAGTGGGAGGGTGGGCCACCTGGAACGGAGTCAAGGGAGGACCGCTATTCGCCGATTATGTAATGTCCGTGCGGCGCACTCCTCGGAACATAATGCGTCACCGGGGCGAGTGGGTGAGGAGCGAGGGGGGAGGAGGCTTCCCCAATTTCCCACATAAGGCCCAGCGCTCATTTCAGATTCTTTAGGGAATCCTTCTCCAATGAGCACAGCCACTGTTTGAGGAAGCCTTTCCCTTTTGGCTATGGCACAATGGCACTTTGTGATAAATTGATGGCAACGGACTACGTAGTAATTAGCTAGCGTAGGTTCTACCATCGAGCCCAAAGCCAGTCGCCCAATAGTCCGTGGCCTGGTGGGCCCCGGTGTTAATGTGAGCGTGGCTGCTTGGAACGGGAGATGTTATAAGTGAAGTGAAGGAGTTGGAATGCGCAACTGGGAAGGTTGAACGCACGCTGGGTTTGTCAGGAGCCACGATGCGCCGCACTCGGCTTATCTCGACAGCTCCACTGACATAAGCCTTTGCCTCCAGCCACATTTTTCGACAAAGGAAGCCAAAGTGCGAGAAAAGGGGCCTCTTTTAAGGTGTGGAGAAAAATACAGCACTTTAGGGGAACATTATAGAAAAAAAGTAGAAGGTTTCATTTAAAAAAAAGGGGAGATGTTGTATGTTGTTGTTTTTCTAGATGAAGCATGCAACGTTTGTTGTTCTCTCGCAGCCAAAAATGAAAGAGGATGTTTGTTTTCCCACAATCCTTAGGGGAACATATAGTAATATGTAAAACGACATGGCCCGTCTTGTTGTTTTAACCAAATGAAGCGACAGCAAGGAGCAGGAAGTAAAGGGTCGCAACCTGACAGACTATTTTTACTGCTGTCATGCGCACGTCCGATTGTCAACGCGCTCTTTTGTCTTTGGCTATTTCCAGTTCGTCAACAACACCGACCGGTCGACGATAACCTAATCTCAATGCTAAACTATTTTCCAATTTTGTTCGATTCCCACTCATTTTTTTTACCACTTCAATGAAATTGCATTTTCTCAGTTGTTGGCATTGATGGATTCAAGTATTTTGACCAATCCCTGCTCTTTCTTCCAATTCTTTTTGAGTATCATTTTAGCTCTTTGAGTTGAGAACACAAATAATGAAATATCAATATTGCCTGTGATGTCGTTTTTTTCTGTCCCAAGTGGCATCTTCTTATCAGCACCTGTATCTTGCGTCGCCGTGGTGACCAGCGGTTTGTTTGACGAGCGCGTGAGCCATAATAAGACAACTATTTACTTTTACAGCTTATGTCA
Source organism: Stigmatopora nigra (assembly GCF_051989575.1). Lineage (NCBI taxonomy): Eukaryota > Metazoa > Chordata > Actinopteri > Syngnathiformes > Syngnathidae > Stigmatopora > Stigmatopora nigra. Next base: position 588,608 of record NC_135521.1, read on the forward strand.
ATAAACTAGGTGTCGTCATAGTAGCATGCCAAAAAAACTGGACTTAGTCATGTTTCATTTCAATACAGTCATAATAATGCCATTGACGGATCACTACTTTTAACACCGTAAATGAATCCAAGAGATCAATCGACGTTTTTGCGCCTAATGAGCCGAGGCTGGAGTCAAACTTATTGTTTTTAAATAAAATAGGACTCGACAGTCCTTGGCAGTGACGTGACGAGCCTCCAAGCTGTCACCGAAGCGGCGACATGGACGAGCGAGTGCCGCGCCCACCTCGGAGCTCCGCCTCCGCCGGAGGAGTGCTCCGACCTGCCTGCCCGGCCGGACTCGGCGCACGCCGGCCGAGAGCGCTCACTTTCCGGCGAGGACTGCTCCGAGAGCACGGCGCCGTGTGCAGGCTTGCGAACGGCTTTTCCTGACGTTTTTTCTTTTTGTTTTCTCGCTCTTTTTTGGCGTTGGCGTGATCAGCCCAAGTGATGGAGTGCATCAAGTTGACCGAGCAACAGGCCAAAGTTTTGGAGGAAAGTTATAAAAAGCATCGGCGTCCCGACCCGTGGACGCTGACGCTCATTGCTGCGGAGACTGGACTCTCTGAGGGGGCGACGGAGGTAAGTTTGTCCGTTTGTCCTTATGCCATCGCGCGTCCATACAAAATTTGGGGGGATGTTTTTGCTTTCAAACACCCACCGTCTCTGTGAGGATAAGCACTTTGGATAAAGGATGATTCGTAGAATTCTAGACATTTGACCATTGAAATACATTCTAATATTATTTTGGGCACATCTCAATGTTTATAGGACATATTTTAAAATATCTTATTTCATTATGGACTATAATTGCTTTATTTTATAATTATTATTTTTTTGGTGGGGGTATTAGTACTTCACTCTTGCAGTATTTCAGTATGTAATGGGTTATTGTTTTATCTGGATTGGACGTCTATCGCCGTCAAGATTAGTTTATTGGAGCCTGGGGAGATGGCGACTCTGTACATAAAACGGGAATATGGACATAAAAAACAAAATTGTGCTGATAGGACAACAAATATTGTTTTCCTCTAGCAGAACTCAACAAACCAGTCGGTCTGGTCGGACAGCGTGGAATGTTCATTCAGGTTTTTACGAATGCTTCTATTCATTGTACGACTTTTCTAATGTCGCGTTCGCTCCGCAGCAATGGTTCAAGCAGCGCAACGCCAAGTGGCGCCAGGACGAGGGGCTTCCGGCCGAGCTGGGTTCCGTCCTGGACTGAGGCCGGCCTGAATCCGGACCAAACCCCCCTCCCTCCATTTCCAGGCCCCCCACCGACTTCCTCCCCATGTTCTCTTTGGCCAATGAAGAAGCTATTGTCCCAATGTGAAGGTGCTTGTGTGCTGTCGACTATATTAGCCGCGTCTATAGATGATTGTTAATAAATTAAGAGCTCAGCTATGAAAAGCTGTTTTCTGTCTTTCCTTTTAGATGCTTTCGCTGCCACTGAGTGGCATTACAAGAATTAGAGGGGCTCTAAAAATGACTTCCCTACACTAACTCGACTTTATAAACGAGTGCAGTTGACGGCGATAGACGTCCGAGGGGTAAATTGGCGATCGGGGCGGCGGGACAAACGAGCAACAGGTGATGTTGTTCTATTGTGCGACCGTCTGTAAAAGGGATGTGACCTCATGGTCGTTCGCTAGCAGCGGCCCGTTGACGATAAACAAAGTGCACAACAATGAGTCTCGGCAGCTGCTTTTCCGACTCGGACGCCATTGGGGCATTGAGCAAACGGTCATTTCGACATCTATGACGCAGCGGGAAAGAAATGAAAAATAATCCCCCAAAAAATAATAATAAAAACATTTGGAAGTAAGCTGTTTATGTGATGTCAAGTTTCACCTCAAATACATATCAAATATTACTAGACAGAAAATTCTGACTATAAAATTTGAGAATTCAAATTCGGATCTTCTGTTTAACAAGGAATTATTTCAATATAATAAATAGTAACTTTTTTTCAACCCGCATTCAGCTGCTTTGTCTTGTTGAAGAACGTGACAATGCTTGCAAAATGTCCACAGCATGTCCTGAGGTTCCAGGAAACAAAAAATGCAAACGGGGATGCAAAGGGGGCCTTGTTTTTGTTTGTTGCTACGAGGACGGGCCAGACTTGGCAGGAATTTGTCAGCTATGTGCCGCTGTTTTTATTGACACCCTTAACTTCTTATAGAGTGACCTAACCTTGATGTATAACTTTATTAATAAATGATAATAAAAATAAACCCCCAGGACTTCTCTCTCATTTCTTAACGCCATTAAAAAGTTTCTAGTTAAATTCAAATTGGTTTTCCTTTACAAGTCTGTATATTGAATTCTAGAGCCGCCCTGTGGTAACAAAGTGTAATGACTCAAATTGACAAAAACAGTCTTTGGGCTGAAAGTAACCCAAAATATATTCCTCTGAAAAATGTTATTTAGTTGCTAGAAAAATATATCATCTTATTAAGAAAGAAGGGAACCATATGAGGAAATAACACCTACATCAAATGCTTAAGGGTACAAAAACGCTGTAATTCTGCCAGGCAAAAAAATGTTTCGAGTTTTTTTTTTGTGCAATATAAGCCCTTTTTCTATGTATTGACCCCTTCTGAATATGAAATAATCTAATGACTATTAATTTGCAAATGCCGTGTGAAATTCTCCAATTTCAGAATTGCTGGTCTAAACGTTGTCAACTCCAAAACGAGCCCATTGCTGTAAAATGACAATCGAAGCAACTGTCGCCAGTAAAATAGATGGCATTATTCTAAAAGTCAAACAGAAACAAAAACACACATTTTGGTTGAATTTTAACACTCGCTCGAGTCTACCTGAGTGAAAGGGTCGCCAAACGAAGCCGAAAGACGTAAAGAAAAGTTACCGGCGTTCACTTGGCTCCGGCCATCTCGGCGATGAGCTCTCGGGCATCCAGCACGCCGGCGCTGACTTGCTCTTGGCCCTTCTTGACCCACGTCCCGATGAGCAACAGCTTCCGGGTGCCCAGTTCGGAAAGCGCCAGTGCGTCTTCCAGGTCGGTGATGCCGCAGGCACCCTCGAGGTCCTGCAAGATCAAAATAATATTAATATTAAATCAATAATAATAATAGTCGAATATATATTACTGTCCGTTGGATCTAGCTACATCAGAAAAACAAAATGTGACTCATTTGGTACAAAACATCCAGGGGTGAAGAATCCACAAGCCTATTTATAGCATTTCTACCATTCCTCACCTGCTTGTTGGCCAGTACCATCAAAGGCAGATGGGGGTGAGAGGACAGCACCGAGTGCAGATGCGCTTTGGCTTCGGGGAAAAGCTGCGGCGCCGCAGAGTCCACCACGAAGACCAGCAGCAGAGCCTTGGGAATGTACTTAGACCAGTAAGGCCTCAGTGCCGCGCTGCCGCCGACTGTGGGGAAACGGGTGGGCGTTTAAAAAGTGGGCGCCGCCTGAGTGGGGCGCTCGGGTCACGCTTACTCTCCAGGAACTCCAGGCGCAGGCCTTCTCTGTTCACGGAGACGGCGTTGAAGCCCGCCGTGGGCTCCGCGTCGGTCTCCGGGCTGCCGATGGCCATGGAGTACAGCAGACTGGACTTGCCGGCTCCCTCCAGGCCCAGAACCAGCACTTGACTCCCCAACTTCTGCACACACAGTGTCGAAATGGAATTCGTCGGACTATTCGCTGTACGGTACAGAAATATGATCCGTGGCAAGAGTATTGATCAAATTATGTTTTCCTTCTGCGAGTCCAAGCAAAAGTTTTTGATTTGAATTGAAGTAGGTTTAAGCCATTGTTTTACTGGTTAGAAGCGGCGTCTCTCTCATTAAACTACCACCACCACACAACCAGTGTTTCGTTATTAGCGACTGCCAAAAACAGGTGGCTCAAACTAAGTCTCCTTGTCAGCCAAAGTGCTTGGAAAGTGTCACAAGAAACTTTATCATAAAAACGGTAGCATCGTTGAGGGTAACCATGATAAATAACAACGATTGCCTCTCTGCTTCTTTGAAACAGGAGCGAGGCGTCCACCAAAGTGTGGCCGCCGGTAACCACGCTTACCTCGGATACTTTGTGCTCCGTGACGCTGGCGCAAAGCGGCTCAAGGCGGTCAACCGCGACATTTTGCTCGCCCCCATCACCGCTGTCTTCTTTCTCCGTCTTTTCTTTTCCGGGCGTTTGACTTTCGTGGCCATCGCTATCTTCTGGGCAACTTTTACCGACCTCTCGAGAGAAGAACGATGTGTAGTTCCAGGCGACATAGGCTAGTCCCCCGGCCAAAGCCGCGAAGAATCCGAGAAAACCAGCTTCCTTCAATCCCATCGTGCAGCAACAACACACGATCTGGATGGTCAATAAACGACTGGACCTTTTAATAAACACTCTCGGTTTACTTTAAATGAACAAACTCGTCTCGCTTTCCTCCATCAACAAGTGGATTACTAGACCGGAAACGTGAAAGGAACTTCACCGTTTTTCCGGTCTGGAACAGTTTGTTGATGTCATATCCAGGCCTTGCCGCCGGGGGCAGCAAATGACACAGACTTGAATGCGGGATTTGAAATGAAAATAGTTTTAATTCAAAAGCAATATACTTCACAAGACATTAACTGAACAATTGAAGTGGAATCCATTTTCAAAGATGAAGAAATTGTTTAATTGAACAAACAAAACATACTCTACATTTGTAGCAACGACATTGAATAAAGAAATGACCAATATATTAACAATTTCATGAACAAAAACTATACAACAAGAGCCGAGTGCTTGTGGGCTTTCTATTGCTTGTCGCGCAAAACAGATTTCCTTCGTCGCAACCGTTCCTTGTCGGTGGCGCTCAGGATCCCCGCCGCCTGTCGGGTTGATTTCTCCGGGTTCTTCCCGAGAGCGTTCCAGGTGCGGGCTCTCAGCGACAGGGGCCTCTCCGCCTTGGTGGGTTCCCAACCGGAGGACTCCGCCTGCACTTCCTGGCAGGGGTCCGGAGACTTGGCCCCCACCGGCCCATAGCTCCTCTTTTTGATGGAGGCCAGCAGAGCGGCCCGACCACGACAAGCCTCCTCTTCGGTGGGCTCGTCCTCTTTCTCGTCGGTGTCGTCGGCTCCGTTGAACGTCTTCCGCTGCCACGTGAGGAACGCGTTCAAAGGGGTTTTCAGGCGAGAGTCAAAATCGGCATGAGTCATGCCGGCCTGGAGACGGACCTATGTTGGGACAGCAGAATTCATATATTATGGGGTGAAATAAAACTATGAAACATGCATATTATGGCTGCAAGAGACACCAATGGGTTAAGTCATCTAAGATAGGGATGTGTCAGATGGGATAACATTTTTAATCATTCATTATAAAATATTGGGATTTGACTCATGGCAAAACTAAATTATTCATGAATGGACGACCACGATGTTGGTTTGGGGTGGTCATCCATTCCTTGAATTCAAAAAGTTGCCATCCAGTTTTTTATTTTTGGTTTTTGTTTTGTTTTTTGATACAGACCTCGACCAATTCGTTCTTCATCTTGTGGTAGTGGTTGTGGATGTTGGCGATCTCCTCCAAGTAGTCATCGGAGAGCAGCTCCTTCGCCGCGGTGGCTCTGGCCAACATCCCGGCACACACCTTCTGTCCCTTGGTCCTCTTGGATCGCTGGAAGGCGAGCGAATGCGGCATGGCCGTGTATTCGAAGGCTCGAGCGCACACCAGCTTCCGATAGACGTAAAGCGCGTCCAGGTGGCCGTTGGCGATTGAGTCGCGCAAGAAGTGCTGCACGTCGTCCCAGTCGCGGAGTGCCAGGCGGAGCCGCAGCGGAGGCACGGCGCGCTGCGTGTAGTAGACGGCGTACATCAAGTACAGTCCGCCTACCCGCACCTGGTAGCAGTAAGGGGGTAGGAAGTACTTGACGGCGGTGGCCATGGCCACCCGGCAGAATTTCTTCTCCTCGCTCATGCTCGGGATGGTCGAGAAGATCTCGTGGAATCGGACTTCTCTCCACAGGGCTGCGAAACGCTCCACTCGGATGGAGTCGCCCTGCTGGAAGCGGCCGAGGAGAGCCTCGGCGTCCTCGGTCAGAGGATCGTAGAATGGCGCGGTGTACGAGGGGGTGGTTTTAGGCATCTCCGGACTCCGGCTCAACGTGGCTTGGATGGCAGTTAACGAGGCAGGTGACGCCAAGGAGCATTTAAGTCGTCGGCCACGGATGTGGGCGTGGCCCAATTACTTTTTGTTTTGTCTTTTAAGGACATCCGAAGTATAAGAAATTCACGATTAGCACACTTGAAGATGTAGTGCAGCTTTACTTCATTTGGCAATCATTCATACTCAGTGCAAATACTACAAATGTAATTCATCTGTGTGTCAATTTGTCCAACCATTATTTCTTTCTCTCACCCGGGTCGCCGAAACAGATTGTTTCGGAAAAGTGAACGAGTTGAAACATAAACACACAAACTTTGAGGTACTCAAGGAAGTCACAGGATGACAGCCATTGAAATTTCCAAACAAATTCATTTTATTTCTTTTCAGCACTCGCCAGGATTTTATTCTGGCGACACGAGATGGTCGAAAGGAGCACGTCGACTTTGATTGGAACTGCCCGAGAGTCCTTTTGGTGCCGTTCCCCGTACGCTCAAAATAAGACAAAAAAAGTGGAAGGAAGCTGACGTTTTCGTCTGTTTAAAAACGAGAAGGATGACCGAGCCAAGATTAAAGCCCAAATTTGGGACTTGAAATGGATCCTTCTTCTCCCAGACTACCAGCCTCCCTTGCCACCCTTTTTCTTCTTGGATGGCGCCTTCTTGCGCGTTGCACCGGAGGACGCCGGTTTCTGTTGTCTCGGTGGCACCACGTTGGAAGGGGCGGAGCCAGATGCGGAACCCGGCCGGGGGGAGGTCGGGGGGCTGCTGGCGGTCTTGCTGGCATCCCTGGAAGAAAGGGGAAGAAAAAAAATGAACTCATCCCAAACACCATTGGTGAAGGCAATGCTTATGGGCAAAATTTGGGACATTTTTTTTTTCCACTCACAGTTCTGACGAAGCTCCCACGGTGGCCCCCTGCGTGCCTTTGCCCACCTGCTCCTTCTTCTTGCCCTTCTTCTTGCCCCTGTAGTAGGAGCGCTCCTTCATGGGCAGCCACCTCTCTGGGTCGGGGGTGGCGTTGGGGTCGCAGTTCTTGGGGAGCTTCCCTGCGGAGAAGAGGAAGGAGGGACATTTTTTTTTATTTGATCAGAAACCAAGAACCTACGTTACAATAAGCAAAGTAAAATGGAGAACCAAAATCTCAGTGAGGCAAATTTACCCTTCTTTTTTTTCTTCTTCTTCTTCTTCTTCTTGTTCTTATCTCCTCGCCTGTGGGGGAAAGAAAGTGCACCCCAAAATTTGGAAATGTCCTCACATAGAGGAGTCAAAAAAAATGTCTTGTCACATTACCCGTCTTCTTTGGGTAGGTTTTCTCCCGCCACTTTGGCGGCCTTTTTCCGGACGTAGGTGGCGCCGTGCGAGTTCTCCAGCTCGTCCACGTCCACCTTGAAGGACATGGTGTCGGCCGGAGGGAGGTGCTTACTCAGGCTGTAGGTAGGGGGGGCGCTCAGGAAAAACCAGGAGAGGCTTTTTAGCTAAACACAAAGGGGGAAAAATTGCTTTGGAAGGATACGCTTTGGCTTTCTCTGTGTCCACCAGAGAGTAAGCGGAAATGAGCTGTGCCAGCGTGTGAATATCTTTTGGATTTTGCCTGGGTGAAAGAAAAAAAATGAGTTGCATTTTCCCTCATTTTACCCAATGCTCCCCTCTTAAGGTCAACTGACTTCCACAGTTGCTCCAAGTCACTGATAGCCTCCTTTTTCCGACCGTACTTGAGTTTGAAATTTGCCGCTTCTCGTACCAGAGCCAGGTGCGCCGTGGATCCCGGCTGCGGAGGACGCGGGTGAGCCGTTGACTCACGGGGCGGACGGCTCAAAAAGGGGAAAAGCAACAAACCTCGTCCGACTGGTACTTCTCAATGGCTTGCCGAAAGACGTCAATGGCGCCGTCAATGTCTTCTTCGTGCGAGTACATCGACACCAGGGCCGACACCTAACCAGTCAATCGCGCACAGTTTAGTAGAAACGGACGTGGGGGTGGCGGGGAAATAATTAAAAAAAAAAAAAAAACATCCACACTTACCATGCCCACTTTGTGCTTGAACTCGTCAATGGACTTCAGGACACCGCAGGCTTTTGTGACGTGACCTGAACACCCAAAATGAGTTTATATGTGGTAAAATGAAACTAAAAAGTCAATTTTCAAAAGCAATTGCCTGTTTGAAAAAAAACCCTTGAATTACCTTGAATTAAATGAAGTTGTGCCATTGTGAGTTTGATGCTCGATGCACTTTCTGGATGCTGGTCTGAAAAATGCTGAAAAAAGCAAAAATAGATAGGAGCGCTGCGTCAGGCGCCAAATGAGAGCCACCACCCTACCTGCAGCAAGTCGATGGCCTTGGCGTGCTGTTTCTCTCGGCAAAGTTGAGCCACCTGGATCAGGACGGGTCGCGGATGACCCGGATTCTGCGACTTAAGCGCCGAAGACAGCTTTCTGCATTGTTCGGCCTGTAGAACCAGCAAAAAAACCTTACGGAATGTGCATCAAGTAGGCAGAGATATCACTCGCTGACAGCGCTCCCAACTCACCTGGTTGGTGTACATGGCCAGGAGAGCCGTGTTAAACTCGATGGCCCGAATCTGCTTTTTGGCCAGCTTGTACTCGATCCCTTCCGCGCTTGTCAGTTTCACCTTTTTCTTGGAATCAAACACGTTTTGGTCCTACACACAAAAAAAGAAAGAAACATTCCTTAATACCAAAGGTCCCTTTCAAAAAAGAGCTGAAAATATTGAGTCAGTCCACCTTGTTTATCGTAATGATGTTGTTGGCAGTCACGGCCAGCAGGCCAATGTCGGATGGCCTAGAAGGGGCAAAAAAAGGTCATTTTATGGACAAAGTATGCATCGTGGCGTGAAAATAAACTAGGACGCAGCTTACTTGAGCTTGACGACCTGATTGTAGAGCTGGAGCGCTCGGTCCGTCTGACCTTGCGACTGCATGACGTACGCCATTTGAGAGTGGATGACGGCCAGCTCCGACTCAATGTCCTCTTCTGTCATGTCCTGTGGGAGACGGCGTCTTTAGTGGGCTAAGAGCGCTGTGAGAAAACTTGAGACATCCACTTACCGAATCATCGGCCAATGACAACCGGCAAAGCTCTGAAATTCAAGAGAATTGGGGCAATGACAACCACATTTTTTGGGAAAGTATATATATATAAAAACGGGGGGTCCCCGACCTTCAGCTTGTTGAAGCTTATCAAACGCTGCTTTGAGCTGACCCTGGCCAATCAGCATGCAGGCAGCATTGTAGCACAGCTCGTACGTCGACTCGGGAAATCCTAAATCTTCCTGCTGAGACGGGAAAGTTGCTCTCAAATGGCGCTCGCTGGCGACGCCCACCCAACTTTTACGGCTTACCGTGGGCGCCTTCTCCCATTGGCTGACGGCGGCCACGACCGCCGCCAGGTTGGTCTTGCGCTCCTCCTCGTACTCATCTTGAGAATTCCGGATCAGATCCGTGTAGACTGACTTGCACTCGTCGTAGCGCTCCAGTCGATATAACTGCACGAAAGGAAATCAAACATATTTGTGGTTGACTGATGTTTTTGAAAAGGCATACATAAACACTCTTTTGAAAGACCAATAAAAAATGTACTATCAGGATGAATTGAACACACTAGTTATGGATAATTAATATTGACAGTCCTACTGTCCACTTTTATCCACATAGGTTTACATAAGTGATCATGTAGACGAGGCATTTTTGTCCAACGAGGCTCACCACTTGACCGTAGAGCTCTTTTAGCTTGTCCGTCTGAAGAGGAGCGCTTTCGATGGTCTTAAGGGAACTCTCCACTCGGTTCAGACGGTACTCGCAGTACGCTTTCTCGAACACAACCTCGCTGGAAGAAGAAGAAGAAAGGGACGTGTCCAAAGTTTAAACATGGACCAAATGCGATTGAAACCGACCCTGATGCGACACGCTTACCTGCCAAGTACCTTGGCATGTGCGTTCATGACATTTAAAGCCTCCTTGAAGGTGCCATTCTGGATAAGGCACACTATTTTACAATGAAGGGCTGTCACATCCTCCCTGTTTTCTTGCAAAACTGCCACAGGGAGAATTGAAGTCAAAAACAGGCGACAGATTTTTCGTAAAAGCAAGCGATAATGAAATTCTCAGAAAGATTGATGTGAAAATACATTCGAGACTCGTAAACTGATCCCGGGTATGAAAGACACGTCACACCATAAGAAGGCGGTGCAAAATCGAAGACTGCGACGTTTCAAAATGCATACGCCACATCATTTTAACTTGAACATACTAGTGGCAATTACATATTCCGCGAAAACAAGCTAGGTGGGGAAAAAAACAACATTAGACTGACAAAAATGGCCCGAAGCCCTCCCTGTGAGGTGAATGTAGCTTAGCTAAGAAACACAGCTGACTAGCCACAAGTTAGTCCGCACTCAGCCCGAAAGCCAACAAAATGCCTAGTTAAAGCCACGGGACGGATACAAACTTTTTGGTAGAGCTTTCAAGGCTCTCGTGTAGTCCCCGTTCTGTCCGCAGCGGTTGACGTCGGTCCACAGCGACGCCGTGGACTGAGCACCGCTCGCCATTTTTGATGCGTGTGGACTACGAGTCGAAGGATGGAAATAGAAACATGTACTTCCGGATTCACATTGAAGGTTAGACTTTATCTGAAATATTTGAGACTATTTTATGCATATTATTACATTTGGAAGGGATTGCGTTAATGCAGATGATTATATGATATCGGTTATTACGTTTTATTTACTACGGCTCCGGCCTTGACGAGGCTAGATGTCTCAGGGACAGTAAGCTTCTCCGGTGGGCTCTGTTGCAGCGTTGGAGAGGTTAACAAACCACTTTAAAATCCCCCCCAGAGATCAGTGTTGCACGTTACATCACACGATAGATATATATTTGAGACTTGAAATGCATTTTCAAAGACCATTGTGTGACCTAATGATAAAACTTTCCAGCCTAATTTAATTCCGACACTCTCTTGGGTCATTGAAAGCATCAGTTTGGCGGTTCCCGGTTCCGACGCAGTCCTTAGCGGTTGCGAGGGGGAGCTGTTGTCATCTGGCCCGGCTTTACAGTGACGACCCTTTGTCCAGGGGAAATGGCTGGGATTAAAGGTGCGTCAAGTGATTCACTTATTTTTTTGATCTTCTATTTTAGATGCATGTTGGGAAAAACAGCCTCCATTTCGTTAGCTTGACGCAATGCGTGTAAGCCCCACGCACGCATTTAAAGCTTGCTAATGCAGAAGTGCAACCACAGGGCTAATGAAAGGCACACATCAAAATCAACCAAGAAAGTGTTGATTAACTTGGCCTGTTTGGCATTAAAGAGGTCGGGTATTGTGATATTTTTCTTCAAGAAAAGAGGACCTCAAGTGATGCGATCTCCTTTTTTGTTGTAACGTTGAAGCCATCGCTAAGAGGCTATGGCTAACCAAGGCGTCAATTCAATTAGGTGATGCTAATATATGGAGGTAGAAAATAGACTGCTTTTGTCCAGTAGTTTTTTCTTTGGCTCATTGTCAAACGTCAAATCAGCTGCTTCGTCAAGCCAGGAGTCAATTTGCACAAAACATCAGGTATACTTACCTGCAGTTAATATTGTCTAAAGTCGTTAGAGGAGTTCATCAAGAAGAACGAATACTATTGAGAAAACACAAAAAGTATCACATGTGGTATTAAGGGCGAAAAAGTAACAACAAACTCCATTTTCCACGGCTTCAAGACATAACATCAATTTGCATTTTTAGTACTCCCAAAAGGCTCATTCACTTCAATATTTAGGCTAAAATCACTGCACTTTGTGTGTTAACTTTGTCATGTTGAATCTATTTTAAGCATGCATGCAAGCAAGCGCCGTATATCAAACATAAATATCAAATCTATAATGCCTTTGCTAGATGCTGTCCTAATTGTCTTTTGTCTTCTAGCTCTCATCACCTTGTCCTTCGGGGGGGCCATTGGTCTCATGTTCCTCATGCTGGGATGTGCCCTGCCCGTGTATGAGTAAGGAAACTTTGTTTTTCGTCTTAAGTGACATTTAGGAACAGACTTTTTAAAATGTTATCAAACATCCGAGACAAAATGAATGAATGAACATGTGCATGACTATTGTTGGCTAGTATGAGGGTTTGGAGATGCCCTAAATGTGGAACGGAGCCTTTTTGGAGCTCAGATTTTTTTTCTCTGCCCATTTTAACACGGGTGGGTCTGCCCGGTGTGTATGTGCAGCAAATACTGGCCGCTCTTCCTCCTGTTCTTCTACATCCTCTCACCCATCCCATACTGCATCTCGAAGCGGGTGGTGGACGAAAGCGACAGCTCCAGCAACGCCTGCCGAGAGCTGGCCATCTTCCTCACCACGGGCATCGTCATCTCCGCCTTCGGCCTGCCCGTCGTCTTTGCGCGGGCCCAAGTGGTAAGTGTGTGTGGCGGATTGGGTTCCAGAGCCAGACTTGTGCTCATTTCAATGCGCTTTCCTTTTGCAGATCGCGTGGGGGTCGTGCGCGCTGGTCTCCACGGGCAACGTGGTCATCTTCGGGACCATCATGGGCTTCTTCATCGTCTTCGGATCCAACGACGACTTCAGCTGGCAGCAGTGGTAATCCGGCGGAGTTGTGAGCATTTTATTATTATTATTTTTTTAAATCGTTATTAGTGTCTTTCTCTAAAGTCTGATTTGGTCCTAGTTGTTATTTATAGTAGCCACTCACTCCCAAGCCGTGCGATACTTTTGTTTTTCTTTGATGGCGAAATGCTTTGCGTTAAACTGACGTCAAGCCCGTGATTGGCTTGTCCAAAATCTAACGTCGCATCTGTCGTGATATTTGAGTGTTAGGAACCAAACTAGCGTCAACGACAAATGGCAATGCTATGAAAATTGAGCCCAAGGCCAAGGTCTTTTGGTTAACGCGCTTTTTTATTGTCACTTGTTGTTCAATGACGCCAGGATGGGAAATGTAAGAAAAATGTATCATTGTATTTTTTGTTCTCCATTATACATTTTAGTATATACCAAGTATACATTAATGTCACTCCCCTTTTTAATGCCCAATTGAGTTATGATTTTGTATTTTTTTTAATCAATTGTTCAAATAATTCGACAAATTTGGAAATACTAATACACGATTCAACTGTATTATTTTTTTATGAGTATATAATAACCACTGCTCTGTAGGCTTTTTAACTCATTGGCTGCCATTGATGGTGGTAGACGTCCAATCCATTCTGACCAGGAAAGGATTGGAAGGCTACCTAGGTCATGGCAAAATTTAGTGCCATATCATTCCGGCACTTTTTTCTCCCGTTTGCCCGAATGATTGGAAAAGAAAGTTTTTGTTAACCCCACCAAAATCCGTCCAATCCTGTGACTTATCTTTATTTTTTTTTCTTTCATGACCTGACTTCAGTGAAGGCATTGATTGTACTCAGAAAGACTGAAAATGAAGGCAGCTTTGTGGGGGGAAAAAACTACTGACATTTGTATGCTTTTTTTTCCATATTACTTATGATGGGTCAAAATTACACAAAACAACGGGAAAAAAGAAAGGCAAGAATTTGCTATGGAATTTGTATAGCGGCAGGGAAGTCTTAGGTTAGACCTTTCTGATTGTTACTGTTACTACTAGCAAGCAGTTTGCTCCCACACTGTCAGTCATGTTGTATATTTATTTTATTTAATTTAATTGAAGAGCTCATGTTTGATGCTGTTCTCAGCCAGGATGACCAGCTTTTATTTTGTTCTTAAATAAATGCAGTTTTGCAACATATTCTCTGCTCCGTTCAGTCCTTTTTTGTTGTTGTAGCATGTTTATATTATATAGATAACTTATACCTGTTTAGGAGAAAAAGTTGCGTGTGGTAAATTTGTAAACATTTGACCACATTGAACGCAGTGCCCCTGTTGTCCCGCAGAGGGTGGTGTAACGTGCCACCATCTTGCACGGTGCCCAACATTTCTGTAAGAAAGTGATAGCATGAAAGGTCAGGATCCGGCACCCCGGCGGTGACGTTGTTAACTATCACGCATGTGTCCGTGCAATAAGCGCTGCATTTAAAATGTCATTGAAGGTTCTCCGTGTGAAGAGGGGAACTGGCCAGATGACCCAGTGCCCCCCTCCTGGTTGGACGAAAGGGATTATTTTGTTAGCTGCGAGGCCCGTGGCGAGGAAAATTTAAGCGTCAGATTGCAGAACTCGTGGAAGGCAGACATTGAGAAGGCTGAAGTTTTACCAGACGATCAATTTTTCTCGTGTTTGGAGACCCTCGCCTGGGATGTCACGTCCCGTCCAGTGCATTTAGGGCCTCGGGGGAAGAGAGAGGTTAGATAGGGAGTCAACTAAAGGGGGCGGGGCATTCCAGGAGGGTGTCCCCCCCCCGACCCCCTGCAAGTTTGCTCTCCTCCCGCTCATCTCTTCGGTCACATACACGCGTATCCTCCCGACCGGGGCCTCAGTCCCACCATGGCCAGCGTCGCCGGCCCCGAGGAGAGCTCTCCGGCCCGGGGTGCCGGAGCGCCGGCGGAGTCCGAGTCTAAAGCTAGCGCGGAAGCCGGCCGGGCCCCCGGCGACAGGGGGGACGAGGCCGAGCCCGGGGACGTCGTCGGGGAAGAGAGCGGAGGTCACGAGTGGATGGAGGAGAGGTTCAGGATTAATAGGAAGAAGTTGGAGAGCATGTTGTATGGTGAGTAATGGCACAAAAAAAAGTTTACTCAAATGTGACTCAACTTGCAAGATTTTTCACATTATTTTCCAAACTTCAGCATGTTGAATGAATCTTTCAGGGACAGTTACTTCACACTGAAGATCCATCGATGTCTTTGACCGTACGCGTCCCACGACGTCGCCGCTCGTCCGTGCGTGTGCTCAAGTCACTTTTCTTGCCGTTCTCACGGCCGTCCGGGACCGAGCCGTAACTTATTCGGGCCTGGCGGCTTTATGACGGACGCCGAGCCCATGTCGCCATGGAGACTCATTGTGTCTGTGGCGGCGCCGTGCGTGTTTGCGCTGGCATTTCCAAATTCCTCAATAGACGCCAAAGTATCCGGACTTTGTTTGAGTCCCAGCTTGTCGGAAAGCTTCTTTGAGTGGAAACACATGCATTTAAAGAGCAATGACTTCTCAGAATTGTGAGAATAAATTGAGCAAATAGGTGATGTCAATTCAAGTGGAGAATTTCTCCTCCCAATTGTGAGAAGTGAGAATTGTGGCTGCAAAGTGAGAATCCTGCCCACGTACGTAGTCTTTTCTTTAGTGGCCGTAAACAACCCCCCCCGAGCGTCTTTTCTTGGGCCGGCCAGCCCGGATCGTTTACAACTGGACCCGAACGGCTCGATAAATTGGCCATGGCGGCAGAATTCAATCAAGTCCCGAGAGGGCATCTACTTGATCTCGTCGCATCTCTTTGTCCGTCCGTGACTTTCTCGAGGGCTTTTTTCCTTTTTCTGTTCTACGTTTTTGAAGCTGTGTGTGCCCTCATTTCTCCAGTGTCGACGTGACTCAATGGCATCGACGTCATCTGCCATTTTGGGGCTAATTTGCGGTGCCCCCTGGCCGTCCTCGCCACCTTCTCTCTGTTCTCCGGCCATTCCTGGGCCCCGGCCAGGGTTACCCGTGGCGATGAGGGAAGAGGGGGCTACAAAGAAAGTGGTCGGTGGGGTGCTACCCTGGAAATGTCACAGTGGGGCCGCGGCCGTGCCAAAAAGTTTTTCTTCCCAGACATTTGGGCTGTCTTTTGGGAGATGGTTGCTAAGTCAGCATCCCCAATACTCTTGACAAAACTCTCAACTTTGTGGAAAGCTGTCACACAAAAGGAGTTCCTTCGTAGTACTATTTATTTTACCATTTATTTACACATATATACATATATGCACACATATTTATACATATATACAAACATATTTATACATAAATACACACATTTATACATATATACACACATATATACATACATATATGTGTATATGCGCATCTTCATTGGAATTTTAGCAGGAGACACAAAGTGGACACATATTGCAGATGCATTCCTCAATAGTTTCCAGTGGTAAACTTATATTTCTAATGATTTATTTCAGCTCCAAAGAGTGAGGACACCATGACAGGCGAGGAGTTCTTTGAGCGAGTAAGTCAAACACCTTAACAATCGCTACAAAGGAGAAATTTGCTGTTGCGCCGTGGGAGATTTCCGCTTTCATTCATAGCCTAATGACGACAACCTCTGAAGTGTAAATCAGTCTTTGTATGCGTATACCAGCCTTGTCTAGTACTACCAGATTGTCGCGGGGCGTCCGTCGGCGGGAGGCTTGTTTCTTCGAGCTCTCTTCATTGTTCTTCGCTTCGCAGGTGATGAAAGAAACTCACACTCAGGTGAAATGGCCTTCCAAGTTGAAGATTGGAGCCAAGTCAAAGAAAGGTCCTGTCATTTGCCTCTCTTTCTTTGTCCCTTCCTTTCTGGGTGTCTCGGGTTCGAGACCCCCATCCCGTAGGACCGTCGTTGTCTAATCTCAAGGTGCTGCCTCTTGCAGACCCTCACGTCAAGGTGGAAGGCAAGAAAGAAAACGTCTTGGAAGCCAAAAAGAAGATTCTGGAGGTTCTGGAAACCAGGGTAAGAGTATTTCACTTTCACGTTGGCGTGCGTCTCAATGAGAAAGGGATGGAAATCCCGCAGGTGAACAAGGTGACCCTGAAAATGGACGTGGCCTACACGGAGCACTCGCACGTGATTGGCAAAGGTGGCGGAAACATCAAGAAGGTGATGGAGGTCACGTCTTGTCACATTCACTTCCCGGACTCCAACCGCCACAATGCCGCCGGAGAGAAAAGCAACCAGGTAGTTTGTCCGTTCAGACGGACGCTAGCCTCCGCAAATTCAAAAACAATTCTTCCCTTCTTCCCAGGTGTCCATTGCGGGACCCGTCCAGGGGGTGGAGGAGGCCCGGTGGAGGATTCGAGTCAGTTTTTACTCCCAAAGTGTTTATTATGGTCACAGGATTTTTTTGCTCCTATCCAACGTCGCTATGGCAATTTTTCTCACGCGTCAGGATCTACAGCCGCTGACGTTGACGTTCGAGCTGCCGGTGGGCCTGGCCCCCGCCGGCCCGCCGGACGCCGGCTCGCCTCTCATCCAGCAGGTGGCGCAGACGTTGGGGGTCAGCGTGAGTTTCCGAGCGCTGCCGCCGCAGCCTCAACAAGTCCAGGCGCAGCCCGCCTTCTTTGGGAGCTGCTGCACGGTTTGGGGCCTGCAGGGCAACGCCTCCGCCGTCAAGGTCAGCCAGGCCCATGCGCATGCTCTCCGCCATCGCCGCCAATGCCGCCCCTCACCCAATTCCATCCCATTCCAGAAGGCGGCCTGCGTCCTGATGGAGCTGCTGCTGGGCTCGGACTCGACGGGGAGCGCGGTGAGCAGCCAGCTGGATGTGACCTCGCAGCAGCACCTCTTCTTGTTGGGCCAGAACGGAGCCCACTTCCTGAGCGTGATGCACCACACCCAGACCCAGATCATTCTCCCGGATCTCAGCGCACCCCAAAACGTGCCCTCGCTGGTGATCCAAGGCAGCCCCGACGGCGTTTGTCTGGCCCGCCAGCAACTCATGGTCAGTTTTCCCAGGTAGCGAGTAGTATATTTAGGCGCAATACCACAGCCCAAGGTGCTTCAAGTGTCTATTTTGTCCTGTGGACGCACAGGACTGTCTGCCCGTGTGCTTGATGTTTGACATGCGGGAAGATGCGGAAGCGGATCCTTGCCTGCTGACTCAGATGATGCAAAACCTGGGCGTTTTCATCAGCATCAAGCCCAAAGTCAAACAGAGCAACAAGGTACCAACATGTGCCGATTGAGCCAATACTTTTCTTTTATAGCTGTATTTTCTTTTTCAGTCAGTGGTGGTGAAAGGTCTGGAAAGGAACATCCAGTGTCTTTACGAGGCTCGTCGCCTGCTGTTGGGCTTGGATTCTGGCCACGCCCACAGCGCAAAGGAAAGCGATTTGGCCCCGGAGCCCCTTCTGGCCGCCAACGAGTTGACCAGCTATTGGCTGAACATGTTACTGCAACAACTGCGTCTTTCGGAACACGGTGAGATCCATACATTTCAGAGTAAACAAGTCTTCTACCTCAGTATTGTTGCACAAGTGGAAAAATGTGTTTTGGTCCTGTGGTGTTTTTTTAATAATGCTTAACACTCAGGCTAAGTTTTTGACCCTCTTATCTGTTGCACAGGACCCTTACCTGCTCCTGAGGTACCGGCTGCCACAAAATCTCGTCCTTCACCCCCACCCGGTTTACTGGCCCCCCATGAAGAAAGCAGGGCGACCCTGAAGGCAACGGACAGTCGCCCGCTGGAGAAGGTGCCTTACCCCTGTCACCCCCAAAAGAAAAAAACACACAAGTGTACGTACACGGTAAAATGCCTTTCCTCTTTAGATCCCGGAAAACGAGGACCAGTCCGGCCCATGGGACGACGAGGACCAAATGAGGGAGATGCCGATGGCGAGCACGCCGGCGGAGGACGCGATGGGCTTCTCAGGCGGTCCCAGGGCCGCGCTGACGGCTCGCAGGGGAAGTCTACAGAATCCCGAGTTGAGCAAAGTTTTCAACCAGGCTAGACGTCATTCCACGGGTCAGGCCTTTACGTGCAGGTGAGATGAAAAGGACTCGCGCTGGACTTGCGAGTCTTGGCTTTGTCATGTTTTAGGGGGAGGCCTCTTTTCATTCCATTCTCTCAACCTCCAAATACGACAGGTTGCTGAATGCAGAAATGGAGCGAGCAAAGACGGAACGAAGGAACAGCCTGAGGCGAGACGCGGCGCCGCTCCGGGACGTTTGCGCAGACGTCTCCCCATCGGAGGTGCCCAAAATCAATCGCACCCCCATTAACCGTGACAAGGGTGCAAATGATGGCACCATTGCACACTGAAACGTGCAAACCAGCAACGCTTGGGCTTTTCTTTGTTTTTCCGCTTGATTGCGACCAATACTCCGGTGCGATTTATAGCTGGAAAAATGGTCTCCCTTTGGGAAGTGGCGTAGTAAATAATTGCATGTGCGCTAAATGAGCTTTATCCCGCCTGCACTCAGATGGGATTCAATTTCATGCATTATTGACCTACTTTATTTCCTGTTTGTGGTCCACAGGTTTACGACTATGAGAAAAAGAAATTGCTGGCTACTCGAGGTTTGTGCCTTAAATGTTTCATTCCTCTTCTACTACGGCTTTAGCGCACTGCGGACAAACCCTAACCAAAACAACCGACAGACATGTTTGGAATTTCTCAATCAACCTGGATTGGAAAGCGTCACTGTCGTATAATGTACTGTACAAACAATTTGTGCAGTCAGGCCCTCCTTTTTTCCCCACTAAAATCTATTCCAATTTTTACTATTACTACTATTAATGTATGCTTTTTAAATGATAGGAATGTCATCTTGAAGTATGGCAGATAGAATGAAGCGCTATGCCTACAAGGGGCCAAAAATAGTATATGAGATATTCCAAATGCGATATGGATCATTTTTTCTGAAGCACGTCGGCACGCGAGGAGATTCTTGGCAGAGCGCTTTCCACATTTGACACAATTGCTTCGTACCGAGCGATACGGTGCTTTTGGCGGGTGCGCCTCAAATGCAACAATGAAAAATGCCGGCTTGAATGAATAATTCAGCACCCGACCCAACTGAGAATTTTGGAAATAGAGCTAATAAAAAGGCGGTGATGGACACATGCCATTGGCTTGTTTTTTCTCTCGCAGTTCTCTTTTTTTTTTAAAGCTGCACGTCCACTACTTTTTAAAAATGCATTTTCCTTCCAACAACCTCATCTTGAGTAAAAAATAGAGTTGTTATAAGTAGAAATGCTTTAGGTTGGCATTGTATGTGCAGCTCTTTGTCTGGTCCAAGATGGCTACTCAGTTATATTTATATCTGCTTTTCTTTTTTAGCTATGCAGAGAAAACCGGTGGTGAGCGAAGTCCGGACACCCACCGACACTTGGAGCGGCTTGGGATTTTCCAAATCCATGCCGGCCGAGGCGGTGAAGGAAATGCGAAACATCAGTCGTCGAAACTACAGACCCTACTTGACCACTAATGGCGGACAGGTACAAATGATCATCCTCGTGCCCTGAAGGGTCTGCAAGACACACATTCATCAAATGCATAAAAGGAAAAATTAAACACTATAATTAATGAATGCACCAATTGCTTTGTCATCAGGTAGGTGAGCCTTAGAATTGGCGGAAAGTAAACTTTGCAATCCGGCGTGCCTTAATATGCTAACCACCATAATGAAAAATCCATTTTAATGGAGCCATTACGTAGTGTCTTTGCCCCTTATATTTATAGCCACATTAATGTTGAAAGTGTGTTTAAAGCTGCAATGCTTTACACTCTGCAAAAGGTCGCCGGCGAAAGGCAGACAGTGATGTACACTGTTAATAATCCAAAAAGCACTTCTGCCTGTAAACAATACAAATAAATAAAGGAGAAGTGCTCTAGAAAAAGAATGAATAAACAATTGCTCAAACAGAACCTTGCACAAGAATAAATATCCCATGTGAATGGATGCAGAGTACCATTATATGGTATCATTTGATTGGTTGTTGCAGTCGTGGGCCAATCAGAGCGCGACGGCGTCCAACGGGAGCAATTCCGACAATTGGAGGGACAGACGTGGATCCCAGCCTGCCTGCTCATCTTCCTCGTCCTCCTCCTCCTCGTCCTCCTCTTCCTCCTCCTCCCCACCACCGACCTCCTCGTCCTCCTCCACGTTCTCCTCCCACTTTTCCTCCTTTGCACCGAGCAGGAACAGAAGCGACAAACCCCGTAAGTCAGGCTTTGAAAGATACAGAATACTAAGTCTGCACCTCCCGTTTACATTATTTTGTTTGTGCAGAGGATGCTTTCCCGGGCATCAACTACTTTGACGGCCCGTGCTCCTCCAGGAGGGCGTCGAACTGCAGTCGTCGTAGCCCGTCACCCCCCATGACGGACGACCTGCCGCGGCTCCTCGGCCAACTGGGCTTGCTCAAGTACATTGATGTGTTGGAGCAACAAGAGGTGAAAACTGGGCAAAATCCTACACTACCTATAAATTGGACCGGTTTTGTAGTATTTTTGCAAGTATATTTTACATTGGATCAAGCACAGCTCCTTCCAATTGGGCCCCCGAGACGACTATCTAAAATGTCTCACATTTTGTCCCCTGAATATTTGGTATGTAGAAGAATTTGTAAATAGAGGCTATTCTCTGGCTGGTTGGACTTGTAGTACTCCCATGTAGTAAGTACAATTGCTGTGTGTGGATTCAGATTGACTACCACACGTTCCTCACGTTGTCGGACGAAGATCTGAAAGAAGTGGGCGTGTCCACCTTTGGAGCCCGACGCAAGATGCTGTTAGCCATCTCAGGTAATGGCCCACGTCGTCTTCCGATTCCTCAATTGAGCCCTTTTCGATACAATGTTGTCGTTCTAGATGTGAACAAGAGCAAGAGGAGGCCTTCCGATACGCCCGGTGTGAAAGCTGGATACTTGGAAGGCGGCGCCAGTGGCAGATTACCTCGCATTGCCGACATGGAAGTGGCCACCTTGAGCGACCGCTGGTGAAGAGGGATTTGGTGCCGACTGCAATCCTCTCCACGTGAGTTCCAGAGCTCTAACAGACAACCAAGCCGTTTTTGTGCCTTTTAAGAACAGCCAAACTCCAAAGCTTTTTTAAAAGAAAACAAATCTATTATTATTATTGACAAGGAGGTCTTCTCTTCCAAATGTCATATTTTTCTGCAAAAAAGTCAAATTTACATCCAACTTAATGATAGCAGTACTCCTGCCAATGCTTGTTTTTGACGCTTTGACTATTCTAACTGCTTCCTTTATGCAAATGTAAATAGTGATAATAATAAGATCATATTATCTTAATAATATAATATAAGTGAAACTCTACCGTGATAGTAAATAAAATCATAGCAATAACATTTTAAGTGGTTTTGAAAATGAATGAATATTATAACAATTGCAAATATTGAATATTTGCTTGCCCTATCAACGGTCAAAGGTCCAAAGGTCATCTTTTGAGTCGTCACCTGTTGTTGTTGTTGTTGCTATTGTTTTCATGACACTAACGGCCATTTTAATAATGAATGAATATTACAATCCGTCATACTGTTTTTTACTCGCCAACAAAAGTGCTGTAAAACACTTGCAATATTTCTATTTGCCTCCATCAGACTTTCATTGTACACTGAAATCTAATTACCGCTTAAAAAGTTAAATATATGATACTATTTCCGCCTCCTTTTATTAGTGTCTCTAAGTTTGTATTGATGCTGTAACCAATAATGACTCCATCAAAATGTATCTCAATTGTGTTTATGACGCAGATGTCAGAAAACAAAATGAACTGATTAAATTCCAAGCGGTTTGTGCTACCAGGGGGCAGTAGCGTCACATTCTCTCCATTTGATTTGATTTATTTCTTCTTTTATTTTTTGGATGACATTAATTCACGTTCAGGAACCCAACTGATGAATTGCTTATGTTTTACGAGTGGCCCGGCTGATACAGAACACTTTATGCAGGATTTCTTTTCAGCTTGTTTACATTTTGCTTCCGAATGACAATCAAATGAGGCTGATGAGTTTGCCATGTGGCCTTTCAGGGCAACCCAATGCAACAAATAGATAAGACTAATGACTAGTCAAATTACAGGTGTGGCTCTCCTTTTAATTGACCTGCCCCATTTGACCATTTCCATTGAATTCATTATTTCCTCCCTGACTCTGGGGGGCCATTTTGCAATTTGATGGTTAATTGGAAACGGCGTGAACGGAAAATTGGAATGATGTCTCGGTGCTCGGATGCAAACGACTTGGTGGGCCTCCTCCCCGACCGACGCTAATTACATTGGTGTCCAAATAGTTTTCTCCAAGGGCCGCCATCAGAAAACTGCATTGAGCACTGACTTGAAATCCCTCCACTTTCATTAGTAATTATATAGGATCTCAAATTTGGCCCTTTCACTGACTACCACCGCACATTATCTGTGTGACGACCTGGGCCGTCTTTAGTGGGAAAATCCCTTTTTGCCGACTCAACTCCAGGCATTGTTTTTCCCGACGCTGCCAATCCCAGATAGCACTCGATTCAAGTGAGTCCCAAACGCGTCCTAGATAAAGACGCGCCCGACGCCACGTCAAAACATCACAACACGGAAACGACGCATGACGAGCGCCCGCGAAAGGCTGACATTTAGGAGGCGAGGCAAAAAGCTTCTTGAGAGACATCTCCGCTCGTTAGTAGTCCGTGTGATAACAACAAAGGACTTCTCCCAGACGACTCTTGTCGTTTGCCTCATTTTCAACAGTTTAAAGCTTTGTTTGGATGGTTAAGTCAAGAAATGCTTGCTTTATGATCTGTTGCCGTCATAAGTTTTGAAAGAGATGACAGGTGAACACTTCCAAAAAATGTTTGAGCTCATTTTGTGGGCCAATCATTTTGACAATGTTTCTTGGATTGACCTCAAATGTTCACAGCTTGTGGAGAAACGTTTGGCTGTGTGATGTTTGCCCTGCTTGCTTAGTGCATCGCCCTTGGAGTCTCAGAGCTGTGGTGGCGGATAACCACCGTTAGGTTAAGAAGAGAAGCAAAGGACAAGGTAGAGGTTGAAAAGACACCCAAAGTGCAAGTTTACTCCAAATTTTCCAACTGACAAAGAAAGGTTGACTCGGTCGGGAGGCGGAACCACTAGCAAAGCCCAAAAACCTCCCACCCAGCGCCTTTGGCCCATTGGCCCGATAACAAAACGCCCGTCGGGCGTCTGTGGCTTGGCGATGGCGCTTCTTAACCTCCTGAGATTGGAGGAGAAGAACGATGCCTCCAGCCCCAACCAAAATAAAAAAGAAATAAAAAGAAGACACTAGACAGCATCCACGTAGCAACATAGTATTGTAGCAGCCAAATGGGCATCCATCACGTTGTGTTTTGAGATGCATAGAACTCCGCCCAGCCGGGCCAGGTCGTAAATCTCGCTTGTTTTTTTTCTTTTTTTTTACAGGAACACGATGAGAAACATGCAACAACAATGACGACACATCATTAAATCTGGTTGCTACCTGCTTTTCCCGCGACATTCCAGATCAACATTTAAGTCATTTACAATCTTCCATGAATGAACAAAGAGGGAATCTGTCCCAGAATTTGTGTTTTTTTTTTTAACCTTATTTTCCCCGATTATGAGTCGCCCTTTTTTCCGAGTTTGACAAGTGTGGCTTATATTAGTGTCTTGCATTGCTTTTTTTTCAGGCTAAAGTTACCCCCAAAAATAGTTCATATGTCTCCTTGGGTTGTGCGACTTATAGTCGGAAAATAATGGTGTACTTTGTTGGACACAGAACAGAAGAATCGCGTCATTGTGGACAACAGGGGTGTCCAAACGTTTTGATTTTAAGAGGGTTGCATTCAAAAAACAATCAAGGATAAGAGCGCCATCTTGAAATCTTTTCACTTCCATTTGTTAAAATCAGATTGTAAGCATTAACTTGTTTTCCATCATCATTTGCTGAGGACCAATCAAAAGCAGGCAGTTTGGACACTCCTGGGACAGACAGACTCTTCTGTACATATTGACATCCAATCGATTGGCCTTTGTACGTATTTGAGGCATAAAAACACAAACGCCAAGAAGACGGGATCGTGGTCCATGTTTGACTACGTTAACAATAGCGCCTTTGCGGGTGGGATGCCAGAAAGGGAGAAGGCTGGATGCCCTTTGTCTCTTTCTCTTTCTTTCTCTTTTTTAAGACATTTTTTGCAAAAGAAAGTATGAGGTCCACTGGTGAAAAGAATTCCCACGGGTTAACGAGAGCGTGTTCATCTGTTGTGGCGGCCACCGGAAAGAGACGCTGCTGCAATGGCTTCAGATCTGCGCTGGACCCTTTCCAGGGGCGGAGCTACCAAACGTAGCCCATCTCCTCATCCTTGTCGTCTTCCTCGTCCTCCTCCTCCTCCTCGTCGTCGTCATCCTGGCTGATTTCGCGCGGGTGGATTCGACCCCGTCTCTTCTTCTGCCAGGCTTGGTCCTCTTTGTCGTCCAGGAGGAGGACCACCGCCCCGCCCTCGCCGTCGCCGCCGCTGCCCAAATCCCCCGACGTCTCCTGCTCTTCACCTGAAAGTGCAAAATTAGGGCGAGCGAATAGCACGGCCCCAAAATGGAATCGGAAAACACTGGCGTTGGTGCTCTCACTGCAATTGGGGTTGCCTTGCTTCCTGGAGCCGGCGATCTCGTTGCCGTACTTGTCCACGCACCAACACTGTCCGGTACTGCCGTGACACTGCGTGGCTTTAAAGTAGCCGTCCTCGGCGCAGCGGGGAACGTAGGAACCTGCGAACGGAACGGATGCCTTTCTTTACGCAACGGAAAGAAATCAGCCGATCGACGTGAACGCTCTTTTATTGGAGAGGGAGCTGGGCAGGCAATTACTGTCCACGGGCTGGCGAGACAATAGTCATACATCCTGCATAATGGCGGGCAGGCACGTTCCATAAAACACACACACACACACACACAACCTCACTGCAGACATCAGCACAAACACACCAAACAAACAGCAGGCCAGACTCATTTTTCAAGCAGTGTTGTTAGCGACGCTGGACCAGATGGCACCAAATGAAAACCCTTCTCGGGGGAACTTAGTGGGAAAGCACCAAAATGCTAACTCCGATGCCCAACGGTTCCCCTCTAAAGGGAAAGGAAAAAAGCCGTCAATCCAACCCACCTATCAGGCTCTTTCTTCGCCCGGGATTCTGGATCTTGCTCTTCTCAGCTCGGCAAGGCGAGCCTGTGTGTGGTGACAAAAGGCAAAATGGAGCCCCGCCCCTAAAATGGTCAAATCCGGCGTGTGTGTTCTCACCCTCGGGCTTCTGAAAGCAGTAGCACCACTCGTTGTTGGACAGCTTGCCGTCCTTGAAGGAGTCGCAGGAGTCGAAGAGCGGCTCGGTGCACAGCTCGTACTTGTCCGTGTAGATGGCGCTCAGCTCCGACGGGTCCAGCAGCAGGTCAAAGTTCACGTCCAGTTTGTTGAACATCCATCCCAGGGAGTCTTTGCAGATGGGCAGGATGCTGGTGTCAAAATCTGAAAAGCCCACGGCACTCGGATGAGCATCTGTGCCCCCCGGGTTCGCCCCCGTGCTCTTTTTCATCTCTTCAGACACATCAACGGTGGCAGGCCGCCGCTGGCGACATCGGGAGTGTCTCCAGTGAGGAGCAAAAAGCTTTTCGCCGAGATACTACTCACGTCCGGCGGCAGAGACGGAGACATCGCTGGATTTGAGATCTCTGTTGGCGTCCAAGTGTAGAACTCCGAACCAGTCTTTCAGTCTGGCGGCCAGACTGCGCAGTTGCGTGTCCGTGCAGGCTGGGGGGAAAAAAACACGCAATATATGTTATGTATACGGTTTTCTAAAAAGGACGGTTATCGTTTTTGTATGTTAGGACATCATGTCAATGGACTTGTCCGTTTTCTATCAACCTATGGAATTCCATACGCCCGTTTCCTCACCCCCGCCTACACGTTTGTGGCTTTGATATTCCGTTCCTTTTGCTGGCCCAAATGGCCGGGCTGTCCAGCTCTCTCCTCCCCGCAACCCCTGAGATAAGTGCTTGTGCGTGTGCCTTTGATATCCACTCAGACTGCCCTCCAGCTCCCCTTCACTTTTTCATCTTTGTGACTGGATGTGGAGCTCTGCAGCCTTCTGCACTTTTGCTCCACCTCATCCCCGTTTTGCTCCTCTCATCTCTGGCTCTGATCGCAATCGCTAGCGTGAGAGCCGCCACGGGGACGAAGGAAAAGGGGACACGTCACGGATTCTCACGTGGGCCTGCAGACTGGTGACATCCTTACTCGTACATATTCGACCCGGGTGACGGTTGAAGAGAACGTACCGCAGCTAAAAAGAGTAGCTCACTCACAAGGATGACCTTCAGACAGACACCGGCAAAGACAATGGTCCGCCAAACGGGTTACGAGACGGCTCGGCTTAAAGAGATAGGGAGGGCGGTGGCTATGTGGGATGAGGTTTGCCCTTTATCTGGCCACTGGGTTACGATAAGCATCTCTTCTGACGCACCCACTTTCCAGATGCGCCAGCTACTCCGACACTGGCCATTTATCAGTAAAATGGAAACGCGAGGGAGTCACTAACGGGGTAGAAGGTGTCTCCTTCCCCAGGGTCAGCTGCTAAATAGCTTCTTTTTAGTTGCCGTGGGTGATTCTCGTTGCCGAATAGGAACTTTGACTGGGCTCGTACACTATGAGACACTTTTTAGAAAAAAATCCTATCTCGAGTGCCACTTTACCGTATTGATTCATCCATAAAATACGTACAAAAAGAGATAGAAAATGAAAACTACTATAATAGGTCAATCATTTCTAAAATCAAATTTGAGTAGCACCGCATTGTTTGTATACCAGCTTTAGTCTAGTCTATTTTCCCGTTGACTTGTTAATGAATAAAGCATTTCTATTAGTATTTTGCGACCCACTCCCGACTATAAAACCGCCGGAGAGCATTTGTTGTGAATACAAAAGTGCACTTAAAGCGTGTGTCTCCATGTTTACCGATAGCAAAGTTCAAAATGCTGAGTCTCATCGTCGGGACGCAATCTGGCAGACACTCGAACGCGCGCACCTTTAGCGCCGACTCCATCTGTTTGCTGTTCTGTGCCGCTGATCTGATGCGAGATGCTATCGGGTCGGGAGACGCGACACACACACACACACAAACGTGGGCGACATTTATATTGCCAGAGTCAGCGAGAAATCAAAAAATGTGACATTGGAATGCGAGGCATTAGAGAGGAGCGCATTTAAAAAGGAACCTTATTGGGTAGAGACCCAGACAAGTTCATAAATTCTTGCAAGCCGCAAGTACATATACAACGAAGCATGCGTCCCAAAAGCAAAAGTCCAATGAAAAGTCAGGCCATAATTCTCCCCGAGTGTGAGGGATGAAAAGAATCCTCCTCTTTCCCATCATGCCGCAAAGAGAAGGGAGGAATATTTGCCACCACCACCATCCATCCTCCTTTTGTCCTGCACCACTTTGGATTGCATTTTTCTCTCCCAATTTCTCCATCTATCAGCACAAAAAATCCTATTTTGGTGACGAACAACGAGACGCGCCAACTCACTCCATCAGCGCTCGCCGCGGCTGTCGGGGAAACAACGGAAGGCGGAAAAATAAGAAAGAAAAGAAATAGGGGGAAGGAGAATCGCTGGATGTGGGGAGGGATCGGCGCTGATTTGGTTGGAGGTGGAAAAGTCAAAAATGGCAGCTTGAGCTCCCAAATTGCTGGGAAGAATAGATCAACTGTAAAGTCAAGCTCCACTTTTGCCCGCCTGGCTATTCCGAGGCATCCAAATCCCGAGCAAACTTTGAAAAAGAAGAAGTGGGCTCACCCGTCTTGGCATTTTTCAACGTGTTGGCACTGGGCACTCGTCCGGGCAAACACGGACATTGGCCTTGGCATTTTGCAGAGATGACCTTCCCGGCCAGGCAGCCCTGGAACTCCATCTTGCACTGTACCACAATCAAAACAAGCAAAGGTTATAAGGTCAAGGAAATAAAAGATATCGATTGGCAGGCTCGAATGAGCCTGGTCTGAATGATTCTGGCCTGCCGATAATAAATACACGGTACTTTGCTTTGCTGGTGAGTCGTGCTTCTTTGGAAATGGGCCTTTATTGGCATTTGTTGATGAACAAAGCCACAATTCTCTGTACCTGCCGTGGAGATATTGAATGAGATGTCCGGAGAGAGCAGCCACAGTGAGCCGGGGAGTCCGGGAAATGGACGCCTAACCTCGTGAATCTCTCTTGACTTGTCACTCTCCGGGGGTTAATGTGCTTTTAATGAAACTATGTTTTAACGGCGTCACAGTCAGAGGAGGGAAAAAGAAGACCAGACTAAGAATGAACGGGGGCTGGTCCCCAAGAGATCCTCTCTCTTCCTAATAGGTTAGCGTGAGCCCGCTTCATCTAATGAGAGGAACGTCTCGCGTAATAACGCGGCGTGGCTGGCTGCCAAGAAAATGTGCAAATAGCCCTGAAATCCTTCTAGTAGAATTAGAGCGCCACCTTAATTCCGCTCCTCCATTTCTTGTGACTTTTTGCCGATAAGACCGGAAGAGAGAGCGGGAAAGGTTAGGGTAGGGGCCGAGGTGGCTCAGTCCGGTAGGAATAGTAGGGAATCCCTATTTAGAATCTGAACTGTCCCTCTCTTAACGACTGTGTTTACCTCTTTGGAAAATGCCATTGACTGGGGAAAACAAGTATTCAAAATTCTATGTCAATGGCAGGGAAAGGGGATGTTGTCCTTCTGGATTTTCTAGATTTAATGTCATAATTTGCCAATTTTACCTTGGACGAGTAGGTGTGTCCGTCGGAGCCGCACACGGGATGAGAACGGGGCGCCGAACACAGTCTGCAGTTCTGGTGAGGCGAGCCTTGGAGCTTCCGCTTGTGGCCGGCCCAGCCGCCTTTCCGTCCTCGCACGCTACGTGAAAGGGAAAGTCTGTCACAAACAGAATCGATAACCATTGGCAAATTTTCCCAAATTATAGAGCGGAATGCATTTCAACTTGTCAAAGTCAAAGCCAATCAAATGTATTCCCCATTAAGAAGGTCTGAATCCAAATCCTCAACGCCACGCATCAAGTGACAAAGTTATTATTGAAGCAGAAACGATGATACGAGACGCTGGCCAAAACAATTTCAAGCGAGCTCAAATTATTTTACGGTCGGCGGCTTAAGTGAGCGATGCGTCGGCAAACTCCCGATTGCCTCGGAATCATTGGACGCGTTAAGCGCTAAATTGGATGTGTTCGTCGTCCAATATGAGCTGGGAAGAATACAAAGCCATTGATTTGGAAGCTAATGACTTACACGTTAATGAGGAATCCATTAAAGGTGCTGACAAAAAAAATGAGCAAAAGAAAGACAGACTTTCAGCAGGCGTTCCCATGGAACATTTGGGAGGAAAAAGGGAGCGAATTGGAAGCATTGCCAGCTTGAAAGCACAAACAAATTAGAGGCGATTGAGCCTTGACTGAGTACGCGCTCCACAAATAAGGCCATTGTTTGACAGGAATTAATTGCTCTCGCCAACGTGTTGAAAGCGCTTGGTTTTGCGTGCAGGGTCACGCTTTCTGGCCGGTCTCGCCCCACCCCGAATGCCGGCTAACGCTGGCTTACCTGTGATTTGCCTGCTTGCGATTGGTGCAAAGGGCCGTTTGGTCGTCGTGGCTGACGCACACCTTGTGAGGGGGGCAGCGCACTTTAAGGCACGGATCCTTGGTGCTGTCCCAACCTAGGAAACAAAGTCAGGGGGTCTTTGAGGGAGGCCAGCTACAATTGGGACAAAATCTTTTGACTAATCCCATCTCTTGTGCCAAAACAAAACTGGAAATCTCTATTTACCACATTTTGACACAAACGGCAGAAGATTGAAGGTGAAAGAAATGAGAAATGATTTTGTCGAGAGCCACTTTCAACCCAAAGAACTAAATTTGTTTTGTTACTTCCAAATGGCTTATTGAGTAAATCCCGCCCAAGTCCTTGACATTAGTGCTGGCGTGATATAAAAACGAGTGTCCTTGTCTTCATTAGGTGGATAATGGCTTGCATTTGTGGCCCATCTGGCAAATGATGAGATCAAACTATAAACTGACCCCATCCCACAATGCACTTGTGTTTACAAGCCACTTTATCAGCATTACAGCCAAATACGCCGGCGTGATTATGATGTTTGGATTCTCTGTGAAAATTGCAATGCCGAAAAAAAGCATTGACTGTCAAAACTGATTTGAGAACAGTTTTTTTTGCGTGAACTCCACTAAGCAAGTCACTACGGCTCTACTTCTTATCTTTACCAGAATGCGACGCAAAGAAGACATTTGGAAAGGCTGGGTATTCCTCGACGTATCATGATACGCCGCCCTCCCCTCGCGATAGGCCGCCGTATCGCGCCGCCTTTCCATCAGCGGGTTATTTGGAAATGTCCTCACCTCCATCTATCAGTGGCGGGGAAAAAGCCATCTTATTTCACTTCACTCCAAAATGACTTTATCGCCGCGGGGGAGTGACGGACGAGTGTAGCCAAGAGGGCGACGCGTTAAGAGGATGAAAAGGCGCAGAGATGGGCGGAGCTGGGCTCCGGCTAGAACAGACGACTGGAGGACAATTAGGGATGACGAGTCTGTGACCTCCGTTTCCAAGCCCGTTTGAAATAAAGACAAAGCGGCGCAAATGAAGGATTTGATCTCAGTCTGACATCATAAACTCTGACAAATGAGATATGCTGCCCGAGACATCAAAATGTGGAGTTAATTAAGCAGCGAAACATTTTTGGCTCTTCTACTTTACGCAGTCATCATGAGATAGGCTGTACTATAAAGTAGTGGCAGCCATTTTTTGACTTATCGTATGTCTTATATGTTTTTGTCTTGTCTTGTTTCGGGGATTATTCCTGGATTTTTTTGTGGATGGACCCACAATTGTAACAGCTTTTTTTAGTCAGTCACTGATAGTTTTGGGTTTTTTTTAGGGTAAGGGTTCTGGTTTTTTTGGCTTCTTTTTCTGTACTTGTCCTTGCGATGGATGGAGTGACCTTTAAATGAATGCAACACTTCAAAAAAGCCAGCCAAACTCATCCCACAATTACCAGCGGCCGTTAATTCCGCCGAAAGCTGGAGTCACTCGGCTTGTTTGACTTCTTAAAGAGGCCCAAAGAAAAGCCGAGCGTGTCAGGCTTGATAAAATGTGGCCGCGTCCCTTAGGAGGCCCCGATGGAGAGAGACTATTGATTGGAACGCGGGCTTTAATAAAAGAGGCCGCATTGCTGAAAAGAGCCGTCAGACACCAAAAGGTGACCTCAGATGCATTGCCACACAGCTGGACTTGGACCAGGTGCAGTATTTTAAACGGGGAGTGCATGTTTACTCCCGCTCCCAGAGAAACAGAGTCCAAAAGTCAATGCCATTCTGTCCCATTGCTGCAGAATGAGCTCTTTCCTGATCTACTGTCCTCTTTTTTTTCTTTAACCACCAAACAAGAAGTTCAACAAGCATCCCCAAAGGACAAATTCTGTCCATGGCTCAAAACACCAGGCTCGTTGTCGTCCCTGACTAATTAAAAAGCTTTCTTCTGGGGGTGCTACAGTGGGAAACAAGACAAACAGATGATGAGGAGCTAAAAGCGCCTCCACCTACAGTCGATACTCCTCGGGGTTTCGCCATTTGGCCCGTGAAAAGCAGTCAAGCAAAGGATGATGGAGAGATGAAAACATGGACCGGGAGGCGGGGGGGCCTCTGGGGGGGGGGGGGGGGGGGCGGAACTGCTTCACCGGGCGGAAAATTCATGATTGAAAACACAGTCGTAACATTGTGCGTGTTGAGCCAAGACAACGTGGACGCCGCGTCATTTTTAGTTATCACGCCGTGTGTTCTGCGTGATCCGGTTCTACCCACACCCGTGAAACCCATTCTTTTCAAGGAGTCCATCTCTGAGGTTTTATCAGAACCTCATTAAAATAGCATCCTAATGGCGATTCAAACAGGGAAAAGGGGGGCGTGGAATGTTATGACAAAAATGCAAACAGTTTCTCAAGTTTGGTTTGAATTACACTTCATTTAACCCTTAATTGAAGAGAATGTCACCAAAAGTTCTTTTGAGGACAAACAATATCGTCCAATGGGCGGCCGTATATTAAGGTGTCTCTAAAAAGGTCTCCGTCCAATCTTTGCCAAATTGATCCGTGTGCTATTTGTATTGCGGGCATATGGAACAATCCATCTGGCGTGTCACACTCGGCTGGGCTGCGCTTCACTCGAAATATTCATCATCACCGCGCTACAAATATAAACGTAAATAACCACATACAATATGGGGGAAGTGGCTGCTTGTATGGGGGTGGCAATTTGTTGCTGGCAGCCATGTATTTACTTTTTTTTAGGAGCCGTAAAGAAAGAATTTCAAGTGTTTGAAGGCATCTTCAAAGCGGAGGAGCGTGGAGGATTCATTTCAGGTGCAACTTGTTATGGTCACGCTTTACGTACACTTTACAAATCAGCTTTTATTTCAATTTCCCTTGCCAGCCATAAATGGAGCAGCATTTCCATGATTGGCTAGCTCGGACAAAAGAAATGTAAAGGTTTGCTCCACACAAAATATGTTTCATCCATTACTCTCAGTAGAAAAAGTTTGCCTTTCTTCTTCTTCTGCTTTTATATTTATCCTTTCAATGTTTTTCTCTATTTTTTTAAACACATCAAAGTGTGCCCAAGAGTAAATAGGTAAGAACGGGAATTTGCTTCCATCTTTCTTTTCTTATTATCTAGTAAGTTATGATTGCTCACAAAGGATCTCCCCCCCCAAAAATATGTGTGAGCCCTCAGATGTAATAATGTGATAAAGAAAAACTCTTCTAATACATGTTGCTATTCACTAGAGTGCCCTCACTATTTGGAAACCACTCAAATATCAACAGGCTTTCCTACTCTGCAATTGATACACATGTACTTTGGACTTTTGCAAAGGAATGTTATTACATCAGGTCTGATTAGTCTTTGTTACTATGCAGATGAAATAAGAGTATTTAGTCAGAGGCAATGCTTTCTCTTGTGGATTTCTTCTTCTTCTATGAGCTCTTGATACTAAGATTAGGCTGTGTTTACATGCAGCTCCTCTCGTGCTCAATTATATCCAAACACATCATTGTTTTTTTTTTTTTTACCAATTACCCATTCGTTAGTACGTATAATACAAGGCGTACAATTAAATTGTGATTTGGTTCGGCTTTGCCAAGTCTTTTGTTCGTTAAGCCGCCGTCTTGCATGGAAATAGGTCTCGTAGGATATCACTCCGGATAAAACTTAGTCCAATACAGAAGAAAAAGAAAAACAGCACTAGCAATTGAATGAACATTGCTCAATATCAGTTTAAAAAAAATTCATATGAAGAGCATCAAAAGAACCACCACATTCCTTCTATCTCAACCCAATGTTTCCATAGTTTAATTTTCCCTTCTCTGGACGACATCAGCCTCATTCATTTCACTCCCACGCAATCTCTACACGTGGACATGTGTACGTCTTGGTCTCATGGGGGCATCACAAAATCAAAAAGATTAGAACTGACAAGCGGTCCAGGGGGTAGATTTAACCCTGATCAAATGAGTGCAGACGTTGAGTGTTTTCCCACTACTCCAACCATGTTAGCGTAAGCCTGAAAATAGCAGCGTGTTCCTGGAGGGAAGTGCTTTGATAATTGCACGCGCATTAGCCACGCACGCTTCTATTTTGGGGAGAGCTGCCTTATCTGCTGCCCGTGCCACGCTGACGTAACGGCGCCAGAGTCGAGATCGAAAGAGAGAGAGAGAGAGAGAGACGGATACTGGTCGACACATACATACAACATCAAAAAAATGGAAATAGGTTACAAATTCATCACGTTTCTGAAAAACTCACCATCCCGTGGAGCCTTCTTTGCAGGACTCGTATGGGTTTTGCTACCCGGGTGTCCATATCGTCCAGGCTTGGTCGCTCCCTCTAAAAGAAAAATACATACATACGGAGATATAATAAAAGTCAAGGTAGCCAAAGTCAAGATCATATCTGCCAAGCAATTCATTCACGGCAAACACAGGTTTTTTTATTTGGGAAATGTGGCCATGAATCCTACAAGCAAGGCACACTATCTTACTCAGGCTTTAGTATTTTCCACTCATTGAAAATAGATTCTATCAATAAATAGTATATTTTCACATGGATTCATGTTCCCTTTGTTTATCTGCTGTGGTTTGTGGTCTTTGGTCAATGACCACAATCATAAAAAATCTGAAAAATTCCACCCCGATTTGTAATTGCAACACAAAAGCATCCAGATGGTTTCAGATGGACATAAATAAATCCAAACGCTTGTTGTAATGCGGTCAATTAAAGTGCATCTGTGCCAGAAGGCCTTTCCAAGAGCAACACAACATTTATGGAAGTGTTGCTACCGGCGTAACAATTGCAAAACCTCCATTTTTTTTTAAAAGGCTTTTTTTTCATTTCAAGATGCAAATTCTAATTGTTCTTTGAAACAAAACGGGCTCATTTGGACGCTTGAAAGAGTTTGCAGTCACTTATGCTAAAGTGGAAAACAAAAACCTTTGTTGCGTGCACGGAGAAAAGTTCATATTTGGTTATTCAACTATCATGTTAACAACTGAGCAGAATGACAATAAGGGTTAATGACCTTGCTTGAACTTTTGTAATGTTTTGAAAGCATTCCGTTTGTCTCTATTGTACCCTGAAGAAGTGGTCTGGGCGCCATTTTGACTCCCCTGTGCCGTTCTGCACGGCTTGCGATAATGGCCAGTCGGCCGGCAGCTTGTTTTTCCATTCCTCCCTTTGACACTCGTTCCTGGAGAACGCGTCGCAATCACAACCTCCCAAATCTGTTGGGCGAGCTGATATGAAAAGACGGCGTGGCTCGGAATACTGATTTGGCCATTTGTCGGCTTCACGACGCTATCTTCTGCCAAGGACTCTTCTCGCGAACCTCTCGTCCACGCCGACGGCATCGGGGAAAAAATCTACGCGGATTGAGGAGAAAAGATGTCGCTTTTTGCATGCTTTGGACCATCATTTGTCACCATAGGGTTGCAATGTGGCATTTTTCCAGTGCAATTAAAGCAGATGTCTTTTGTCCTTTTTGGCCTCCAACAGAGTGTTCAATTCCTAATTTTAAGTCATCAAGTGGTGTGTTTCTCTACTTGTGAAAAATCCTAATTAGGAAACCACTTGTGGAGCAAATTAATTTCTTACAGCGCTGTATCTTTCTTTTTTTCCTCCCTCGGTAGACTTTTCACATTGTTAACACACCTGATCCACTCGCCGTCATGGAAACAGCAAAGAATCCATCTCTAATTTGCTTTGGCAGTCCGACTGAACTGTGTCACATTCAAGTAGAAATTGGGATAGTAAATCAGTCTCTAAAACTTTGATGTATTTGGTGAATTCTGCAAAAGGAATATCATAATGACGTTTAATGCGGGCCCATTGGAGTGTTCTTTCAAACTGTTTTGTTTCTGGAACAAGGAGGCCGTTTTTCTTTCTTTCTTTTAGTCGTAGCATAACATTCACTGAGAACCAATCTGTCAATCTGGTGCCAGCAAACAGGTCACGGATGCGTTTCCATGGAAACACCTGATTGCGAAGACCCGTCTACAGGTGAAAGGAATCGGATAGTTTGCTAGTATGCTTAACAAAATGGAATGCTGAACTACAAGGAGGGTAGTCACACTACACATTTTGAATTCATGAATGGAAGAGCTCAGCATTTTGCTCAATGAAAAAGTAAAAGTGCCATTTTTAGGGCTTTGGTGGAAAATTGTTGTGTTGATTTAAAGCCATTTTTAGATGGACTTTTCAAGAAAATAAAGCTGGCCAGCAAGCCTGTTGCAGCCTCTCGGATTTTTGGTGAGTAAAAGCTTTGGCTATATTCTAAAATAATATTTAAATTGTATGAGGTTATTATTGATTTTTGTATGTGTCACAAGCTGTAGCTGCAGTAGAGGTTTTATAGCCATAAAATAGTTTTTAGCGCTGGTTTTAACGCTCCCAACCCAGAAAATACAGAAACTGGACTCCTCATTTTCAGATGTTGCTCTCCATCGCCATTTTTGATGAATTGGCTTTGTTGAGAATGAGCACTTTTCCAAATGGTGCCCGCCTCAAAAAGACTTGAATGGCAGGGAAACGTGTCCCATGCCAGCTGGGTGAAAATTAACTTCAACCAGAAGCAAGGCAGGCCACTCCAAAAAACACGCACCGACTGTTCCCAAATTGTCACATTGATTTCCTTTATTCACTTTCCGTCTCATAGTTCTCCTGTCCATTAGTCTCCCGAGGAGGCTTGGCAAAAGACCGACGCGTCACGCTAGCTCTGCGGCAAGGGAGCCAGCCGTTGGAGCGCAATAAAAAAAATAGAAAATCAAAGGAGACTGAGGAACATTACTGTGAACTGTCTGCATTGTCAAACTGCTTTTTTCCCTCCCTCCCAGGAACAAAGCTATTTTAGCATCGCAATACAAATAAATGGAATTGTAGACACCACACGGATGGCCATAAAAACTACTTTCATCTACATAATGACACTAGACTACTACTATGGGGCTTCTATCGCCGTCAATGGCAGTTAATGAATGAATACTTGAATTATGTTTTCCAACTGGACCTTTGCTATTTTTAAACTTGATTCCGATGGTCTTTTCAACAAATAAAAGCATTCGTAGTTCTAGTTGGCCTTGCATTCTTTTCATTTTTGACCGCAGCCCTCAGAGAATAACAAGTTTGCAGACCCCGGATTGCGGCCTTCCATTTCTTCTCATTCCATAGCCAAGAGACTATCATGGTTGTTTAGCGGCTTCTGTGTAAAACATCCCTTGTTATGTATAAGAATGTGCAAGAAAAGCACAAATGGTTGAAGGCAAACGCCACGCATTTTTAATGGTATTTGAATGATGCATTCCATTTTTCCAAATACTGAGTGACTGACCTTGGTCCGGAGACCTGGCAGGCGCCCAGCTTTTCAAATAGTCATCCTGAAAGAGAAAAAGAACATGAGAATTTCACTTAAAAATCTCACACAGCAGAAAGCAGCATAAATTTATATGTATACATTTATACACATGCATAACGAAAGACCCTGCAGAGCAAAGACAAGGGTTGAAACTAAAAGGGTTATTCTTGATTTTTACATAGAGTCATACTTGTCTTTTTGCTTTTTAAAACGTTCAGAATAGTAATGATCATTTGAAGGCATTTTCTTCTTGATTGAAGTAGGGGCTTCATAAGTCAAATTGAAAAATCTTCCACATTCATCCGCTCAGTCATTTTGACCAAGTTGGAGAACATGATTTCAAGAAATCTTATGGACTTTTTTCTATTTGCACCGGCTGACATTTTGAGCTCTGAAGATGTTTGGGACATCTTTAGCGGCTCGTTGGGGCTCTCAAAATGTGCTCGGAATTTCAAGTGGAAGCCGCCGGTCCCCCCGTGTCGCTGAGAAAAAAGCCAATTGGACGGAGAAAACCCAGGGAATTTTAAAAGAAAGACCTCTGCCTTTATCTCCACACAAGAAAGACAAAATATGGAGGAGTTAAGAAAAAGTGGAAATGAGTTAAAGTGTCCCAACTTGAGCAGCGTTAGCCTCCTTTCCTGCGTTTAGATCACAATTACAAATGAATCATTCATGCCTATCCAAAAGAACATTTTGATGAGAATGATTGCCATTCTTTACGTACACGTCGATAACGAGCCAGTTACAATGAAGTCGGATGATCAGAAGAAAATGAAGACAACCAAAATGATCAGTGGGATTAGGGATGATGGATCCATCCATCCATCCATCCTCCTGGGAGGAGTCCAACGCATTTTGCGCTCAAACCACGGGCGTCTGGCCAACGGCACAATGTCTTGTGATTACAATGTGATTAGCCCTTTTTGATTGAACGTTGGATTAGGAATTGACAAAGACGGTGAACTGACTTACCTCTGCTTCCTATGAATGATTGCAGATCAGAGAGAAAGAGAGAAAAGAAAAGAAAGGTCAGTGCGCTTATCTAACAATGGCTGGGCTTGCCTTTCTCTCTCCATGACTACATTGGACCAGACATTCATTAAACATCAATCACAAAGTGCGCATGAGACAGTGACACACTTACAGTTGTCATTTTAGGTGGTGACTTCTTAACCATTGCGCTTATCCATCCGCTTTCTTAATGCTTTAAGCAGGAAAATGTGCTGCTTGGCACCATTTGGAGACCATGTGAGAAATTGTAAAAATGTCGGAATTTAGGAGGAAAATATTCAAGAGCAGTGAGCAAATACCATATTGGGATTGGACTAGACCGCATTAGAAATCCCCGCAGGCGCGTTGACATCATTGATTTTCCCATCATGCAATCTGCAAAAGCCTTCATTCATTCATTCATTAGGAACAGAAGTTTCATGCTGTAGTTTTGTAAATTCTTTTCTGAAGTATAGCGGCCTTTCCTTCCCCCTCCGTGACCCCCATTCATATTTTAACGCGCCCATCTAAAAAACATAAAGTGGCGATCTGGCTGGCGCAAAAGCTTGGAAGTGACTACAAGGCTGCCGAAACTCCGCCTTATTAGACTTTGACCCCGAAGTTGGCGCAATTGGGAAGCAGAAATCCTCAGTGGAGGAGCTCCTTCCGACTACAAACTTAGCATTAATCCTTATGGAAGATTTGAGCAAGAAGGGGACTTTATTTCCGCTTGGATTGAAACGCTATTTAAAATGCAGCCTGGCATCTGTTGTCTGAAATTTGAGCTCCTTTCTTGTAAAACTCCACGTGCTTGATTTTATTTAGCGGGCCGCCTGCCTTGTAATTATGACTAATTGGCTGCATGGTGGAGTCCGGGCCCCTTTGTGTCACAGTGTGCGCTTTTAATTTGATTTCAAGAAGAAAAAGAAGAAAAAAAAACCCTCTCCGGAGAGGGAATTGAACGACTAGTATGAAGTTTTTTTCTGATTTTGTTGGCAGCCAGGTAGACGGAGCCTTTTCAAGCTTTTTTTGTCTCCCACTCCCACCCACGTCAAGCTCCTCTTGGGGATGAAGGCACCGAGCCTCCAGGTCCAAAACGGCTTCATAAATCACGCTGACAGGATGCGACACTCGGTCTACTTGTGCCGCACAGTTGGGGAAAACAAACAAACAAACTGGACAGACATTTCAATGAAATTTTCTTCATCATGAATGGACACAACCACCTTGGGGGCCCAACTCTGGTCTTAGGGGTCCCCAACCAGTCACTTTACCATATCTCCCTCCTCTAGAACACCTGAAGCAAATGATAAAGTCCTCAGCAAGTGGTCCAGAACCGTCCTGATGATTAGATTGAGGTATAGAAAAGGAGAGACTGGGTGAGCGACTGGGCACATTATTTCATCTCCCCTTTCAATCTTGTCACGTCCACAGTCTCTTTACAAGACTCATAAATATTTGCGTTAGAGGTGACAGGACTGGGAAAGGTTTATAAGATCACAGCACTCATAACAATCATCTTTAATAAGGAGCGTTTATTGCGGAAACTCATTACTGCTGACATTCTCTGCACATGACTTTGTTGGGCCATTTAATAGCCTGACTTTGAAGGCTTTGGACGTCGGGGTCGTAACGGCCCACCAGTCAAACCGGTCGCCCGCGGTTACGCCGCCATTTCTTTTTCTTTCGGGTGCGACCGTGGAAGTGGTCGTTTTGCTTGGCTGAGATTAAATTGGGCAAAACCCCACAAAAGAGCATTGTACAGGTTTGAATCTCAGGCGGGTTTTGGGCCTTCCGGTATGAAGTTTGCATGCTCTGTGTGGCTCATCTCTGGGTACTTTCCTCTAATTCAACGTTTTAGAAGGAGCATATCCGTGATTGGAAGTTGGTCCGATGGTGCCCCGCTATTGGCCGGCAAAGCCATTCCGGGTGAATGATGTCCGCAGGTGGCCGCTCTCGGCTCCAGACCATTATAGAATGCGGCTATGTACTAGGAGTGCTGGTATATTCCCCGCACATTTACAAATATTCATCAGTATTTGTTTTTTTTCTTTATTTGTTTTTATGTTTGGAATATGTTTTTACGGCGGCGTCCCCGGGCTCCCGGCAGCTCCCCACCGCGACGGTGGCGGCGGCGGCGGCGTGGCCGCAAGCCAAGAGTTAAGCCAATCAAACAGACTTTCTTATCCCAGCGCTCCACCGGGGAAACAAGCAAAGCGCCGGGGAGGATGAAAGCAGAAATATGCTTTCTGTTCGCTCTTCTTTGTTTAATTCTTTCCCGATTCCGTTCTTCTCAGCAGAGTCGTCCATTAAAACCCCCCCGGCCCCCCACCCTCCACACGTCTGCTCCGGGCGATTGGACGCCCCACCGCTCTCCAATTCCCTTTCCACTTGCTCCCTCTGGTTGGTCTTTTATTGGGATCGGCCATTTTCCGCTCACCTTTTCTGTTCACTGACGGACTTTGACGGCGTGATTAAAAGCTTCCGTAAAGTCAACGTCAAAATGAACAAATGGTCGCGTTGGGCAAAAAAGAAAGAATGGAATGAATGATCAAATAATGAGTACATGCAGGAATGCTTTTAAAAAGGGAGAAAAAGAG
This sequence comes from Stigmatopora nigra, assembly GCF_051989575.1. Classification (NCBI taxonomy): domain Eukaryota; kingdom Metazoa; phylum Chordata; class Actinopteri; order Syngnathiformes; family Syngnathidae; genus Stigmatopora; species Stigmatopora nigra. Next base: position 629,947 of record NC_135521.1, read on the forward strand.
TTGGCCCCGTCGGGGAAGGATTTCCGTAGGCGCCTGTCAATCATTCAAGTGTCCACAGAACCACATTTTTTTTTCTCAAGAAGCAAATGTCAATTTACAGCTGATGACCGGATGACTATGGGATGGCGTCCAGTCAATCTAAAGCCTGAGAAAACAATCTTTCCACGTCCTTTTGCAGTTACCAACCTGATTTGATCCCACTGATATTAATCATTTTTTAGTGACTTGTAGATAAGTACGTCCTCTTTTGAGAAAACGCTTAGGCCAGCTCATTGTACTTCAAACCCATAAAAGGAGCTCTAAATCTTAGTGGAAGGGTCGCAAATATTATTTTATTTATTGCGCGGAATTATTTTGACTTGAACTTTTTTAGTTTACCAGGTGGTGTAGCAAAAAAAAACTAAAAAAAGAGTAGCTAATGAGAGGATGGAGAGGTTTTGCTATCCAATGCGGCATTGGAACTGATTAATGTGAGCAGGGTGTAGCGCGTGTAATCATTCACCTCCAGAGGTAATTTGAACACTCCTTTGGGCTTTAAAAACGCTTGCTCAGTAGCAAAGACGGCCAGACAAAAGGCGAGGAAATGGTGCTGATGTTGAGGGGAAAAAAAAACTTTAAAAAAAGAAGCAGCTAAATGAGTTGTAAAGGTAAATCTGGAATCGGAATCGCCAGCGACAGCAGGAGGCAACCGGGGAGATCAAGTCCAATAAATTAGTGGCAGATTTAACAAGTGCCTCCACCTGGAATGGCGGTTCTTAACAAGTCAAGACCCAAACTATTGCCATATGATTGGCGTCGTAATTCGTAGATCGCGTTTCCATTCCGACCCAGTTTTAAGACAAAAATCTGTGTCAAATGATTTCAGAATCCTCATGTGTTTGAACAATAAAAGTACCGGAGTACCTTTGCATAGTAGAAATTCCTATTTGCGTCTCATTCTATCCATGCTTTGGCTTTTCATTTTTTTCCACACCTTTTTTCTCCAAACAAACAACTGTAGCCGACTAACAAGTCCATGAGGGGATTAGCATTTTTCGGCTGCGGGATCTCGACACCAATCGGGTCGGTTGGGGTGGCGCGCTTTCACTTCATAGATCATAGCTTCCAAGGTAACCTCCGTGGCGACACGCCGACAAACGTGCGCCGCCACGTATGTGCGAGAAAGGGGGATTGGCAGAACAAGAGTTTTTTGGGAGGTAACAAAAAAACAAAAATCCCATTTAATGAGCCCTCCAGGGAAAAGCGCCCCCGCTCACCGAGCCTCCTTTTCCACTTTGGAGGTGATAGCACAATCCCCCATCGCGCATCCTATAAAAAGGCAGCCGTGGCGCCGCTCGGGAAGCATTAAGGTAGTCGTATTTCTTTTGGCCCGCCCGGCCGACGCATTGGATCTGAAAGGGCGCCACGACCGCCAGTTGGCTGTTGACTTTCAGTGCGACTCTAATGGAGATGGCCAGAGTGCCGCATCGCGTTGGTCTTCCTCGTAAACTCCAGCGCGACCACTCCGACCAGAAGTCTCCAAACGCCGCCAATAATAATTGCGGCGAAAACAAGGGCAGGTGCACTAAAGGTCGGATGGAGGTGGTTGTAACAATTCTTGTTTTCTTACAATTTTCGTTTTCTGAGACTCTGCCGCATTTTCGATCGGATCTACGACGTGTCTGATCATTTACACGCCAGAGCTGCAAAAAGAGGTCGTTGCAATCATACAAATGAATCCAATCTAGGTTAGAAACAGCAAATGTACAAAAAAAAAGGTGCGCTCAAGTAAAGAAAAGGCTGATCTCCCGCTGCGGCAGCCACAGGAAAACTCCACATCACACGCCTCCCCTCAACTTTTGCAGTCATTGAACTGAAAAGCTTTTCCCGCGGATTGAGATGTTAAGAAGGAGTTCTGCTCTGGCAAAGTGAACGCTAAATCACAAGTCAGTCAGTGTGGAAAAACTTTGAATCTCATGTTGACGTTGGGTTTGCTTGACACACAGTCAAGAAGGAGTTTGTCTCCAATAATGATAGAATTGCAGAGAAAACTCAGATTGACACTAGATTGACACTTCCGAAATGGGCCGATTATCAGCACGGACAATTGTTTGGGCAATACCTTACTGTTTAACAAAGGTTGAATTCAAAATGAAGTCTTGACAGCGTGTCTTAGACATCCAATGGCGAGCTTTCCTCTCAATTTCCCTGAACTGTTGTTTCCAAACGTGGACAAACACCCGCGTCGGTACGCTTCACATTGTGCCTAAGAATAGGGAAATATGAGACCCGCCTGCCCGCACAGAAACGCAAAAGCTATTTCACCCGCTATCACAGGCACATCCGAAGGACCCCGATGACCTCATCAGAAAATACATCAAAATAACAAATACTTTTTGCAAATATGGAAAATCTGAGCAAGAGCAAAGCATAATATTTCCATGACCTGATGGGGAAACTAATACCTTACTTTTCCTATTTGGAGTGTTTTATCCTTTCAACACCACAACATTTAAATAGACTTTGTTGTGTTTGACTTAGAGATGTTCATTTCCATCCACCGTATAATTACCAGGGAAATATTTTATTCGGCATAACCACAAGCCTTACTAGTGTGGATACACAACGTATTGGAAATGACTTTGAAATACCACGCCAGAAATTCCGTCATCAGACGACGGTCATTCTGTCAGCCGGCGTTTAATGACTTCATCAGCCGCAGCGCACGTCATTGTTGATTGGCATTCATTTTGAGGCTCAACAGCGCCGTTGTTTTGTCAGAGTGCCCGTGCTTCATTTCGATCTCTAATGACTTTGCCGGCGCTTTGCACGTGACGGAAATACCACGCCTGTCATTCTTGCCATCCTTAAAAAAAAAAAACAGTCCTTCCTTCTCGCAACCTGCGTACCTTCAATCTGAACTTCTTGCCAGAGCCATTTTCCGGCCCTCGTCACCGTCATCCTGGTAAATGCCGTCACACGAGGCCGTAGATGGATCTCTGGGGTTTCATATTGCAAAGCGCGTTTGGGGAGTGTGATGCCATCTTTTGCTCAAGGTAAATGTCAGGGTTATTTCGGAAATACCACAAAAAAAGACATGAGCGGGAGTACAGCATGACCCGTTAAACAAAAGCTCACGAATGACTATACGTAGGTTGAAGAAGACAAAGGCCCAAGATTTGACAACAAAAGTCAGATGTCAACAATAATGGAGCATGTTTTTTGCTAATAATGAAATGGTAACATTTATTTGAGATAGACGTGTGGCATAAAATATGCCAGTATTTGCAGCTTTGTATTATTCCGAGTGACCTCGCAAAGGTACGTCATTAAGAATACATTAGCATTTGTCGGAGTTCTGGCTGTATACAATTTTCCAAGTGTTTTGTACTCGGATTAACAAACATCTTAACTTTGCCACGGCGAGCCTGCAGAGTATTGTGCGGCGGGGAACACAATGGAATAACGTGTTTGTCAGGAACGACAGTGCGCCCGCTTGGGAGCGCCGTCTCCAAGGTTGCGCCATCCAGCGCAAACATAAACCTCTTTACGGCCGTGACAAGCCATTATGGGAAGTTCACCTACTCTGTCCTATGGGCGCAGAGTACATGAAAAAGAGTCACCAACACGAAGGGAGGACAAATAACCACTTCCCCTACACACTTGTTATTTCTTGGAATGAACTCTTTCTTTCTTGAACAATGGAATAAAAACCAAGAGCTATTTTTCCTCTCCGCCACCTGATAAACACAAATACACGCGTGAGGAAAACACGACAGAGGCTGCAGCGGAATCAGCTCCCGATCAGTTAAAAGCGTCAAACAAAGAGCCGTACGTGGCCCTCGCACGCTTGTACGTGAGTTCATTTTTTTTTTTTTTCAGCACCATCCAGATTCATCTTTCCTCCCCGTCTGGCCGAGACTGACGTTCCCCTAATCGATATCCCTTTTCTCATTCCGGAGACAGCGTTGGTCGTTTGGCTTGGTTATTCTTCCAGTGTCTACTGCTCAATCACCCAGCCTTTCTGCTGTCAGGGAGAAAGGAATTGCCTGGCAAACGGCCACGGAATACTACTTGACCAAAAGAGGGCTTTGGAGCACGCGTTTTGCGGACTTTTTTTTTTCCATGGGGGAATTTTAGGGAAAAGAAAAAAGTGCTGCAATGTTGACGTTCTCCTCAAGCTAATCCACTTAAAGTACACAAGCCAGAGGGCAAAAGGTTGATCTGCTAACACTCTCTCACAAAGTTCCATGCACATTTCATGCAGTATTCACAACAAGCCCACGGGGCTCAACCATCATTTCCAGTTCACCAAGAAAGCTAACAGTTTGTCCACCAAAAACACAAAGTGTTCACGAGGGACGCACCGTTTCCAAATGACATCGTCAAAAAGGCGAGGAGTGGAGATGTTTGCGTCCAATCGGCCGCCATTCTCCTTTTCTCTGGCCGGGAAAAGCCGCAGAAGCGAGCGGCGGTGGCGGGAAAGCCCTGAATTATTGACGACGACAAGCCATCCTTCACACCCACGCAGCCCGGCGCACACAAACAGTCAACGTATCCGTGTTCTCGGGGGGGAGGAGGGGACTTCGATAATGACCAATTCCGTCCGACACGCTTCTCCAGACCGTAAACATCAAAGACGGAGCGCCACACGTCACGGAGAGGAACATTTTCCGCATTGATCCAAAGGAGACAAGTTTGAAAAAGCCAAGTAGAAGGCCCATGATTGGATGCGCCCCGACAAGCCAATGCGAGTCGAACTGAACGATGCTCTTGCAAAAAAACATCTAAATTAGGAGGGTGACAATATACCCAAATGATATCATGATACAGCAGTAGATCTACTCGCCAAACTTTTGGGTTTAAGTATTTAAGTTGTGTGTTCGCACGCGTGTGTTTTGTGAGTTGCACTGGCCACTTGAACAACGATAGAATATGCTTGTTTTTCATTTTAATGGCTTAATTGAATAATGTTCTTATCTTTGTGTTTCTCCCATATTTCACACAAAATGGGTCCACTTGGATCATTTTCAAGGGTTTAATTAGAAGTAGGTTGAGAACCGTGGAAGAAATGGAGAATTTACACGTAAAATGTGGCTCTATTCGATGAAAGAATTAAGACTGCAGTAGAGCTAATGGTTGATGACCATGAACATATTGCTATCCCATCCCACATTCCCTCTTTTTGCATTGTTGAATTTAATTCACTTATTGATGACACTGTGGCACTCGGCAGGATTAGCCAGCCCTCTAATTTATCGATCAATACTCCAGAGCCTGAGGCGGCGAGTGGGGGTGAGGGAGGGTGGGGCTGGCTTTTGACATGGGTGCGGTGGAACGCAAACACAGACGGCAGCCGGAGAGATACGGGCAGGCTGGGGCGAGCTATAAAACGCGGTCGCCGTGCAATATTTAGTCGCTTGCCCTCCCAAGATTGGATCTGCAATTTCTGGTTTACAATCAATAGCTGGAGGAGGCAGGCCAGCCCGGAGGGGGGGGCGCTCTAGTGGTCTCCAAGGCAAGCGCGGAGAGAGGGGGTTTATTTTGAAGGGCACTCTTTCATTTGGAATTAGTGGAGTATAAAACCGGAGACGGCAAAAGAGCCGGCCCACAGTGGAGATGATCGAGCCAGTGCGGAAAAATGGAAGCGGCCTGGAGAAAAAGAAGAACAGGAAACGGGGGACAACATGGGCTGGCGATAAGAAAGAGCGACAGCTGTTCGGTCCACTCTTGGCTTCGTTATAGGAAATACAGGGAGGCACTGCCCGGGAACTATTTTCTCAGAGGGGATGTGTTTCTGAAGGTGACTGCCTGCTTCCAATAATCCGATTCTTTCAGCTGCCCCCCCGCTGTAAAGCATGGGCAAACACATGGATAGGGCCCGAGAATAACAATTAAAGTCGCTCCCAGGAGGCTACTTTAGTCAATTCCTTAGATTGGACGTGACTGGGCCACAAACTCCAGCAAGTTTGGTGGAAAAATCAACACAAAAGTGCAGTTTTAATCGCATTTGGCAGTTGGGCAAATAGCTAAAATGAAAGGAGACCATCAAGTGGTAAATTCAGGAGTATGAGAGCACAATTCAAGCTTCTTCTGCGGGCAGTTAGTCCGTTTATTTTGAAATTCTATACAGTGAGAGGGTTCACTAGTTTCAGGAATTTGTAGAATCACTTTTGGACCAGACACGACTTGAAAATGTGCTGACAAAGGCTGAACAGCAAAGCTTCAACAAAATCTGGCCCAGCCAAGTATTGCATACTAATGGAACCACGTTCCCTTTGGCGGCCGGCGCAAGAAGCAAAATGTTGCCAATTAGCCCAAACGTGACCCGTTTTTTTCATATTAGTTGAAGTCAAAACGTGAAGAATCCCCAAGGTACGGCCACCAAACTGAGGCACGTGTGCGGGATTGGGCGAGGGAGAAGCATTAGACGAGCTGAGCCTCGCAAACGTCATCCCGTGCGGCGTGTCAGCAAATTCCAACCCTACAGCCGTCTCATCCTAGACGACAAGCTTGTTATGACGCCAGCCGGCCTCGCAGACATCAAACAAAGAGAGCATTCAAACAAGCCAGTGGTTCCTGCAAAAAAAAAACAACAGAGCTTCTTCTTGTGTAACGAATGCAATCCTCATCTCTGGCTATAAACAAAAAGGTGATGGCACCTCAGTCCAAACGGATTGGACAACCAGTCAATAAGAAACAAGCAAGCCCAGCCCATTTACCAGGAGCTGGCTTTGTGTCCCTTGTCTACCGCGATGGCCGTTCTCTATGAGGTGGAGGAGAGAGAATGCGACATGGAGTGAAAACATTTCCGCTGCGCAGAGCCGTGAAACCAAAAGGTGTCTGCCATCCTTTGTACCTGCTCTAATTCTCCCCTCCGCAGATAATGACCGAGTAGAACATTTAAATTGGCAGGTGCAAAAGGCCCATTTTCTTTGCCACGTCACGACTCGGGAGGATGAGCGAGGCAGGCTCTAATAAGGCCAAAGTTATGTGACGCTTTGTTGAAGTCCATCGGGAAGATGCCAGCGTGCATTTGCTTCACGGCGGCGGAACCTCGTGCATAACAATGCCACTCAGCACTGCACTCCGGCCCGGTTTTGCAGCAGCTGCTAAGACGGGAAAGCTTCTCCATTATTATTACAGAAAAGCAAGCTATTCGTCAGCTAGTCAAAGCCTCGGCCCGCTTTCTCATCCGGCTCGCATCCTTCTTCCGCTTTGTAGCTTATTCATACAGAATTAAATGCTCTGATATTTTCCACATGGGGGCCGTAGAAGCAGAATTTGGTGAAGTCACAGCTGCAATAGTGACTTCATTTTCTATCTGCATTCACATTCATTCTTTCGGACACTGCAGTGGGGAAAAAAACAGCACTGTCATTGCGTGAACAAGAAACCTTAAAATGCCCCAAACTCATCAGGAGGTCATCTGCAAATTTCCCAATATCAGCAGGAAAAAGAAAATAGAAAGCAAGCACAAAATTCCCTCCAAACCAATAGGATATTTTCTAAAAGTTACAAGAAGTGACCCTAAAAATGACATGGAAGTGACTCAATGCCTGCCATCTTTGTCAATGGGAGATTTTCACTGATTCTTATCTTTGAGTGCCAGCAAGTTCACCTTTTTAGCCAAAAGTAAACCATTCCAGCCCAGACGAAATCTAATATGAAATTGACACCCCTGACCACGAGCCTTCCATTGACAGAATAGAAGATGTGGACAGGAAAGTTCAAGTTCTGGTGAAGATAAGCAGTAGGGGAAATAAACCAACAAAAATTATGTATGTCTCTTCCACACTTGGCTTGAATGCTGATGTATAAATGAAAGAATCCCAACAAGACCCCCCCCCCCCCCCCCCACACACACACACACACATAAAACCTACAAATATATGCCATGGTCTTGGACGCAAATAGAAGTCTAGTATATATGTGATAGGGGGCTGTCTTGCCAGCACAAAGCGCAAAAGTACCAAAACAAGTCCCTTGATGCTTCAAAAGTCTTAACTCAAGCAAGCCACACAAATAAGTTATCAGCCACAGGGTGTTTACTACTTGTGTCCGCAGGACACGCCAGTCAGTGATGCACAACCCTCAACTAATGGCTTTTGGCTGGATTTAGTGGCTCCACAGACACTCACGTCTCTGTATCGGTTCCAGGATCTGTCCTTGGAGTGCTGCTGGCCCGCGGGAGTCGCTCGTCTGTCGATGTCGTCGTTGTCGGCCGCGGTGCCGATGCTGGTGCCGGACACTGCGGACTCCGCGCTCAGCATCAGAGCCACGACGGGGAGCAGCGAGAAGAGCATCCTCTGAAAGCCCAAGCGGACAAGAAAAGAGCATCAAACCCGGGAGGAAAGGGGGAGAGCCTTCGAACCGGGATCCACTTTAGACGGCCATCGATCGATGCAAACGGCTCGGTGGAAAATAAAAGCGGATTTGGCGAGTGATGCTGGAAAATGGCTCATGTGGCATTACCATGGAGAGTTATGGTCTTGCAGCTTTACTAGTTTATTATGATTTGAGAAAGGGATGCATACTATACATTCCCCCTTGGCTTTTTCTTCCACCCTCGAGTCAAACAACGTGCGGCTGTTTACTGTCGCTTGTACAATAATAGTAAGAGGAAAAGTGCGTCACTCACCGGCATGCGTGCGTGCGTTCGGGGGTGTCACAATCCGCGCCCTGATGGGGATCCAGTAAGTCCGAGTTGCGAGCACTCCAGCGTGAGCGACCACCTCTGAGACTGACTGACTGACTGCGGGCGGGCGGGCGTGCGAGCCAGTGGACTTGCACAAGCTTTACCCCCCCCACCCCACCAAATCCCCGCCTCCTCTCCTCTCTTCTCCTCTCTCTCTCTTGCACTATCTCTCTTCTCTCCTTTGCCGAGTCAAGCAGGGGCGTAGCGACTCATTTATGGGCAAAAGCCATTCATCAAGGTGAAAAGCAAATGTATTCAAGACATAGCCTCTTGCTTTGGAAAGCACTTACAATGATTCCACACATCTATCCAGTGAGAGTGATACGTATATACTAAAGTGGTAGTTCAACTTACCAATGTTTCTACATACTACATTTTCAGGATACGAAAAGCCTTGATGGATATTTTTTTTTCCAAGATACAAAAATAATTCAAGTTACGAATCATAAATCCAAAAATGGAAAATACAGCAGCTCTATTTGTTAGAAAATGGCTCACACACTGCCATATCAGCATGTAGTATAAAATATCTTTACTACTACCATATCATCAGCTCATCAGAATACAGAAAGTTTCATGTTAAGGAAGTTACTTTTGTTTCTGTTATTAACCCATCTTTTACTAGCATCTTTCCTTTTTCTTTTTTTTCTAAAGAGAAGCAGAAATGGGAGCAGTGGAGTCCTTGTTACTCTCATTCTCCCCCTCAGTATGCATGGCATCGATTTTTCAGTGGCAGGATTTTTTTTTTTTTAATTCCTCTTCCATGTTCGCCCCAAAACGTTGACAGGATTTGCGAGCCGTGCCGCTATGGATGTCCAGACACAAATTTCAAATTAGTCAAGCACGTTGTCCCTCAGCTAATTATGTGGAACCTCTGACTGGCTTTTTCTCCCGCTCTTTTTTTTTCAGGACCACGGCCAGCGACAGCATCGCCTGTCACGACCAAAGCCAAATGGTAGCACAGCCAAGAAACTGGGGCACTCATTATTGGGGTATGTTTTTAAATATTTAATCTGTAGCTCTCTGAGACGACTCTCTGCGGAGATCTCGCAACACTTGGTCTGTCTTTCACACGCTTGGATTTGCTGTGGTTGCTGACACAGGCGTGATGGGAAACTGTCTGCCGGTGACTTTCTTCCACACGCTAAAGCTGGGGAGGTGGTTTGTTTAATGGACCCATTTTGGTGTGCAAGCACTTGTGTACCATGGCTTACCTCATTAAAGCTCACACTCGACGTTTTCTGCCAAGCTGGCGTCGTTTTTTTCTTTCGGGAAGCATTCGGCATAGTGCGAGAAAAAAGTGGAATCCAGTGTTGGTGTCATATCATGTCAATAAATACCGCCACGCCATATTTGCCTAGCTGGCGCCATGTGTCATTTCGTCAAATACCGATGCGTCTCGACTGTGGGGAAATTCATCCCGCTTTGAGGTGTAATGATGCAAGCAAATGGTGCAGACAGGGAGCAATCTGTGGCGTGCAAACACGGCAATTTCTCACTGACTGAGTCCTCAAGCTTGCTTCACGAATCCATACTTGAAGAGTCAAAAGGCGAAATGTGGCAACGAGCCGGGAAGCTATTAAAGCCACGCTCCGATCTAAACAACAACGAGGCGTCCGTCCGCGGAGGGGCGTCTTTCTCCGGAAAGGCGGCCAAAATAACGGCGTAACATATTCCGCCGTTGGCATTTGGCGGGTGATCTTAGCCAGCGTTTGTTGAAATAGCGCCGAATAATAAAGCGGCGGTCTGGAATGGCCCAAGGAGAATCTCCCCTGAGAGCCATGGCCTGTTTGCAGAGGACGCCAGCCAAATGTCGTGCCGTGCAGGGTGAAAGCGCCCGGGCCTCCCGGCGGGCCGGCTGTAAATATGGACCAGAAAGCCAGTGCTTTCTCAAACTTTGCCCTTGCCCGAGTCCGGACTCACAAGTCTATCTGGGGACGGCAAGGGCACGACCGTGACAAAGACCGGGTTTATTAAGTGGACTGGCCGAGCCAGACCAGACGACCGGCGAGCGACAGGTGGGTGACCCGAGAGGCGGGGATTGGCTGGGAGGCCGGCCAGACCGCGGCAGGTGAATTTTTAATGGAAGGACATGTCACACAGAGGGAGAGGGAAAAAAATAGACCAAAAAGAAACCTAACAATTTGTTGCGATGTCTATTTTTTTTACTGGATCCCAATAGTTAGTTTTACAAATTGAAGTGGATGGATTTCAAGTTAACCCTTGAACACAAACCCAGGGGGAAAAGCTTTGACATAATCGACATTTCTGCCGCAAGACTGTGAGTAAACGTATTCATGATGCCGTCCGTCATCATCTTTTGAAAAAAAAAAGTGTTTCAGCCCAGAAATAAATCACTCTTTGCGTCAAACATCAGACACTGACAGGCACTGACAGCCAATTAAAAAGCCTTTTCTCCGTCCGTGTGTATCTTCTTCCCGGCGCGGGTCAGAATCATCGCTGAACAATTCACGACGAAGCCTCTATCATGGCAGCCAATCTCCCAAACAAATTCCACGCGTACTTCATAAAAAAACGATTAAATATTGCAGAAAGGGGGCATTTAACATTCAGTCCACACTCCCTTGTTAATAAGACTCCCCTATTAACATAATATTCAGCATACACCCTAATTTTCTCTTCTGTTTCTCCAGGCAGGGATCATGCGGGGTGCTGGAGCAAGCCACAACTTCAAAGAAAAATGAAAGAAATACAATGAAGGTATGCAAATCAAGCGAGAATTTCAGCTCAAGAAAGAAAATCCATGAAAAGCAGGGATGTTATGACGTTAACATGCATTTTTCAGGAAAAGAGCAAGAAAAATCCAATGCGTGAGAATGCATGAGAGGCATTTTGTTGTCAAATCACGCTTGAGCCCTGCAGCATACGGTTGCAGCACACAGGAAATTCAATTGCCTGCGCTCCCGTGTCTCAGATTGATATTCTGGCACACTTGTGCTACGGCTACTCTTTGCATATTCATAATTATACTAATGTCATAACGTCTCAAAATGGCAGATAGCCAGCTTTGGGCTTTGGCAACACGCGCTATCGTATATACTTTGATATGCGAGACGCCACGCTTCTCACTTCCATTGTGGGCCAGGGGCTTGCATGCAGGTGGGTTTTCCCCGGGTGCTCTGCTTTCCTCCCACACATCCCCCACCTACGACTCAAAGTGAGCTCAGACAGGCTCCAGCACCCCCCACGACATGTGACTCGGCAAACGACTGAATGAAGGATTTTAATATGTGGAAAGTCCTTGAAACAACATTTAAAAAAGGTTTTTTTTTAGAGGAAGAATACTCTGCAGGTGGTGTAAGCAAGCGCTTGGCCAAAACCAAAAACAATTATCTTCTCTCTTCTTTTTTTTTTCTTTTTTTTTTATCCCTGTCAAGATTTATTGATGCTCTGTCCAAACAATACCTTGGTGGATGTTTCCTTTTCCATTTTGTGTTACCTCTCGCTGTGCACAGTCTCCCCTGTCATTTCCTTAAACAAATTGTTATCGTTTGTTTTTCAGACATTGCTTTCCAAGGCATTCTTTTTTATTTTTTTGGGACTCTGAACTAGCCTCCCTTTCCTCAAAAGCTCAGAACAAATAACGACCTCTGCGCTAGCGTATTTATTCTCCTAAAACATAGGCCTATTCATCCCTTCGTGGGTCCCTAAAGGAACTCATCGGTTCTTCTTCCCAGAGTTGGCTGGAATGGGCTTCGGCACCCCCTTATTTTCTGCACTTTGGCTTCAAGAAAATACATTTTAAAATAATTAAAAAACATTCAACCTTTCAAAAAAAGTCAACACTCTGAATAGAAGAAGTTAAAAAGATTGCCTTTTTGGTCAAATGGACATTATTATTATTAATATTGACCTCGAACGCATTTCTATTATGCCCTATGTATATAAAAAATGGAGTCCTATCAAATCGGCACAAAGGAACCAATTGTCAACCTTCAAAATCCTTTTTATATACTGTAACTTGTTAAAAAGTGGTCTTGAAAAGGCTTGTTTCCCTCCAAACAGTTTTGCAGTATTCCCATTTTAAGAGTGATTGAAAGCAGATCATACAAACAAGATTGTTGCATGTTAAAATGACAGATTTAATCAAGCTCTATTTGCATTTGTTCCCGCTGTTGTTAGGTATAGTAGAAAATAAATAAAAGGAAAGCAATGCTTGACATACATAAAGAGAAAATAAATAATAGCTGGCAGAGTGAAGAGCGCCGTCTGGTCTCGGAGGATTTGTTCTGCTCCATGAATTATCTATGGATTAGCCAGATTTGGAGCCAGCGATAAACCCTACCTGGGGCGCCGCCGCCGACTTAGATCCTCCGTATTCTTGCCTCACTTACATTTATTGGGGACAACGTTTATCCCCCCCACCCCAAAAAAAATCCACACACGGACTGCAAAGAGTCGATAATTCCATTCATTTCAAAGTAGGGCCAAATGGATAGCATGTTTACAACTTGAAAAAACTGTACAACCTGAAAGCATCAGATGTTAAATATGATTGCCATTTTTTTTCTCCCAGAAACAGAAGTGTAGATTTTAAAAACTAGAATGGAGCAAGATTATACCTACATACAGGCTTATTAGTTCAAATGGAGACGTGGTTGCAGGTAAAAAACCGACATGCATCTCAATTTTCTTGCTCGTTTCAGCAATTATTTGTCCTTGGACGACTGTTCAAGTATTAACAAAATGTGATATTGAAGCAAAATAACATTGGTTTAGTCCATCCTTGAGCCTTGGTATGCTTCTGTTGCTCCAGACACAGACCAAAAAAAAAAAGAAGAAGAAGGGTGGGCCGCTGAGGCCATCAAGGCCAAGCTTGAATGCACAGAAAGGGCGTCAGTCGGCATGGTAATCGACATACACACACACACACACACTCACAGAATGCAGTATTTTCATCACGTCTTTCTTTTCATTCCAACCATGTCCTAAATCTCCAATGCGACCAGGTGAGCTTTCTATTAGGACTGGGACGGACGGCCAAGGCTTACCTGGCGATGCCGTGCCAAGGCTAATGATGATCTCGCCACACGGAAATGGTCGCCAAGTGGATGGGGAAAGCCTTCCACCATCATTTACGGTACAGACAGAAAAGCAAAGTCTGCGAATTGCAATGACTTTTGACCACGAGTTAGAAGCCCAAGCCATTTGAAGTGGGAGGTTGGCAGAGAATAAAACGCAAGTAAGCTCTTTTCTTGAAGCCTTTAAAGCCTTTAGAAGCCCTTGAATGGCCGTAATATTTCAATAGACGTGGCTGAAAACTTACAGGTTAATAAAAGAAAAGCAGGGAGGCAAAATCAAATCCCGATCGTTAATTCACAGCGCCATTTTGTAGTAAACAAACCGCCCGATGATGTCTGGGTGATAAATAGACGCTTTGGCCAACGGCGGCCGAGACACGGCGCGCATTTGTCGTTTGGCTTCGCCGCTTTCCCCAAATGATTTGGCCGCTTCTCTTTGTTTTGTGGCGTGACGTCCGCCGACTGGCCGTCCACTCCGGGGACACAAATATTTTGCATTTGATTTATTCCAATGGAAAGATGGAGAAACAAAGACGCGAGGCCGGTCCACCGGTCGGTCCTTGGTGGCATCGCTGCTTGGGCTTTTAATGTTCGCTGCCAGCTTCTCTCGGCTAAAAATAAGCGTGTTGTTTAGCCAGACAGACTAAAGTGCAATCTGCTTTTTTTCTGTCAAGGGAACGCCTCTTTATGGCCATTCAATTTGATGGCTCACGTTTGGGAAAGGAAAGGGAGACAACCAAATGCGTGTTGACGCACTACACAGATGTTGTATCCTGGGATGTCATAACTCATTTTTTGTCGTCTGCCGCGCTTCGTGAATTGACGCTTTTTTGAAGGCTTAGTTTAACATCATGTAATCTTGCGTTTGTTTGGATTGTCTTGATGTTCTCAAGGAAAAGTCGAGCTCTCCCGCTGCTGCACCCCCGCAATCAAGTTGAAATTTAAAAAAGTCAAATAAAAAGTAGTATTTGCATAATTGTGCCGGAAGACATGGCAACAGATGCCAGGAAAACATCACCTCGCTGAGGGAGGTCACAACAGGAAATGTTTCCAATCCCCCACGGGGAATTTCGACTCATTATTGCCGCTTGGCTCAATAACAGAACATTCATATGGCATTTTAAAATTATTTTTGGAGTCAGATGATTATTTCAAGTTTGGAAACGTCAACGGTTTGAAGTGCAGTCATTTAGCTCATCTTCAGACGACATAAAATAAGGAAACAAATGCGACTGAAATGAATGAACCGAAGCCTAACCTTTATCACTAAAACTCAAAGTTATATTGCAGTGCTTCAAGATGATAAATAATAATACAAAGTGTACTTGAATTTAATACAAATCGCTTGCAAAGCCACTTTTCATCCAAAATCAATGTGCACAAATAATGAATAAAGGCCCTTCTTGACACGGCTCTTCAATAAAAGCCGGGAAACACTGCAAAAAATGTATGAAGTCTCTGTGAGATGCATTTTTATCGTTATTATTCTTATTCAGGGGAATTACCTTATTAGTCTGGGAAATCCGATACTTTCAATGTCGTTGAACAAAAAATATATTCTATCCTTCCTATTTGGTCTGTTGTGAGACAGAATGATATCAAGTGGAGTTTTTCCAGGCCGACCATCGATTTAAGGATCTTTCTTCCACCACTATTGAAATATTAGAGCCATTTAAAGTATAATTAAAGAGCAAATCTGCCACCACGCGCCTTTATCACTCATATTAAGAATGGTAATCCCTTTGCAATTTTCGCAACGTTAATACCAATTCCCGGCTAGCCTATATTTTCTACCTCGTATGCGTCCAAAAATGATTATTTATTAAAAAGACGGCAGGACATTGCTTAATGTAAGCCACGATAGCGGACATTTGAATCCAAGACGACTTGCAACCGGGCTTTCACTTTGCATGGGAAAAACATGGGTTAAGATGGAAAATCCAATTGCACAAGTACTCGGGATGAAAAAGTGAATTTGTGAATGGCTTATGTAAATTCCAAGTGGAGGCAGACGAGTGCGAATCGCACGCACGCAAGCACGCAAGCACGCAAGCACGCAAGCTGTCATTTTGCACATTTGCTTTTAAATCCCTCATTTTCCAATAATGGCGGTTAATGACATTTGTTGACAAAAGCACATCTCTCTCTCTCTCTCTCTCTCTCTCTCTCTCTCTCTCTCTCTCTTTCTCTCTCTTTCTCTCGCTCTCACGTCTTCAACGCATTAAATTAGCTGTCGGTGGAAGCGGGAGATAAATGTCAGCGCGCGAGGGGGAAAATCCAGAGCAGATTTTTGCCAGGTCGGAAAGCGCGCTCCGACAAAAGAGACGAGTGGACGGACGGCGGATTGATTGATGGACGCCGGCGGTTGCGCTCGACCTCCCCGGAGGAGCCCGCTTTAATATTAATGGCGTTTTGGGGCATTTCAAGGTCGAGGTGACGCAAGTCGGAGGCCATAAAGCCAACCTATGTCGCTCTTTGCCTCCATTTTAAATGGCTGGCGTCATCTTGGCCGGGCCCCGCGGGTCCCGCGGGTCCCGTTAGTCCCCGACTCGGGCCACACCACAGTTTCCACTTTTGAGATAATCAGCAACCCGTCGGGAGGTGCCCGCCGTCCAATCTTTCTGCGTACTGGTCCAACGCTTCTTTGTTTACTTTCAAACTCGGCCTGTAAACAAACACAAGTGTCGTCCTATCTGGAACATTTGGATATTGCTCTCGTCTCATGCTCTTCAGCGTTGAGAAGTTGCCAAAAGACTGAATGGGAGGAAGGCAGCCATGACAGCCAGAATAGAGCCAGTGAGCACGATATTCCCAATGAAAAAGGCAATATAGCCCATTCCATTCAATGCTTAAATCGTCCACGTGATGTTTATTTGCCTGCCAAATTCAACTGGGCTTTGCTCCAGCTCCCCTTCACGACCATAAGCCATAAACATGCAGGAAATATGAGGAATCCCCTTTTTCCGTCAAGTTTAACCAGTTGATCCACAATGCTATCTTTTATTTTCTATAGTGGAGATGTGACTGATTTTTTTTATTTAAAGAGATGTTGACAAATATTTTTGATTCATTCATTTTTTGAAGCAATTCTCTGCACTTTTATCTCCATTCAGGAGGACGAAATTGCCCATTGCGCTTTTCTCAATATGCTTGAAGTGTACCAGACGACTGGGGAGATGATTGGCTTCAATGACTTGCACCGAATCAATTCATCAACATTTTTTAATTGACCAATAAAGAAGGTAACCAGATCCGTTGAGGGACGACGACCCTATTCGACGATACATAATGCGATATTACGTTGCGCCATTCTCTTGCCGCATTTAACGAGTGCGGAGGGGAATGTTAATGTATACAAAGCTTACATTGGAGAGAGATTAAATCAAATTAGGGTGGCATTTTCATTCCAGGTGGCCATGTTTACGTAGCCACGGAGACCAGCAAAAACGAAGATGGGTTTTTTTGTGTGTGTGTGTGTCATCTCGCAAGCTTTTTGATATAAATAACAAAGTCATGTTTCTTTCTGTCTCCCTTCTAATGAGAGTAGAGGGATGGCGAAAGGTTAGCCACACATGACTGTAAAGCAAATTAGCCACACGCTACTGCTCATTATTTTCTCTAAAAACAAATCAAAACGGGAAAAATTCATCACCCTTTTTTTTTCTTGATGACACATGAGTGGAATTTTTTTCTCCCCTTGACATAGAGTTCACACGCAGACAAAAATGAATGAAGAATGATATTCTAACTAGTCTGAACAATAACATTTATTTTTATTGAAGGCCACATCAGAAATGGTCATATTTTGATCACCATGCATTATAATTAATGACAGTTGAATGCATCTATATAGTTATTGTTATATGTATTTATTCACTTATTTATTACCTATTTATTTATGTCTAAAATGTCTTTTTCTGTGTCTGTATTCTCACCCTCTTGCTACTATAACAATGAAATTTCCCATACGCAGAATGAAAGTAATTTAATCTAATCTAATCTGTGTGTCAAAATAATATTTTCTCTGCAGGCTAATGAAATATTCCAGCTAGAAAGCAAAGAAATCTGACTTGCAGAGTTGTTGTTTTTTTGAAAAAAGACAGACCAGAACGTCTGACCTTTGACTAAATGAAGTCCATCGTGTAAAGTAAATCCGCCATATTTTTCTCCAGGGAATTCAACTGACCTATACGTCAAATTACAACCACGCATCGTCTTGCCATATTTATTTAAAACGATGAGTGGGTTTGCTGGGGGGGTGTGGGGGAGAACTTTGAGAGAGAAAAACGTGGATTATAACTTTGCCATATTTCAAGCAAGGGAGGCCAAACGAGGAGAATAAAGACAGAGGCGAGGCGAGGCGGCTCGGAAATCAAGAGAAGAAGCAAAAAAAGGGGTTTAAAAGTGACTGGCTTTGCCCGCCTGGCAAATCCAGATAGCCAGACTTCCCACGGAAGCCTTTGCCTTCGTTTTTTTGCAGCTGTGAGAGCCGGCTGTTTTTGCTCGCCATTTTCTCCCGTTGCCCACCGTCTTTCTTTTCACCGGACCGACTTTAATGTTTCAAATTTGCATGGAAAAGATGATGTCAGATTAGCATTTACTACAAAATACTGCATTTCCCAGATTAAAAGTGGACGTTTTTCATAGTCTGGATCAGTCCTCAAGTAAGAACAATTTGTATATATATCCCCTCCTCCCTGCCCGTCATAAAATGGCCATTTTCTGCAAAAGAAAATGACTACATTCAAAAGATGAGACAGGCCGTACAACTAGAAAAACTTTTAAACTAATAAATGGGCTTTTGTAGAAAGTACACGTTGTACTTGATGGGACAGCAATTCTAAATTGGGCCAAAAAAGGAATAACAGCCAAGGTAAAGCAAAGCCGTAGATTGGCCTGTCTCGTTCCATCGGCTCTGTAATTTCGTTCACAACAAACAGTACTTTGTCACCTCTGCTCAGGGACAAAGTCAACTGATTAACAAAATGCGTGTGTGTGTGTGTGTGTGTGTGTTACAGCTTGCTACGTGGGCAAAACGGAGCGCCCCGAATCAATTCCGGCTCAGTACATTTTCCAATATGTGCGAGCGCTCGTTTGGTGTTCTGCTGGTTGTACGGCAATAAGATGACGGCCGAGAGGAAAGCCGCTCCAGCACCCCCACCTCTCAGGGATCAATTAATCTGTGTAAACCAACAGCTGCGAGCGAGAGCTGATCAATAGCGGACGGAGAAAGCCGGGGGGGACGGCGAGCCCACGCCACCCCGTTGAGGACAGATAAAGGTTAGATAGATAGAGTTGCACCTGATTGACTGCCGCAATTATTTAAGGCTTTATTTTATTTCAAAGTAACGTTGGGCAGTGCTTGTAGTGCTGAGCTTTATGGACAAATAATGGAGAAACCTCCTCGTGCTTGCGGCAAACTGCGTCGTGATGGAGAGAGTCAGTCTGCAATTGGCAACGCTTTAGATAGCGGGACAAAATGTCCGTCGGGCATCCCGTTCGAGGCTCGTTCGTACTGTACGATTAAAGATGGTGCAATGGAGGACGCTATTTCAATGTCAAATTGGTTTCTGCTCACAAAAAATCCAAGTTACAAAACCCATCTCTGGAATCGATGCGTTTTGTAAAAAGACGAGATGGGCAAGACTTTGGATGATCTTTTATCAATGTGCATTTTGAGGGAATGTCGCCTTGGAGCAGGCGGTTGACCCATTGGCAGTTTTTGAGGCTGAAAAACAAAGGGTCAAAGGTTGGCTAACAAAATGACACACTGACTGCTTTGTAATGATTTTTTTTTTCATCGAGCCGGCATACAACGGAATCGGCACGACGTCGCATTGTCAATTGGCACAAAGTGCCAAACTTTGGAGTGCCGGAGCATCCAAATTTGATGGAATTGCCACAATCGCCGGGTAGCAATCATTTCGTTTGTCCTGCGATGTCACCGGGTGACAATTGGAGAAGTCAGCGTCAATTGGACCAGAGTTTTCCGCGACTAGTAAGATTCTCAAACTGCAGTCAGAGACAGAAAAACTTTTTGGGCCGACGTCCATTTTCCACAAACGTTTTAATGTCAATGGTACGCTTAGAAAAACGACAATGCTTACCCTCAAGGCCCCAAAAATCCAATTATATCTGTAAAATGATGGGAAAAGAATAATTGACTGCGGACTGATAAATGTAGGTGCAGTCTATGCCCAACAAAAATGCATCCAGACCTAACACTGCTTGAATCCGGGAGAAAAAATGTGCTTAGTGAGAATGTGGCATTTTTAAAGTTCCTTACAGTCAAACTTTCTGTCTGATGATAGTAAGACAATTTGGCCCAATGCAAGCCAACTTTTGGGGCTCTGCGTGTTTGCATTTTCCTTCCCTGATAATCAACAGTCTTGCCTGGCAGAAAATCATCTATTCGAGGGAACCTGGTCAAGTTAGCCCACTGGCAAGGAGATAGACAAAGTCAGAAAAAAAGAAGAAATAAAATCAAAGCTAGGCATCCATTCCACTTCCAAGTATTGACAAATGCCAGCCTGCCACGACTCCACTTTTTAATGAATTCTCACAGTCACGGCGGTAAACAAAAGGCACGGCTGAGCCCAGCCAGCTTGTCGTCTCTTTGTGAGGACAGTTTACAGTTTACATTGATGCTGCTCCATCATTTCCAAATAAATGAGTCATTGATAAGGCGAGGTGAATTTTCCAATGCAAATGACATTTGAATATATCTTTAGTATTTTTCTCATCACGTGCTTGACCCATTTATGTTGTTTCTTTTTAAGAAATAGCCCCCCAGGTCCGACCCCATTCCAGAAAAAGACTTTTGAGGAAGTGCAACCTCGGGAGGGAGGCTCCCCCGAGGCTAAACATCAAAGACGGCCCACGGCGCTGCCGCTAATTAATACAAGTAGTGTACGTTCTGGCTCCTATTTTTCATCATTTGTCTTCATCCAAATCTGTTCAAATGCGAGCCGCTTCATTGATGCCAATTAATGAAGCAAAAAGGACACTCGCCACCAAACGTCACAATACCGGGCCTCTTTCAAGCGCCTTCTATGTATATGGGGAAATAGCGGTTCTCGGGCAGGCCGTATCCACCAACGAGGTTCTATTTTATTTCTCCCCCAAGTACTGGCTAGCTAGAATTTATTCACGGCACCCTGGTTGAACGTGCAGGATGCCGATTTGATGAAAGGCCGTGTTTTCAGTGGAGAAACTTGTCAGCCGTCATCGTCAAGTCAGTAAAGGGTGATGACTAGAAAGGGCGGCCCGTGGCCTGGCCGCCATATTTTCAAGACCCGGGGCAAGTTTGCAACGTCTTCAAGTGAAGCCAGCATGTACACGGAAAGCAATCAAAGTAGAAGAGCGGTTTGAACATAGAGGCGCTTCCACTGATGAAATATTGGGAAAGAAAAGACTGGCATGAACGTCTTCTTTCTTTATTCTCCTTCTACAAAATGTTTGCCTTGTATCTGTTTTATTTTATTTTATGTCTTCTCCCTTTCTTGTCCTCCCTGGCTCGTTTTTTTCTCCTGACAATGTAACGCATTTTGTAATTGGTGCATGGATTTGCGTCTCCCTCCATTGGAGCGTTCTTACGTCACATTCTGGATTGAAAAGCGCGTGCTGATCATCACGACACCAAAAGAGATGCACTGTGCTGGGGCTTTTTTTAGGGGGGAGAATTTTTGCTGCATGCATATTTGGGATCATTTGGCATAATTGCTTCTGCCTTTGAAAGCAATCTCAGTAGAAATCCTATTTTTCCCAGAAGCTCAGCTCTAATAAACATTGTCAAAGTGGTGCTTTGACAAAAGTAAGTGGCAACAAGTTGAAGACAAATTGGAACTTTCCCACAGAGTCCATAGCAGTGTCCGACACTGTTAGAAAAAATGCAAAATGTGTCAGCCAGCATTATCTGCAAATAGTCCTTAAAAACAACACTTGTTTCATGCTCCTGTTTCTTTTTCTTTTTTCCATGATTGGGTTGAGCAAAAAGGGGCGGGCCACAGCAACACACCTGATGACACTAATGAAGGTAATCAGTAAGGACTCTTGTCAGTATCCAACTGTTTTGTTTCTCTGTTACAAAGCCCAAGTTTTGCTCCTGTTGGATACACGCATTGCTTCAAATGAATCTCAGTTAGGCTTTAAGCGCAGATTATGGATACGCGTGGCCCCGGAAACACAACGGGAAGACTTGGAAATGAGAAAATGTCAGCGCATCAATAGGTAAGAAGGTTTTTTTTGGGGGGTGCAGGTCCTCTTTTGTGTTGACCGTTGAATGGAAAGCTAATTGCGGAATGGGCCTTTTGCCCAGGCAGCCCTATTAGCCCTGTGAAATTGGACCATTATGTCATCCCCACATTGCATTTGCCGCAAATCCCCTTCGCTGTTTCTTTTTTTTTTCTGGGTTCCTTTTTCCTCCGCTGGTGTTGCCTCTTATCTCCCCCTCATTAGCGCGTCCTCCCATCTCATCCGTGCAAATGTATGCCTTCAATTACAGCGGGCGCTTCTGCTTTATCAGCGCACATTTCCCTGCGCATGAAATGAGCACAAACAATGTGAAATCATGCTGTTTCCTTTTTTCTTCTGCTCGGGCTCTTTTTATTTTCTATTTGTCTGCAAATCTGATACAACAACACAAAAGCCTTCGGGCATCCCGTGGCAATATTTAATTGCCAGCACACCAATGCTTTCTTTATTGTTGCCATTTTTCCCTTGACAGTGCAAGTCACCCCCCGCGCCACTTTAACAACCTTTGGTTTGGCCGTTGTCGAGGCACCACCACCACGTCAGATGACGTGGACCGTCTGGCGGGATCTTTTCTCGGATGAGCAAATACTTGGGCAAAACACGGTAAGACGTACGCATCCGATCCAGTCTTGAAACAGTAAAGTGAAGGTAGAAAATGCAAGAAAACCAAAACTTGGACTATAAAAGGGGCTCTGCTAGGTCAGGATTTGACTGCATATTTATGTAGTTCTGTTGAAAATGCAGCAATAAAGATCTGAATATTGGCGAGGCGCGGTTGGGCGCCAAGTCCTCAATGAAAAGGCTGACCATGCATAAAAGTCCAGCTCATACTGTGCAATAAAAAAAAAGATTGAATGAGCCTATTTTTTAACTTGAGTTGAAGTTAGATTTTTTTTTAATGGTACTTGACACGCAATATCATGAAAATGTCGAAGTTCGGCCTAAAGGATTTCTTGCAGCGCCTGATGACATCTTTCCAGACTCAGACTTTACAAAAAATATATAATATTTGCAATGTCTGCCAACTTGTTGATTATAGGAAAAAGTCTGTGCCTACAAAAGTGGCAGCAAAACAAAACGCACTAGTTTTATGGAACAAAAGCTAACTAGATGGCTTCCAATTTTTTTCTTTCTTGCCAAATATTTGCAGTGTTTCCCCTTAATTTGAGCCCCGAGACTTAACGAGAAATGCACACCCTGCGAGTGCTTAAACCAGAATACGCCCAAGGGGCCCAAGGGTCACTTTTGCGCCCCGGGGTCGACGACGGATCGGTTTTCCGAAGTGGCGTCGGCCACGGGCCGGTCCCCGCGGCTATTCTAGTCAATTTGAAACGAGGCCGGAAGTTCTGTGAGGTTATTCAAAACGCCGTTCCTCTCAAAGTCTGATTAGACTGAAGTTATTGGAGAATTGCCTCTAACCTTAGCCTTGACCTCCGCGCACAAGAAGAGACGCACGTGTAAAATTGCGATAACGCCGCTCTGCTCCGGAAGGCTGCGGCGTGGACGGCTTTAATCAGTGTTGGGGAAACTTTCTCTTTTGTTTTGCTTTCTTTCACAGCTGGGGGCAGCTTTTCGGGGCCGTCTTTGCCCGGCCCTCCCTCCGCCTCCTCCCGTGGAAATGATCCGGCCAAGGAAGTCAACGCAAGGATTAAATACAAGTGAGTGTTCCATTATCACAGCTGGTCCAGAAGAAGGCACGCTGGCAGGCCGGCGCAATTTGCGGCCAATAAACCAAGCGAGCCTCGCAAACGGGGGAAAACAAAAGAAGCAAACGGCTTTAAGCCGCGAGATCGCAAGGTCGCCGATTGCAACAAGCCACTAATCCTTCCAAAAGCCTCTCTCCAAATTGCACCAACGTCATCTCCTCATGAAATGCCCGCCCGGGTCGTATTTTCTCTCCTTCTGGGATTGGTCCGGCGTGACCAGAAGAGGTGAAACTCTCTAAAAACGTGAGACGCGCCACCTTGCAGAGAGATGAAAATGTGGGAGATTTGACAAGGTGGCGCGAGATGGCCAGAGCAGAGAAATAAAAGCAATGCGGGACACGTTTTCCAAAGTGCAATTTATCACGGTGGCGGAGCGGAAAGCAGCGTGACATTGCCGCAACTCTACGACATCATTTTCTTCCGTGGCTCCCGCCAGCTCTCTTTTTGCTTCGGCTCGAGTGGGGCCAGCGAGTGCCTCCTCCTCCTCGCTCGGGAGGGGCAAAGAAGCACGTCACAAAGATCGCAGAAGCCGGACGAATTAGGATCTTCAATCATTTTGGCTCGTTAACGCCGCCAAAGCCGCAAGCGCGGTCGGCCCTGAGAAGAAGCCCGGTCGGTGTCCTCTGCGGCTCGGCCAGGCGTGCGTCGCATTTGCCGGATGGCGAGAGACGCGCTGGTTCTTTTCTTGGCCTTTTTTCAGGAAGGTAAAAGCTCAGCGCTCCCAACTAATTGCTTCCAAAGGGACGGGGGATGAAAATGTCACTCCGTCCATCCATTTTCAAAAGGGTTTGCTATAGCTTGGATGCATGGCCTTTGCAGTATCAAACGAAATGTACACTGAATTTCATGCTAACTACAATCACGCTTGCATTACTGCTCTTAAAACTAATAAAATGACTCCTCCCAATAATTACTCTCTAGTTTCTGGTATGAATATCTCCTCTTACTTAAAAAAAAGCAATTTCAGGAAGATTGAAAAGCCAGTTTTTAGCTGTTTCATAGGCTATAAGTCATTTTTTTTTATTGTGCCCTCCAATTAGGTTGCATCTCCCGCCCGGTGCCCACAGTTGGCCGGGATAGGCTACGGCACCCCATCGTGAGCCTCAGGTCAAGAACGATGGGAAAAACAGGTAAAAGATAACCCATTTTTACTCATTTTTCAAGTGGCCATTTTTCCGGTATTTTTTATTTAAATGGGTTGAATTCTAATAATAAGGGAATTTGAGTTTTGAAAAGCGGCAAAGTAAAGCCATCTTAATCTCTTGACAGATGGCAATATGAGTAATATCCACCCGCGGTAGATTTCCCAATTACGCCAGCCGTCTTTTATCCGCTCTTCTGAGTTGGCAGAAGTAATATGGCAATAAAAAGGAGTCTCAATGCAAAGCTTTTTGTAAGAGTTCACTTACCTGAGCAGCAGCAGCAGCTGCATTTGTGCACCACCTTTCCCCCCGACCTGCACTCTAAGTGCTTTATAATGTTCCTCCATCTCAGCATTTACACACCCGCACACACCCACACACAAGTTCATTGGCCGATGACGCAGTCGTCCGTCCGCCACGACGCCGACCCGTGGATAGAGCCCGATTACGGATTCAGCCCGGTTTCAGAGGAGAATTTGGATGAGCTGTTAAGATCGAATCATATAAACCATCTTTTTAGAACGACTAAATCGCACATATAGTGAACTTGAGCTTTTGTGTGGGCATCACAAATCAAGAGGCAACCGTTAGAAATGGATATTTGGCAAAAATGACATGAAAATGATTGATTAGGCATTTGTTATGAAGCTTGACCCAAAATGGTTCCACTTTTCGTAGAGGCAATTGTGATGGCCGTTGTCATGGTAATAAAATCGGATCGACTTTCTGGTATGGAGATCCGCGGGTATGGACGGGTGCATCCCTACTCGTAATCCGTAAGGGGAGTACGGCTGAAAAGACCGTAATTATTGTCAGTTTCCCAGTAATGGCCGGTTGCGGCCTTTGCCTGGCACCGCTCCAAATGACCAACAAAGAAAATGACCTCAGGGCTGAGCAAAGAGGAAATATGATCAGCTGGTTTGAGGGAAATGGCTGCCAATGGGATCCCTTTCATAACTTGCTCTTTCTTTAAAATCGCGGCCAGCGCTCACTCCAGAAATCTGCACTTTTTGAATCACACACATGCTTTCTTCTTCTAACGCCGCGCGTTTGAATGAGTCGAGAGGAAATGCGGCCAAGTTTAGTCGGCGGGATTAGTCCGCCACGAGTTTCACGTGGCGCTGGCCTTCCTTCCCTGAAGTTTTGGGTTCCTCCTCGGGCAAAATGTCTGCTCCCGCAAAAGTGTGCGAGCGGTAAATTGTTTTCCGTCTCATTAAGATTAAATGAGCTTTAATTAACACAAGGGTAATCAAGGGCTGTGTAGCATATGGGCCAATTTCCAATACAGTGCAACTCCTTGGCAGACACATTTTAAAGATTAAATGCTCTCAATAAAACATTATCTGTTAAAGGAGGATTTTTGCCTCTCCTATTTTTTTTAATTGTTTTTCTTTTTCAGGGAGGGACACTTTGCAATAAAATGTAGTCTTCTTACCGCAGCGGGGAAATCAATCATTGGATTGGTTGGATTTCCCTCCCTTTGCCAAGGTCATTAAGCCTTACTGTGTGTGTACATAGTAAATGAAGTTCATAAATAGTGCAGTTTTCGTCCATGTTGCAAAATTCTCTTTTTTTTTTCTCCTCTAAAACAAGAGTCTTCCGAGGGGAATATGGTTGAAATCAATTGAATGGTAAAATATGCTGCGGGTGAATATGAATATTTATCTTTTGTACCACTCGTTACTAAAATAAGCAAGAGCAAAAGCTGTAAGAAGTCACGGCTTAGATATCTGCAACAAATTGGAGACTATTTATACATACGGAACATCACGCCTGGCATGTATGTTTCTTTGCACATGTTTAGATGAAAGCATTTGGGAAACACTATCTGGACTGCAATCGCGTCCCCGATCTTGCATTTTCTTCCCCCGGCCGTGGGCTCCTTTTTTTAATTGTCCTCCCCGCCTCCCCCGCCATCCACCATATTGATTCACCTTCAGTGAAGTGGAGCTGTCGTGGAGCTTTATTTTGCCGACGTCTCGGCCCAGAAGACGCCATGACAAAGCACTCGTTGAAGTGACTGCGGCGCCATTAAGCCCTGGCGTGGATCTTTCCTCCTTAGCGATGGGCTCTCCTCTACGAGCCGGCTCTCATCTGTTGGTCCTCCAGTGGAGTGGAACGCTTCCAGTTAGAGCCCCCCCAGTCCCATCAGTATTCTTAATGTCGCATTTAAAAGACTGCGTCAAAACCATATTAAAAGTAATAGCGACTCTGCAGTCCCGTGAGAGCTCCTTCCTACTAATCATACGCAACCCAGTGCGTTGCTCATTTTCTTAACTGCCATCATTCTTTTACCCTTCTGCAGTCCAAACGGCGCCGTCCAGGCCAGCCAATGAGCTGACGGGGGACCTTAGAAAGGGCTGGGCTCAACAGAAAGTGATCTGAAAAGTAAGCGATGAGCTTGAAATGATCTGAAATGGACAGAAAGTGACGTGTTCGTGATTTAGACATGGCGATCAGTAAGTTCGTCCTTTAGCACTCAAAAGAGGACAAAAGAGGAAGAGGTCGTCCTTGTCCCATCTTGGTACCTTCCTATTTTTTTATCTTGAGAAGGACGCGGTAATTCACTTAGCCTGTCAATGGCGTTCCTCTGCACAATTTTACTGAACAACATTAGTGGAAGGGACAGGATGGGAAGTGATTTGAATTCAAATGAGAGCAAATAAATCTCCGTGGCAGGAAAAAGGCGAGAGTGCGGGCCCCGTGTCTCGTCACTACTACGCCGCTCACCCCCGGATTTCTTCACCAAACGTTCTTTTGCGAAAGAAAGGACAAATGGGATTCCGTTTTTTTTGTAGGTTTTTTTTCGCATCTCACGACACGCTCGTGTCGTTTTAGAGTGAAGCCATAAAATGGCAATTGACAGTACTTCAATTTGCTTTGTGGCACGTGCAATGAAACACGTCGCCGCTTTAAGCGTCGTCGCAAATAGTTGGAAACGCCGGCTACGAGCCAGAATCTGCACTTCAAATAACAAATAGACACATTTTCATTAAATTCATTGGGGACATTGTGGAAAATGGAAGATAGCCATCTTCCTCACAATTCCATCAATGCTGTGGAAAAGGAACACTCCCCACGACTAGTCATCACCCACCGGGGTGCCGGAGCATATCCCGGCCAACCCCGGATTGTTCGACAGCCAAACAATGTATCTTTCCTATGTGTCCGTGCCTAAAATCCAAAAAAAAAAAGTAATTTTAAATCAACTATCAATCAATTCCTGATATATCTGGGTCATCTTAGATTCTTCTTTTAGAATATCTATCTATTTAACCATGCATATTGGTCAACCTACTCCAAAACATTTTTTTAAAATGAGAAAACCTGCATTACATGGAAACCACAAAACAGGATGGACAATAACAGGGTGGGATTTGAGGAGGCTAAAATTAACATTCAGTCTGTTAAGTAAGGGGTTTTTGCTTCAGTCAGCAATGTTTTTTTTGTTTACTGTTTGTTCCATGACTACGCTTTCCCATTTTAATATAGGAGAGTGCATTCATGTAATGCTGGCCAGCTTCCAATGACATAACATGATGAAAATGACAAAATACAGGCCCAGTCTTCAATGTGCAGCCCCCCCAAAGTACTTTTCTTGTAATGTGTAGCATAATGGGACATTTCAGACTCAATAGGACGATCCATAAAAGAGCCATTTGATCAAATGCAACATTTTCCCCCTTAGCCGTGTGGGAGAATCACTGTAAAATAAATGAGAGAAAATGGAGGGCACACATTTGAACAGACTTTAGTGTCCATTGTCTTGCTATACGTTCACGTCTTTAGCCATTTAGAAGAAGACAAGCATTATTCTGCCACAATTTTACAACGACTTTACAATTTTGAGTCGTCCGCCAAAGGCGCTTTACGCTGATATTGACTGGCGTCCTGCGTGACTTGAATCTTTTTCTTTGAAAATGGCGCACCTGACTCCGCCGGAGATGAACTCTGTCTTTTTTTTCAGAGTAGCCATCCGTGAATTTGTAATCTCCGCTTTTTGTGCGAGGCGGGCTGTCCATTGTGTGCACAGACGATACGACTGACCGAGGTCAGGAGAATCTACGGTGGTATAAATGTGGGCTCTCAAAAGTCTGGCCCGTGGGCCGGGGGCGGCCCTTCTAGGGTTGTCTCATTCGGTCCACAGCGCTTAAAATTCACCCGAAATCAATTGAAAATGATCCAAAACTTAAAGAAAGTGACCCTCAAATGACAAGAAAGTGACATAAAATGATGTCATTTATAGAATAGTTTTTCCCCTCCAAATATGAACTCATTTGACCCATTTTAAAAGGAGCACGATATTACGGCAAGAAGAGATGAAGCGCAGCGAGGCAGGTGAGATCTCATAGCGAGGTGTTAATTGCAAATATTTTTGAAGTGACGACATCCATTCCTAAGCAAGAGGGGGCTGACATGAGATGAAAGAAGGAGCCCCACGACAAGGGAAACGAATCCAACGGCGGAAACGGGCAAATTGGTAAAGGCCAAGGCAGTCATGGAGCCAGCTCTTTTGGCCCTAGGTCTCATGGAAAAGGTCACGCCGGCTGGTGAAAGGTGTCTCTGCTCCGGCAAGCCGCCACAAATGAAGAAGACGCTGAAATGTTATCCAGCCACGTTCACCACACAACGGGCCCCCCCCCTCCTAAACAAACACAGAGGAAAAAAGTGCCGTGTCTGAGTGGAAATGTCAAGCTGTCTGGGCCCTTGAGATGCTCTGACTTCCACTGCACTCTTTTTCTTCTATGGGATTAGTGCAGTGGAGTCCAAAACCAATGACTTGGGATCTTTCCTATTGATTTTGATAGGTAGATTTTGTAGGTTTTTGTTAGTTCCATTGAGATACACACAACTGATTGAAATATTTGGATATTCTGAACAGAAGATGCTGTATTTTCTAGCTTATTAGTAGTACTTTTTTCATAGGCCTGCAAAAAATACTGTTTTTCCCCCCCTCTCTGACTCTGTTGTTCTCCATTTTACGCTCGTTTACCATCGTCGGATTTATCCTCCGGTGAGATTGATGCTCGTTCCCTTTTATTTTTGTATGCTTTGCTAGGTACGTGAAGGAAGGATCGCCCGTCCATCAGCCGCGATGCCATTGGAAATATTTTTATTTTTTGGGGAATTGGGACAAATAGAGCGTGGCTGGGCGTCAAGCCGATGGCGGCCTCGTTAAGCACGGCGGCCACGACCATTGCTCGGCTTTCCGTTGGGCGGCTCCGGCCTTGATTGATGGACGCCACTGGCGGGCTGTCATATTGATGAATGCCTTCTTTTGGACAAGGACACACGCGGACGACGCCTTTCTTTGAGCGACGGGAAGGACGCTGGTTTCTCATCTCATTGAGTGTTTACCGTTGGATTGGAAAATGTCAGCAAGTGAAATGGTTTTGGTCATTCACTTGAAATGCCGCTCGGCCACTCGCATTTGTGCATTTGTGCATTTGACGCACGCCCACAGCGGGCCACGTCTTCCCCGACCCTAAACGGCGGACGTGGAGTGGAAAATGGATGAGATGGATGATTTTGTGACGGGCTGCGTCTCCACACGTTCTGAAGATTCTGACTCTGAAATGAGCAATATTCAAAGTACTAATTTGGTGCCTTTAATGAAGAAAGCCCCCAAAAAAATCAATTGGACGGATTGACTGTACAACACAGCTTCTCTCCACACACAAAAGTAGTTTCCGTCTTTTATTAACTTGCATTCTGCTCGTCTGGCATTGAGGAAAAAGAAGAATAAAAAAAAAATCAAGTGGAGGGAAAATTGCTGCGGGCTCAATCCTGACAGGATAATACATCCGACGTCTAACTCAGCCAGCGAGAAGCAAACCAACATTTATCAGTGCAAAAAAACTCAACTTCAACTCATGATGATTGTTCACAGTGAGTGTGTGTGTGTAGCGTAATCCCTTTTCCAAATCATTTTCCATATAGTAAAGTAGTTTAATGAAGAGAGGCAATCATCCCAAATTTCAATTTAATCAGCTATTTTCTGGTCTCAATTTCCCTGGACTAACGTGAATGTACTTTCAATAAAATCGGCAATAAAACTGGCTATAGCTTTGATGACCAGGAAAGATTTGTTCTGAGGGTTGCATGCATTTTTCAAATGGATTTGAATGCCTTTTGGGCAAACCCTTTCAGACCTGACTTGAACTTTTCCAGTAGTTTCTCTGGTGATTTCCTCCATAGTATCGCGGCCTCGCTTTCCCCCTCCGTTTCTCTCTCCAACGGCGTATTTTACATTCCCGAGCGATAAAGTTGGGTGGCGCTTTGCCTTCGAACCTTTCCTTGATACTTAACTCAGAAATACATCAAAACAAGAAATACTTTCAGCCTTCAACTCTTGACATTATAGAGCTGACGGGAAAGCGGAGAAGAATATAGATTAGATCCACGGCGAAAGGGGAGAGAGGATTTTTGGGGATGCGTCAGCCCTTGTTTCTGTTCATTGCCAAATCCAAAGCTTCCCAAAAAACCTTCTTGATGACGAATATTTGATTTATCGCGGCCATGACTTTGGTGGTCGAACACGGAGCATATTCCAAATTCTCGTGGCGACAACTTTGAACTTTTCCCAATTGAATCCAACGTTTCGAGAGCGCCGAGATTTTGTGGAGACATTCCAATGTCGCCAGTGGCTAAATTGTGATTGGTCCATTCTTTAGAATGACCTTTTCCTTCACTAAAGGCCCATCAATATTTAAGCACGCCCATCTCCAAAACATTTCCAAGACTTTGGCGCTATCATTCAAAGCCGTCGTCGTCGTCATTACGAGCAAATAAAACTGTCCGGCTTCTTTTTTTCCTTTTTTTCTTTTATCATATCCTTGTTTTATTGCGGCTGGCTGGTTCCCCTCTAACAACAAATAAATTACCAACTTTTATCTATATTTCATCCGGCTAGATTTAAAGCCCGGCAAGGAAGGACTGTCATTTAAGATTCCATTTTAGGGCGACATTAAAGTGTTTGATGCATTTGACATCTATGCAGTCAAGCGAGGCGCCTAAATGAAGCAAAGAATATGACAAATTCATGCTTTGCTATTGAAAAAAAACAGGTGATGACAAAATTATAAGGTTCAAATGTATAAATTTGGATGATCCATCCAGTTTTGCACCCTTTCAGACATAGGAGCCAACAAATATACATTTGTGGTTATCTAAAAAGCGCTGTTTAAATGACTAGCCTAAATGTCGGCCATATTTAAGCTTCTTGTGCAGGCATTATTGGAGGATATTTTCATCATTTGCAATATGTAACAATATGAAAACTGTTGGCCCACGGGCAGTGGTTTGGACACCCCTGCGTGCTTTAATGCAATAGCATTAAGTCTACGGTAGAGTATTTATGTTCAGAATTTGTGAGATTAATGTCATCTGACGCAGTCCTCGTTCATAGTTTGCAATGGGCGATTTAAGTCATGGAGAGAATGAGTAGTGACAGAGCCTTAAGTTAGCCAGAGAATGTGAACGTACGGAGATAGCCCTTCCATGAAATATTAACGCTTTGGCAAAACGACAGCCACTTTGTCTTTGCTTTCATCCTCCATCTATTGGCCACAGCACATGGACACAAAGTCAATCTGGAAAGCCCAAAGGCTGCGCTCATCGCAAACAAATACATTCATTTTCTCAAATCTAATCCTCAACAGGCCCGTGGAGAAGCGGGTGGGGTGCTGGAGCCTATCCCAGCAAACTAGGTGGTGGAAACCTTGAATCAGATTTTTTTTTTGTCTTATAAATTATATTTTTTGAGTTTTAATGACACATCAATGTTCTTAAAGTGCATCTTTCATTGGCCTTTGAATGTTGATTACATCTAGCAACTGATTAAATTGGGATTAAAATGGCACTTGGTCATTTTCTTAATGTTTACAACCTGCAAAATGGCAAACTTGAATATTATAATATCATTTCAGACAAGTTCCCGAAAAGTGCAACCTATGAAAAGAATCTTTGCCAAATGACGGCTGAAGGCTGTCAAATAACAAAACTTTGTCTTTGGAGTCACTTCCTCACGATGAAACGTCATGCCCTCCATTTTTTTCCCAATCCGACAGCGTTAATCACACCCCTAATTGCTTGGAAGCGCGCACAACGAGGCGTCAAACATAAAGTAGACGTGTCTCCCACGCACGGCCGTCCTTGTTCTTTGCCTGCCATGCAGCGAGGATGACTGACTGCGGCAATCTTTCGCTCGCCGCAGCCGCCGTGAAAATGTCAGTCGTGTATCAATATTGACTTGATTTTCTATGAAGACCAAGGTGAGAAAGCGACTAGCTTTTAAACAATGTCCCGTGCAAGGACGCCGCCGAGCCAAGTGGCTGTAATTTCAAGTGGAATGTGTCTACCGTGGACTCTCCGTTCTCTTTCTTTACGGCAAATACTATTTGAGAGATGTCAAAAATGTGTGCTATTCACTTTGCTTCTCAGCCCGGCATTCTTGCGTATTGTTAACGATGCACTTGGTGGGAGGAAGCGAGCGAAGGAACCGAGCCGTGCGTGCCGGGAATAAGAAAAGTCTTGCCAGGGCCTATTGAGGCCACAAGATGGTGGCAAATGAACTCCTTTGCGTGGATATAATGCCGACGCCTACCATTCGCTCGGCCGGCCAGAGGATAGCGCTTTAAGATTCATAAGAGATCTCATTTTATCATAACTTGGAGGTAATGGAATGCAAGCGGACGATTCCTCTCTCAGAAACGAGGCTCCCAACTGGAAGAGAATTTGGCACGCTCCATCTGCAAGCGTGTACCGTCTCCCTCTCCAAACACGTTTATTTTATTTCCAGTTGATCCCGCCGGGAAGAGTACAGGTTCAGGTTGGTAATCCCCGGTGGGGTTCCGACATCCCTGTGCGCGCACTTTGCAGAAACTTTTCTTCAGTACTCTGCTGTCTTTCCCCCAAACTTGCGTGCTTGGCTGTATTTGAAAAGTCTGCACATACGAGGTTGCACATGAATACGATTGGTTGTTGGCCATCCACAGTTGGCTGGGATAGGCTCCGGCACCCCCGCAACTCTCGTGACGATTGACAGTATGAAAAATGAATGAATGAGTACATAGGAGAGTTTTGATGGGTGTCCATGGTATGGCCTTTTCTACCATTGCCACTCTTTTTGGTTGCCAGGTGACAACTTGACCAAGTGAGCTATGTTATTTTTATTCGACGTCTTTGCTAAATTAAGGAGGAATTTTTTGGTGTGAAGACCATGGAGACGTTTGTTGGGATGAATGGGCTATTTCAATAAACGCCACTTCGTTCCCGAGCGTGTATTATTTTCCAGTCGGACGCAAAGACGTCTAAGCGTGTCCCGAAGAGGAGCAAGATAAGGCCCGAGCCGCGGACGGGGACATTTTCAGCCGGCGCGCTTTTCTCCATTTTTGTGCGCCCCGGAGATTTATGCCGCCGAGATTTAACGGCGTTATCGGAAAAGGACAGGCCCTCTCTCGCTATCTGGGCCGGTCCAGATGAGCCCGGACGCCGAGCGAAAGTGCCAGAGACATTTGGACTTCTAATCAAGCGCAAGAAATGCTGTAATTGTACCTCGTTGGGAAACGCTGAGCCACGCCGGGTTGACGGCGCTCATCCATCAGCTCAGCGGTTTTGTGTGGCACTCAGGTAAAAATGTATTTTTCGCTGACTCGTTCTATGGCCGTTTCTCGCCGCTTTGGCGGCGGACATTGGAAGCGCCAAATGTTGCCGTCTAATTGCAAATCACTCAAGCGACATTTGCTGGCCAACTTACGGATGTGGATGGCTTTGTTCCTTTATCTACATTTTCAGTCTGGATCTGATGTTATTTCAGATCAAATATTGTTCATATCATTCGATGATATTTGCCCGTCTGACTTTCTTTCCAGGCGGTGAATGGGTGGACAAAAAAAGGGAAAAAATGCCGCATTTTGTATGAGCCAAGACTTGAAAAATCCAATTGTGCTACTTGCTCAGAGGCAGCCACGTGCCAGTGAGTCGGTACGGGCAAAACCGGAAGCGCTCTTCATGGTGTTCCTGCTCGGGAGAGCAGCCAAAGTGTTTGGCATCCCCTTCCCGCATCGGTTATGAAGTGGGGAATGATGCCGAAAATGATCTCACAGAAAAAAGATGCAGAGAAAAGCGCGGGTAGATTTTCACTGGGCCTGTTTTTTTTTTTTTGTTGTTTTTTTTGTTTTGTTTTTTAGGGCAGCCCCAAAGCCCCTTTACTGTCCCTGAAGAACAAAAAAAGCCTGGAGCCAAACTGGCTTGCAGTCAAGCTGTTGCGTTTTAATTAACACCGGGGTGAAATTAGCATGGGTCCTCATTAAGTTAATTTTCTTTTATCATTTTTATTTTTTTAAATACAGCAGAGTGAAATGCATTCAAACTTTTTTTTCTATTCCAGTATCATTTATTTGGCACAATGAGAATCAAGCACGTGCATTTATTAAATCCTTTTTTCAAAGACATCGGAGTAGTTTGCTATAAAAATCAACATCAAAGTATTGTGTCTTTATGTATATAAAAAATACATATGCTTGAATTCAATGCGACCATTACAGTACGAATTCACTCTTCTGGTGTAGTGCAATGTTGATCAATTGTGGAAAAATGTCTTGTTTGTGAGGAGTTCCAATGAGAGACCATCATGACTTCCATCATTCTTCAAAGTGAGTCTTCCTCATCCGCCGTATCAAATCCGCTGAACTCGTAATGCCCTTTCAGTAGTAAATTTGATTAATGTAACTGCAAGAAAATCCATTTTCTAGCGTCTTTCATCTTTTTTCCCATCCCGCTCGGCCTCTCCATCTCCCCGCAAGATTGTCACGCCGCTGGCTCGGATCTAATCTATCTGGAAGGCGCGCAAGTCGGGGCGATGGCGTGGATTAGCGTAATCGCCGTAAAATCTTTATTTCCCCGCGGAACGTGGCGGACCCTAAAGCCACGCGTGCATGTCTGTAAAACGACCTTACAAATTGGAAACGGCGCCTATTCTCAATGAGCTGGTCGTCATGGAGGAGGAAGCTTTGTTCTGACGGATGAAAAGGATTTTGGCACCAAAGCATTCATGACAAACCCTCGGGGACAATTCAGCCTCATTAAGACAGATCAGCTCTTTGGAGTTGGGCTTCATTCCATTGTTTTTATGGACTTGAAATATGCTTCAAAAGTCTTAACTTGCCCCCCCACCAAAAACAGCACATCTCATTTGTATTTGTAAAAGTGTCCATTCCCGATGAATCCACTTAATATCAGGAGTCAGATGGGTCCACCTCCTGCGAGCCGCCAGCGTAGAGAGAAGACGTGAGGTGAATGCAAAATGGCTGATTTGCAAAGGCAGAAGTGTGCACGCTACCCAAAGAGGTCTCCTCCTTCAAAAGGGTCTCTTACTGGGTTCTGGAATAAGCGTCATCCACACGCCTTCCACGACGTCCTCCCACGTTTTGCAGCAAAGTGCTGACGAGGATCATCGGCTTTCTCACGGCGAGAGACAAACGGGTGGCGAGTGGCAGATTAGCCAGTCAGCAGAGAGTAAACGCTGTCTAATTCCCTCAGCCGAGCTGGAAGGTTTTCTTCGTCCTGGTGGCGAAGAGCTTTGGCCGAGGCCTTCTTGTCTTCGCATGGTGCAAAATGAAGAAAGTGGTGATTAGTCAAGTACTGTCTTGTGGAAAAATCTTCATGTCATTCATTTCACCAATGAATAATACAACAGTAGCGCTACTTATGAAATCAATTGGTTCCAGAAGGGCTTTCGTCACATGGATCATTCTGCACTAAAGACTTATTTGGCATTGAATTAGCTTCTCTCTTGCCACGATCTTACCATTTTTGTACAAATCGGGTATGCAAATGCACGTTGTGTCACTTTTTTGTATCCTGGAACCAATTTTTTTCCCCATGGAGCCTTTACATTCATGTGAGGCCGTTTCTTTCTGTGCATTTCCATTCAATAGGGACTAGCTACTTTGAATCCAGTGAATTTTGGAGGTTAGGTCCCAGAAAAAGAAGCAAATATATTCACAAATGCTGGGTTTCTGCTTTTACTGGGGTTCTCTTTGTCACATTTACAATACAGCATTTGTTGGCAAGAGAAAGTGAAATATACAAGTATTTTTTCCACGTTTCATAACTTCCACTCCAATTGGCGAGTGCAAGCAAAAGTGTGTCCTTGAATACCCCAGACGCCACCGAGTTCCACCTTCACTCGCCTCTCTCTCTCTCTCTCTCTCTCTCTCTCTCTCTCTCTCTCTCTCTCTCTCTCTCTCTCTCTCTCTCTCTCTCTCTCTCTCTCTCTATCTCTCTTTGCTCAGCACTACTTAAGCAGATGGCCAGAGGTGAAAAAAAATAGAAGCGGATGAACCTGGAGGCAGCTGTCACCTACTCCACAAGTCTTCCATATGTATGACCGCGTGACACACGCAGGACTATTAAAAAGTGATTCCTGCTCTTTGACACTACCTTCTAATTTACAGTCAACCTATAGAACACGTATCCCGTGGTTGTGATGGAAAATCTGGTGGTGGAGGCCCTTTGCTGGGGGAAATTAAAAATATTGAATTGGCCTGGCACTTGCTTTAATGGCAATGGTGGGTGTTAAAACCTTTCAGCGGGAATAGTGTGGGATTTAAAAGAGTGGCAAAGTGTGGGTGCCGAAACCTTTGGTCGAGAGCTGCCAGTTTTGAAACGCCCACACCGCCAACACGGTGACGTCTTAATGCCTTACGTAGGGATAGCCATCATCGGCGGAGCATGTGCCAGCGACAGATTAACGCCGCGCCGATGACTGATAGGCGGTGATAAAGCGCCTCTAATACTAATGCAATGAAATGTTGCAGGCAGTCATTTTCACCGCGTCTTTCTCACTTTTCACTGGTGGGGAAAAAAAAACTCTAAACCTGTTAAGTGGCAAAGAGTGAGGGAAATGTACTCCCTCATTTCACGAGAGCTGAAAATAAAGCAAGATAATTACACTGGGAAAATTGAATAAAGCATTAATGCTCGATAGACGGCAATTTGATACAATATAATGAAATGTAGGCCATAATTTCACGAGAGATGAGAATAAGACAAGATAATTACACTGGGAAAATTGAATACAGCACAGTTGCTAAATAAATGGAAACTTGATACAATATAATGAAATGCATGCCACGCTGGCAACATTTCCCCATTAGCCATAAAACAATCCATTTGAATAGATACATAAATATGAATAACCACCAGACGCGTGTTTTTCGAGTTGAGCAATGTCGCCTCCTCGTGGAGAAAGATTGTGCCTACAACCGTAAGGCGTCATGTGATACAATTACTATTAGTAATGCTAATGCATGCATTACTTCTATGTTCTTCAACGATTTTGTCCTGATTGAGGAGATTGTGCTCCCCCTTAGTACATGGAACTATTCTTTTAGATTTGATGTTAAAGAAGTGTGGAACATGATTGGTATTGGCGTTAGGATGTTAATGGTGACGAATGTCAAAGACACTCGGGGTTAATGGTGACGAAAGTCAAAGACACTCGGCTTCCTTTGTTTTGCTTTTCCTGTGGGCGGTTTCTGCAAGAAGTTTCGACACTTCTGGGAAGAGCCCGGGACACATTGACTCCATAACCCACAAGCCATCGCGAGCAGGCGAGTGACGCCCATTTCTTCCTCTCTATGACGATGATCTTCCGCCAGTCACCCAATGGTTGCGTCCAATAGGGTGATTGACGGGCAAATGACGTGCTCCCATTGGTTTCTATGCCGTTTCCAGGAAGCAAACGCCGGCACATGGAACCACCTCCTACATGTGAGCCCAGTCGGCGGCACCACGCGCGGCGTGCGGAGGAGAGACACCGACCGGTCGGAAAGGCAACGTCATCCCTCGGGCCACCGACTCGACGTAGAGTAGAAAACAGCGAGCGGAGCGGCGTTGTCCGAGGCAGGTACGGCACCCATCTTTGTTGTTGTCTCTCCCGCCTCTGATTTAATCACTACCGCAGTCGTCGTCGAGTGGAGCGGAGAAAAGTAGGTCGAATTAGGTAAGAACAGGGTGGACTTTAGGGCCTGGCAGACGGTAGGCCTGTTAGCTCTCCGCGCACTTTACTGAGAGAGATCGCCCGAGTAGAAGCGCTCCTTTGCCGTCTGTCCGAGCTCCCGTTACAGGCTCGGTGCCATAAAGGACACCGTGCCATTTATTTCGCGAGGTACGCGGCGTTGAACGTCGGCCCGGCTTGCGGGTGCGTCACGATCGCCGCTCTCTCGTAATAACGCTGCTTTCCCCACATTTTAGGGGCTGAACAACCACAGCAGAAAGATGGCGGACGACCCCAGCGCGGCGGACAGGAACGTGGAGATATGGAAAATCAAGAAGCTGATCAAAAGTTTGGAGGCCGCCCGTGGGTAAGGACGCTTTGCCGCGCGTTTGCCCGCGTCGCGAAGGGGGTTGGACGGGACGTTGCTTGGCCGCGGGGATGAGACTGTGCCCGGTCGCAACAGCTGGACATCGGGGCCGACTTTGGGAGTGGTTAGCTTAGCTTTGCTAGCTTTTCTGTCGCTGCTAGTCGGCGGATCGTCGTCCCATTCAGCGCATCTGTACTTGAATGAAAAGGTGGTGTTCATCTGGCTCACTTGGCGGACACATTTTTTACACGCCGATGTGAAATATGGCGGGTTGAGCGCGACCGGAGCACCGGGGCCGGCCGTTATAAACGTCATCTACGGATGGAGGCCGCCATGCTTATCTTCTGCAAGAGAGCTCGTTTATGAAAATGGAAATTAGGCCGAGTGGCATAGTTGTCATTGGTGATCTCACGCGGGGAAATTGTTTCACTGCGTCAATATAATAGGTTCGTCGTGATCAATGATGTGGCAATGATTTAGGTGGTTCAAAACAACAAAATGTGATCCAGTCTATTCAGTGGTAGTAGTTTTGAACGATATAGCCCAGGCAGCCAGCCTGCAAACTGTTGCTACCTGCCAGACTGCCGCTGCTTGCTGTGTCAGCCCGCTTGTGCGGTTAGTCAATGGGCCGCGGACATGATGTTTTGAGAGTCCCAACCCAGTGCCATGCCATTGCAGCCACCCTCCCCCTCTCCCTTTCTCTACCTTGCCAACCATAGTTTATCTGGATCAATCTAACGATCCCATTATCTTATTCTCAGCTGTAGACTTCATAACTCATTTAATTGGGGAGAATTGGCACACCATTCCACCCTCATAGTAATGTCTTCTTCTCTTTAGTAATGGCACCAGCATGATCTCCCTCATCATCCCACCCAAGGACCAGATTTCCAGAGTGGCCAAAATGTTGGCGGACGAATTTGGCACAGCGTCCAACATCAAGAGTCGCGTCAACAGACTCTCGGTTCTCGGGGCCATCACCTCTGTGCAGCAAAGACTAAAGCTGTACAATAAGGGTAAGTGCCGCACACGCAATCCAAGCACAATACTCTTCTTGACATTAATGAGCTGTTGTTGTTGTTATTTTATTATAAGTTACCTGTTGAGTGATTGTCTTCAACTGAAGCAGTGTTTCCCAACCACTTTGTCGTGGGAAATAAATTCATCAAACTCAACTTTTGCTCAAATGAGGTCTCTGCGACAAGATGTTTGTTACTCTACTTGCCCTTGGGCGTTATCAGATCTAATCTCTTGAAAAAGTGTGGCAGACGTCAACAAGTCTCCCCTTGCTTACGTTTCTATCGAAGAGTGTGTAGTGCTGAGAAAGGAGAAAGTAGCGCTTAGCAAATGTTCCGACCTGTTGCCAGTGCTATGAGTTTCATGAAACAATTTTATATAAGTATGCAAAGATATTCAAAATTAAAAAAAAAAACAGTTGCCTGGTTTGTTTTATCCCCTGGATGGAACAACCAGTATTTGAAATGTAAACGCCACGATCTGGTGGCATGTCGGCGAAACGTTAACGTGGCTGAGCCTCTGCCAGATTGATGGTGCGTTTTTAATGGATGTCTTTTTTTTTGTTTGCAGTGCCACCCAACGGCTTAGTTGTGTACTGCGGCACCATTGTGACGGACGAAGGGAAGGAGAAAAAAGTCAACATCGACTTTGAGCCTTTTAAGCCAATTAACACCTCCCTGTATCTCTGTGACAACAAGTTCCATACCGAAGTGGGTGTTGACGGTATTGGGGTTCTCCCTTTGGACCTCCTTCCGTTTGGTCTCTGACACGCTCCTTTGTTATTTTCTAATCTTTCAACAGGCATTGACGGCCCTGCTCTCTGATGACAGTAAGTTTGGCTTTATTGTGATTGACGGTAGTGGGGCGCTGTTTGGCACACTGCAGGGGAACACCAGGGAGGTGCTGCACAAGTTCACTGTGGACCTACCTAAGAAGCACGGTCGGTACCTAATCCACAATTCTCTCACGGCGGCCACGCTTCTATTTGCGGCGTCTCTCGTCTTTCTGCTGCTTGTCTCTCCTCCCCCAAAGTTTGACTGTGGCCCTTGCGCTTTTCTTCAGGCAGAGGAGGACAGTCGGCTCTGCGTTTTGCTCGTTTAAGAATGGAGAAGAGGCACAACTACGTGAGGAAAGTGGCCGAGACGGCCGTGCAGCTCTTTGTGTCCAACGACAAGGTCAACGTGGCGGGGATGGTTTTGGCCGGTTCGGCCGACTTCAAGACTGAGCTCAGCCAGTCTGACATGTTTGACCCAGTAAGTGGAAGCTATCGTGCTAGCTTAGCCTTGAACCGTGCTTGTTATTTCCTTGTCGTCTCTGCAAGGCGGTCCAACAGAACACTTGTTAACAACTGGATTTGTCTGTTTTGAATCCATAGAGGTTACAGGCCAAAGTTCTGAAGTTAGTGGACATTTCCTACGGCGGAGAAAATGGCTTCAACCAGGCCATCGAGCTATCGGCAGAGGTGCTCTCCAACGTCAAGTTCATCCAAGAAAAGAAGCTAATAGGTAGGTTGGCAGGAGACCTGCCCATTTTCTGCGGGGGTCACTCGCCGCCTCCCAATATAAGACCCTTTGTTTATAAGATTTTTTCTTTTCCTTCTCGGCAGGACGATACTTTGACGAGATCAGTCAGGATACGGGAAAATACTGCTTTGGGGTGGAGGACACGCTGAAAGCCCTGGAGATGGGAGCCGTGGAGATCCTCATAGTCTACGAGAACTTGGACACCATGCGTTACATTTTGCGCGTGCACGGGGCCGAGAGCAACGGAGCCGAGAACGGTACGCGGAGACGGACGGCGATCTCGGCGCGCCATTACTGACGAGCTCACCCCTTCTTTTCTTTGGATTCCCAGACGAGAAGACTTTGTACCTGACGCCGGAGCAGGAGAAGGACAAGTCCCACTTTACGGACAAGGAGGTGAGGAAGGCGGGCTGGCGCTGAAGCCAAAGCCAATGG
The DNA here is from genome assembly GCF_051989575.1 of Stigmatopora nigra. Classification (NCBI taxonomy): domain Eukaryota; kingdom Metazoa; phylum Chordata; class Actinopteri; order Syngnathiformes; family Syngnathidae; genus Stigmatopora; species Stigmatopora nigra. Next base: position 672,111 of record NC_135521.1, read on the forward strand.
CCAGTCAAAGTCTTGAATTCCTTTTGACTCGGTGTCGACAGACGGGCCAAGAGCACGAGCTGATCGAGAGCATGCCGCTCTTGGAGTGGTTTGCCAACAATTACAAGAAATTTGGAGCCACGCTGGAAATCGTCACAGACAAGAGTCAAGAAGGATCTCAGTTTGTCAAGGGCTTTGGAGGCATTGGCGGTGAGTGCGCTTGACTCGATTAAACCGCAATATACTACGTTTTTTATTATCAGAAACTAAGAACAAACATTATTAATACGGCCTTTTGGATTGATTGGGAATATGTCAACTTTGTCTCTCTCCAGGTATCTTGCGGTACAGAGTGGACTTCCAAGGCATGGAGTACCAAGGAGAGGACGACGAGTTCTTTGATTTGGATGACTACTAGGTAGTCAGGGACTGATGTATTGGGAGAGAGAGATTTAAAAAAAAATGAAGAAAAAAAAAAAAAGCAAAGGAAGGCGGAATGAATGAAGAATTTAGGAAAGGAAAAATGCCACCCCTCTTGCAGCAAGTGAGGGGCTCAACTGTGTCCACCACAAAGTGACAGCCAACTTCCAATTTGCTTGTTGAATACACGACCCTGCACATACATTTCATCCGTACACACATTGACGAGCGCATGGCACAGGCTGAAGAGGAGTGGGTTTTTTTTTCTTTCTTTCTTTCTTTCTCCCTGCCCCCCAGAGAGGGAGAAGGCATTTCCTGAATCGATCCCTGCCTTAGAGTGCTGGTTCCTTCCCCTAGTCGGATTGGATTGGACTCAAGTCATTTTCCCCGTTCCACTCCATTTTGAATGAACACAACGTCAAAATCGCCCTCAACCCAGTTGGAAGATGAACATTGCAGTCTACAATGAAATAGATGAAAAAAATGTATTCTCCTTTTCCCCCCCATCCCGCTGTCCTCCAGGCTTAAATCTGTTTCCTTTCATTTTTACTGGCAACCGCTGCTGTTGTATTTTATGAGCGTGGGGGATTTTTTTTTTTTACCTGGGTTTCTGTGGAGAGGGGGACAACGTATTAAAATTTGAACTGCTGAAAACCATTGCTACCTCCTCATCTCCTGTGCTCTCGCAAATATCTGTGGTCGGCCTTTTTGGAGAAACCTGAACATTCTTGTTTCCCAGTTTTCAGATGTGATGTATGCGTGACTGCACATTCTTGCCAACTTTTGGAATCCACATTATCCAAGTTTTGTTGAAAATGAATCCCGTGTTTTTAAAATTTCAGCAGCAATCAAAAGCTTTTGGAAGTACACCTTGTTTGATTTGCTTTACTACCAAGATTAAAACCCTCCTATTTTTGACCATCAATCCCAACGCATAATCCACTCGTAAAGGTGTGTTTTTCTAATGAAGTATTATGCCTTGTGTACCCAGAACGATGAATGTAGAAATTGGCACATTCTTGTAATGACTTTGCGTGGCGGAACCTTGACACTTTTACTCGTAATTTGATATGGATGACAATTTTGGCCCTGAAATGTCAGTGCAACTGACACAAATGCACGTCGTATCCGCGTTTTCTGTCTGATGCAAAAAGTAGAAGATCACTTCCCGATGTTGTTGACTTTTCCTACAAGTGTGTGAAATCGAGCGCGACATTTGTGCCAATTGCACACGGCATTAAAATGACCGAGCATCCTCACAATAAGCGATGCGGATGATTGATTTTGCTACGCTAGTGCCTCGTCTTCGGGATAGCAACAGCATCTTGTGCAAACGTCCTTTTGTTTGGGGGAGTCACCGGGGAAAGCCTTAGTAGCGCATTTGGCCAATAAGCGCGCGACCTAAGCGCCTAACCGCGCCCCGTTCGGAAGAAGGCGACCAATCGGCGAGGCGCGTCGGCGCATGGGCGTTTCCACCCCCCACCCTCCCTCTCACGCTGTGCTAGCCAATGCTGAGAGCTTGAGCAAAGCGAATGACGTCTCTGCATTTGCGGGCCGCCGACGCAGGGCTGGGTTTCCATTTTCAGAGCGAGTTTCGGGGGGGATCGTCAACATGGAGCCGGAGATGGAGGACAAAACGCTGGATCTGATGGTAAGTAAGATCCGCTTCGCGTCGGCATCGCCGCTCCGACTGCCGCGGTAGGAACGCCGTTCGCTCGCTCACGCGGTCGAAAGGAAGAACGCCAAGGCAAACGGTTATCCGGAGAGCCGGAGCAGAAAAGTGGGGAACCGGGAATCGGAGGGAGGGAGGGCCTGAACTAAATGATCGCTACATTTCGAGTCCAATTAAAGACAAGCCGCGCTATCACCTATGGAATTTGTGCCGGTCGTCGTCGTCGCCTGGCCACCAGCGACGTGTCGGATCGGCTAGGGCTGCCCGTTCGCGGTGTCGACGCCAGATCGGCACAGCCGTCGGCCGAAGACAGCGTAGGGATCTCGGGGTAGTGTTCACTGCGGTGACGCTGCGCCACTCCAACTGGGCCCTGCTTGCTCACCTAGCCCTCCAGCTAGCTCTCGGCTAGGGAACGCCGAAGTGACTGAAATGTACGCTTCTGTTCCTAAGCTTGTTTTGCGATGATCGCGATGGCGATCGAAGATCCGCGGCCGCGTCCAGTCGTCTCCGATGCCTCCGGGAATGTCGCTTAAATGATCCGAAAGCCAAGCTTGGCTGTTTATATTTTTCAAGTGCGTAGAAGGAAGTGCGGTGCTGTTTCATTCATCTAGCATTACGCTTGGCGAGGTAGCAACTTGCTATGTAGCTACATAGCATAGGTGGACATGACATTCCTGTCCAAATCAAAAACGACATTTATTTGAGACACAGTCGTTGGCAATAAAGCATCATGCCGAATAGTTTCCAACCCGAGTGTCCGATGTGTTGTTTATTTAGTCGATCTACTGCCGTTTCTGACAGATCACCAAAAGCTAGGTTGTCGTTAGCTTTAAAATACTCACTATTGTATTACCACCGGTATTATTCATCTACTGGCCCAATATGAATTCCTAAGATCGGATATCGCTTTTTGATCCGTAGCACATGGTTGATTTAGCGAGGATCTTTTTGATTCACTTTGGTTTGTTTGTGTAGCTTGGTGAGGTTGAACCAGAGTTGCCGATAAAAATAGTCTGTTGACAGAGGTTCCCTACCAGGTAGACTAACTGAACGATTTCACTTTGAAATCACATGTAATGTTCTTTAAAAGACGGCGATCGGCACAAAAATGCGGCGCAATTGTCACCTTATTGCTGGGCTGACACATTATGATGATCAGCCACTTGGTTTCCCTCCCAACACAGACAGTAGCCAAAAGTTCTACTCGCAGAAACTCCAGAAAGTACTTTCTCTGGTAGAAGGTTTCGATCTCTTATCATTGCTTCAATAGCAGCCAAATTCAATAAATTTTGCAGTGTATCCCTGGAAGCAGTTTCCATTTGAGATCTATGGCCATCTATGGTGTATATTAAAGATACTTTTGAATATCGCGTTTGTTGGGGGCTCTTTTCCTGCCCCCCAAAATACAGTATCAATCAATTGCGGTCAATGCAGTTCACATCTAGCATTGCTTTTGTGTGTATTTATTAGTTTTGTGTATTCGTTGTGTAGCTCAAATACTGGTTTCTCCCTTCATTTGAACTCATTTCTTCGCTTTTTATAGATACACTGGCAACTGTCCCCAACAAAAGCTGATTGATTTGTTGATTTTTCTGGCACTCGAACGGCACCCAATTTCCCGATCACTTCATTTGATGAAGACGTTCACTCGACTCCTGCCATTTTTCCTCCTCATGGTGTCCCTTCCCTCCCCTTTTCCTTTACTTTGACATCTATTTCTCTCTCTCTGTCATCCTGTCTCAACTTGGGTGTCCCCCACTCCGACTACCCCACCCCCCTCTCTTTCTCACACAGTGCTCTATGCCCCGCTCTCTCTGGCTGGGTTGCTCGTCGGCGGCCGAGAGTTTGTGCGCGCTCAGGTGCCTGCAGAGCATCCCCTCCAGCCGGGCTCACAACCAGGTTGTGCCTCTCTCTCTCTCCCTCTCCTCTTAATTCCGCCACTCCTCCCCTAAGCTGAAGCCCCCCCCTCTCCCTGCGACCTCTTTTTGGACATTTCTTCTTGCATCTACCTGAACCCCAGACCTCATCTTTCCCATTTGAAGCGCACTGCTCTCAGGCCTCCCCGCTGATCACCCGGGTTTTGGCCAACAGTAATTGAGCGCCGTTTACAACGAGCTAAAGCTCACGGGTCACGAGCACTCTACTCCGTGATGAAGACATTTAGTATCATTTGATTCACCTGACTGAGCATTTAAGAGAAAAAAAATGGCCACCTTCATTTTTTTGCCTGGAGGCTGTGAGGGCGAAGGAGGGCGAAACTCCCACCAGACGTCTTCACCGATGCCATATTTGTTGTCGTTATCCTCAAAAGAAATGAATGCACTAAATTACGGTTACTCTAGTATTTTTTTTTTTTGTGCCTATAGTCACTTTCTACCTTTCCTTTCTCTAATATTGTGCCTGAGCTGCTATGAAATGGCCAAAATATTGTTTGATTTACTGCGCTTCATTGGCATCGTCTGCAATAAAGAATGGTTGTTGGAGGGGGATCGGGTTGCCCTCCCTTTGTGTGCCGGTGTACATGTCATGCGTATGCACGCAAGTGGCGCTCGTCTCGGCTCTTTTCGTGGCACTTTTTTTTTGTCCGGCTCTTAACCGCCGCCGCCCCGACTCGACCTGTCGCTTTTAGAGAAAAATCATTAAAAAAAAACATCTGTTTTGTCTCCTCTGAACAGAACACGTCGGGGATGGAGTCACAGAATCTAGTGGATGACCTGTCGCCAAAGAAGAACACGGTTCTCAAGGTATCTTTTACACAAAGTCAGACTTGATATGCTAGCACCACCTTGGCCGCGATGTGGTTCATTGAACGGTCTTCTTTTTGCAGCTCAGTAACGGTCCCGTGGTGGGTTCCCGCAAACGCCCGTCCGAGGGGAACTACGAGAAGGAGAAGGAGCACTGCATCGCCCTGTTTGACCAGTGGTCAGAGGCCGACCAGGTGGAGTTTGTGGAGCGTCTGATATCCCGAATGTGCCACTACCAGCACGGCCACATTAACTCCTACCTCAAACCCATGCTGCAAAGAGACTTCATCACGGCGCTGCCAGGTACACCCAAAAAAACACGCCCATCTCGCTTCTCCTTCTCCCTTCTTGTCTCTTACGTTGTCAATCACACTTTTTCTTTTTTTTCTAGCCCAAGGCTTAGACCACATAGCAGAAAACATCTTGTCTTTTCTGGACGCGCGTTCGCTTTGCGCGGCCGAGCTGGTGTGCAAAGAGTGGCAGAGGGTCATCTCCGAGGGGATGCTGTGGAAGAAGCTCATAGAGCGTATGGTCCGGACCGACCCGCTGTGGAAAGGACTGTCGGAGAGGCATCAGTGGTGAGTGAGAATGGAGCGCCGCTTGGAAATCATCATTTGGCTTTGATGGGAAACTAATCCCAGTTTTGTTTTTTTCCTCAGGGAGAAATATCTGTTCAAAAATCGCACATCCGAAGTCCCGCCCAACTCGTATTATCACTCCCTTTATCCCAAAATCATCCAAGACATAGAGGTAAGTTGCATCATTTGAATATTTATATATATCATCACTTCGAGATGTGTATATAATCAATATTTTGATGGGCATCTTTCCCTCCTTCTCCAGACAATTGAAGCCAACTGGCGGTGCGGCAGACACAATTTGCAGAGGATTCAATGTCGCTCGGAAAATAGTAAAGGGGTGTATTGTCTCCAGTATGATGACGACAAGATCATCAGTGGCCTTAGGGACAATTCCATCAAGGTTTGTGATCCTTTTGTCCCTTTGCTTTTCACGCCATTTGCTCCAGCCAATGGTACTTGCCATGGTCGAACGGGAGGGACATAGTAGGACTTATCTGAAGGAGAACGATGACGCCTCTAAATTAAATCAAACCGCCAGATGGCTCCAAAGTATTCCTATTTTGGGATGAGCACATCAACGGACAATAATGGGCTCGTAACACTCGGTGCAATTTTCTAGCCGTAAATAAGACGAGCTTCTCTGTCGTGGTGTCATTAGTTTAAAAGCAAACCACATCCTTTTTTAAATGCTAAATGACGTTTCTAAGATCAAACCCTAACGCAAAGTCTTTATAAATGAGCTTCCTTCTATCCATGACATCTGTAAAGAAACCTCAAACCATTTCCATTTAGCTCATCAAGATACATCAGTGTTTTTATTTTTTTTCACCGCTACACTAGAATTGCCAAGCCAGTTGAAACGTCTAGAGAATGGTCGCTTTCCTACCTTTGCAATGGTCGCTTTCCTACCTTTGCCAGAAAAAAATCTCGTGACCCACTTAATAGTCCGGCCTGGGAAAAAAAAGGGGAACAGAAGGTGACGGAGGGCAGGGGAGAAGTAGCGGGATGGGAGCAAAGTGGCTTTGTCATCTTATTGTTTTCACGGGAGTCTGGCGTGGACCCAGCAACGCCAGCACCGCCAGCGACGCCAGCCACGCCAGGAACCCTCTGAATGATTCTCCAAGTGCGCGCGTCCACTGGGGAAATGGGGCGTGAACGTGCTACCAAGGCGCCAATGACAAATGACCTTTCTCTCCGTGACCTACATTTGCACCCGAGCTCAAACCACCAACTTATCATTCCTCTCTTTTATTTTGTACCCACAGATATGGGATAAACAGTCGTTGGAGTGTCTGAAGATCCTGACCGGTCACACGGGTTCGGTCCTGTGCCTCCAGTACGACGAAAGGGTCATCGTCACCGGCTCGTCCGACTCCACCGTCAGGTAGTCAACGTGTCTATTGAATTTGGACTTTTCCACTTTGAACTCTATGGGGTTTCCTTTTTTTCCTGTTTTAACTGGGTTGACAGTTGATTTGCCTTATTTTGGCAATGGCGGCTGACAAACGTTTTGTGCGACGTTTAGGGTGTGGGAGGTGACGACGGGCGAGGTGCTCAACACGCTGATCCACCACAACGAGGCCGTGCTTCACTTACGCTTCGCCAACGGCCTGATGGTCACGTGTTCCAAGGACCGCTCCATCGCCGTGTGGGACATGGCGTCTCCCACCGACATCAGCTTACGGCGCGTCCTGGTGGGCCACCGGGCGGCAGTCAACGTGGTGGACTTTGACGACAAGTACATCGTGTCGGCCTCGGGGGACCGCACCATCAAGGTCAACCATTTTGGCCTAGCGACCGAGTGCTTTCCATCGACGCTCGCCTGACGTGTCTTTTGAACCCAGCGCTTTCTCTTGTTGACGTGCGCAGGTGTGGAGCACCAGCACCTGCGAATTTGTCCGAACTCTAAACGGTCACAAACGGGGCATCGCCTGTCTACAGTACCGAGACCGACTGGTCGTCAGCGGCTCGTCCGATAACACTATAAGGTAGCTTTTGTTCCTCTTAAAACCGTTTGCGCTTGACTCCAAAGTTCTGCCCCCCCCGTATGCCATTTTAAAGCCTTTTTTTTTTGTTTTTTTCCTGTCACAGGTTATGGGACATTGAGTGCGGGGCGTGTTTGCGAGTTTTGGAGGGTCACGAAGAGTTGGTGCGTTGCATCCGTTTTGATAACAAGAGGATCGTCAGTGGCGCTTATGACGGGTAAGCCGAGTCAATGGACTCGTGTTTTCTGGAGTGCCCAACATTTCTCCTTTTTGTCTTTGCAGTAAAATCAAAGTGTGGGACTTGCAAGCCGCCTTGGACCCCCGAGCACCGGCGAGCACGCTATGCCTGCGTACACTAGTGGTGAGTGTTGGCACCCCATGTCCATGTGTGCCAAGCCTGCTATTTTTCCAGCGTGACACCCGGCGCGTGTTTGCAGGAGCATTCGGGGCGCGTGTTCCGCCTGCAGTTCGACGAGTTCCAGATCATCAGCAGTTCTCACGACGACACCATACTGATCTGGGACTTTCTCAACGTGTCCACCAACGGCCAGTCCGATGGACGTTCTCCCTCCCGCACCTACACTTACATTTCCAGATAGCAGGTAGGCCCAGTCCGGCCGGGTTCGAGCCCGCCTTCGACGCTTCTGGCGCGGGCCCCGGTGAACGTGGCGTTTGTCTCTCCCCTCAGGTGGCCGGATTTCCCTCCGACGGGCGCGTCAATGACGGAACGGAGCACCGCGTCTTCTCCTGGCTCTCCTCTCCGCCCCCATCGCCCGACCGACGGACCTCCCGCCAGCTCGCCCGCCTCCTCTTTCCGTCCGTTCGGCCCCAGCGCGAACGGACCCGTCGCAGAGTGGCCGTTTTGGATAGCGGCACCGGCCGAGGACGCCCGGACGGGAACGACGCCACTTTTTTTTCCCCGGGAAGATCAGCCTCTACTAATTTATCTTTTGTAAACTAATGACAGACAGTATTAACAGACCTTCTACAAGTTCCCTTCTTCCGCCTGCCCCGACTTTTTGCCCTCCCGCCCCGCCAAAACAGTCTATACAGATAAGGAATCGCTTCTAGTTCTATTTATATATTCCATACACACACACACACACAAACACACGCAGCGGCATGGACGGACGGACAGACGGATGGATGGACGGAGCTGTCACCCAGGAGAAAGAGACTCTTTTACTCGGCTCCAGGAAAAGAGGGGAAGGAAGGATAGGAATGATGGAGGTAGGGGGGAGTGCACATGGGTGAGGCACTCGCTCCCCTCTTGGCCCTTTCTCTCTCAACACCTAGCCCCCCCCCTAACTCCCTGCATCATGATCCCCCTTGCCCAAAATGCACACTAGCTTGGAATACGGAGGGGTGGGGGGGTTCAGACTTGAGTGTGTGTGTGTGTGTGTTGCGCTCATGTACGTGGGTGGACTTGGCAGAAAAGAAGAGAGCGTCAGACATGCATGTGAGGTTGCCGCGGATATGGCGTCCCGGCACACTTCAGCTATTTTCTCCCTCCTTATTCTCTTTAACTCTTGTGTTCTTACTGTTCTCGATTCATTTTTTTTTAATTGTTATTTTTCTACTTTTATTTCTGTACGTTTCCGGCTCTTGGCGCAAAAGTTGACCCCGGTCCCCCATCTCGGCCCGTCTCTCTTCCAGCCCGTGGCTCCGCGCGTTTTCCTCCACCCCGCCCCTCCTTCACTCCACCGTTGGTCGAGCTGGCTTTGGTTACGAGAAGCTGGAATTCATTCAAATTTAGTTGTCAACGGACGTGTCTCGTCTAAAATGGTGTTGTATATTAAAATGATTTTTTAAAGAAGAAAATGACCTTATTGTGAATAAAGTACTTGACAGTGAGTGTTGAGCCAACCGTAAGAAGTGAGGACCAGTGAGTGTCTGTTGTTGAACCAGCTGCTTTTAGCCAAAAATTCTCGCTTAGAACACTCTTTGGCTCTTTCTTCTACTATATTTCCATCAGGGATTTGATTTTTGGAAGAAAAAAAAGCCGTACTATACATAATCATTTTATTTATTTATGTTTTAAGAAAACAGTCATTTATAAAAATTACATAGTATAGTATGACTTAAAAAAAAAAAAAGATAGTATAGTAGGGGTTATCTTTTGCGGACACTGTGGTGTAGAGATTAACTCATCTCCCGTGTGGGGGGTCCGGGTTCGAATCCCGGTCACAAAACATTTTCCCTTAGTTGTTTCTGTGTACTTGTAGTCAAGACACTCAAATGAAGACAAAGTGTGTCACTTGGTGGTGTAGTGGTTAACTCACCTGTCTCCCGTCTGGGAGACCTGGGTTCAAATCCCAGTTCTGACACTTTTTCACTTAGTTGTATCTGTGGACTTTTTCTCAAGATACTCAAATGACGATAAAAATAGTGTAGCCGCTTGGTGGCGCAGAGGTTTGTTCACTGGACTCTCGTCGGGGAGACCTGGGTTCAAATCCCGGTTGGGACACATCATTTTCCCTTAATTCTTTCTGTGGACTTGTACTCAAGAAACTCAAATGATGACAGAGGAAAGTGTAGACACTTGGTTGGCGCAGAGGTTAGTGCACTGGACTCCCGTCTGGGAGACCTGGGTTCGCTTCCCGCTGTCGACATTTGGTTGATCACCAAACCGTGTAGGTGAGTAAATGGAATAAGAAGAAGAAAAAAAAAAAAGAAAAACTTTTTAATTTATATAAAACACTTAGTCATACTTTTCAGTAAAAGGTTATATTCCGAACTGCCTTCGGCAGTTCGGAAGACACTTGATGGACCTGTATGTGCGAAAGGCGTTCTCGGGTCGGCCTTCGGCCGACCCTCGACCGCTTGCTTGGTCAGTGAACCGCCGACACCGGGAAGCGAACTCACGTTCTCTCCGTGCAAAGGCGAGTGTGCAACCCACTACACCAACTCGTGCCCCACTTATACATGGGTGTTGAAACGTTTTATCCAAGGAAACCGGGTGTAAACACTTAGTCATTTTTTGACTAAATGTTTCATCCACCACTGAAT